>NC_042628.1:71065315-71365315 GCF_901001135.1 Rhinatrema bivittatum | reverse complement strand
TTGTGCTTTGGTGGAAAGGCTGTTGGCCTTCATGGACTCCTTCTATGTTAGGACTCTCAAGTCCTCTATCACTTTGGGGTTGAGGAACTTGTAGAATAACAGGCCTCGTTCCCTGCATGGGGCTCCAAGGTTTTTAAGAAGACAAACAGGCTTCCAGTTCCGGTTCTCCCGGAGCTGTTACAGAAACAATGCCGCAATGCTAATACAGCACACAGGCATCATCAAGGCCGATATGATGCTGCTTCGATGTCCTGGATGCTGCACCAAGGCCAGTGGGGTCAGCAATGCAGGCATGGAGTGCACACACCTCATCTGCAAGTCTGCTGTTGATGTAAGTGGGACGCATGTCAGTTGAAGTGCGCACAATGCTGTCAAGTCAATGAGGCACATCGGTGACACCAACGCAAGTATGGCCTAGCACTCTCAAGTACGGTCTGCTACCTGGGCACAGGATAAAATTCTACTTTGCCCAGGCATGGACAAAGTTCAATGCCGCTTGGGCAAGGAAGAGGTCCTGTATGCTACTTTGTAACAAAATTAAAGCAGTTTACTGCAGGCCTACGTCCCCTAGCTCTGTCATCTCAGTATAGCTTTCTGTTCTTGGCATGTACTCTCCCCTAAACTAATCTAGTGGAAGGGTCAGGGACTCTAGGTAAGATCGTCCCTAGGGAAGGAGTTTCCCCTCCAAGACAATCAATATATGATTGGATTCTGCAGTACTTCTATGGTATGTTTGGTAGACTGATAATAACTAAAGAAAAGGAGACCAACTTTTCCTTTTCAGCATACCACAGTTATTTCCACAGAAAGGAATCCCAGTTGCTTACAGGACAAGCAGGATGGTAGTCCTCACATATGGGTGACATCACAGGATGGAGCCCAATCACGGAACACTTTTGTCAAAGTTTCTAGAACTTTGACTGGCCCCTACTGGGCATGCCCAGCATGGCACTAACCCTGTAGCCAGCAGGGGTCCCTCTTCAGTCTTCTTTTTTCCACGCAGCAGTAGCCACGCGGTTAAGGAGCTCTACAAGGATTCCTGACAGAAATTTTCCTCAGAATTATTTAAAGTTAAATTGCCCCACAGGGGTCCCTCCATTAACTTTTTTTTTTCAGTCTGCGGTACTCTGGTAAGTTTTTACCTGTTTTCTGTCAATTACCGTTGAGTTTGGCCCTTGTCGACCGTACTGCGGCTCGAGATTTCTCTGGCCATGGCGTCGGGGTTCCATCGATGCCCGGACTGTACTCGTACCATGTCCATTACAGACCCGCATAAAGTCTGTGTAATGTGTCTTGGATGAGAGCACGATGTCTTGACCTGCACCAAATGTGCCCTAATGACACCAAAAGGTCACAAGGCCAGAATGGAGAAGATGGGACTTCTCTTCCGTGCTCAAACCCCGACTCCGTCCATTGCATCGACGTCATCTGAACCAGCACCATCAACGTCTCGTCAGCATCGACCGATGACCGCCTGGCGTCGATCACTTCCTGGCCTTCGACACCCTCTTCTCCCCCTCAGGACCGAGGGGATCGTAAGGAGAAACATCGCCATTGGGCACCGAAAGTCTTGGACCATCGAGGCATCGAAACCATCGACCTCTCTATCGTCCGAGTTGCCGCCAAAGAAACCCCGTCCAGAAAAGGCACCAACCTTTTCGGTGACCGGATCACTGAGGCAGTCCTCACCCGACAGGGCGTCGGGAGCCACGATTAACGATGGTCCCTCCGGCTATGCCTCTGCCTCCTTCTGTTCCGGAACCAGGGCTGCTTGCTCCAGGTCTCTGAGAAGAATTGGACCGGATGGTTCAGGAGGCCATCGACAAGGCGATGCATCTACTCCAGGTTCCTCTGGCACCGATTTCGGTACCGATAGTGGAACCGAGCACCGACCCGATTCCAGCAGCATTGGCACCGCTGCTATCGAGGATGGAAGCGCTTATTGCCGCTTTTCCACCGGTGGACCCCGGGTCACCGATGGCTCCGGTGCCCTCCCCGCTGACTTTATCATCGGGAGGAGAAACATACCGTTCCGCATCCCTCCTTTGGGAGTTCTGCCTCAGCCAGCAAGATCGATACTGATACCTCCATCGGCGCCATCGAGCCATCCACCGATGCCATCAATGCATGTGCCAGGGCCTTCATTACTTTCATCGGTGCCTCCGGTTATTCCTCCGATGCCTTCAGAGCCTAAACCGGGACATTCAGGTATCCAACTACCCCGTCCCTCTACAGTTTCTAGAGCGACAGGTGCTGATCCTTATGATACCTGGACTGATGATTCTTCACCAGACACCTATGATTTGCCTTCACCACCTTCACCCACTGAAAATAGAAAGCGTTCACCTCCAGAGGACCTTTCTTTCATAAATTTTGTGAAGGACATGTCTGAATTGGTCCCTTTCCAGTTACTGACGAAACAGGATGACAGACATCAAATGATGGAGTTGCTTCAATTCCTGGACGCGCCCAAGGAAATCACCTCCATCTCCATCCATCAAGTTCTTTTTGACCTTCTCAAAAAGAACTGGGAACATCCTGGCTCCATTGCACCAGTCCACAGGAAAACTGACTCTACCTATTTGGTACAGTCAGCTCCAGGCTTTCAAAAGCCTCAGTTGGATCACCAGTCTGTGGTGGTTGAATCTGCGCAAAAGAAAGCAAAAAGATCGAAAACTCATACCTCCTTTCCCCCTGGCAAGGAACAGAAGTTTTTTGATACCATTGGTCGCCGAGTCTTTCAAGGATCAATGCTGATCCTCCGAATTGCTGCTTACCAACTATATATGACCCAATATAATAGGGCCATTTTTAAGCAACTACAAGACTTGACAACCTCCATGCCTCAGTCACCTCCAGAAAACTTCTACACCCTACTTAATAAAGGTTTGGAGGCAGGCAGACATGAGATTAGATCATGTTACAATATCTTTGACACTGCAACCAGAGTGTCTGCAGTTGCTATTTCAGCAAGACGATGTGCTTGGCTCAAGTCTTCAGACCTTCATCCAGAAGTGCAAGAACGTTTTTCTGACCTCCCCTGCATAGGAGACAATCTCTTTGGCGAGCAAATTCAAAAGACAGTGGCTGAACTAAAGGACCATCATGAGACTCTGACAGTTCTCCCTGATTCCTTCGGATTATCCTTCTAAACAGCCTTTCTGGAAGGACTCTAAAAAGTCTTTTTATAGACCAAAGAAATCCATCCATTGTACCTGAAGACTGGAGGATAGCAAATGTAACCCCAATATTTAAAAAGGGCTCCAGGGGCAATCCGGGAAACTACAGACCGGTTAGCCTGACTTCAGTGCCAGGAAAAATAGTGGAAAGTGTTCTAAACATCAAAATCACAGAACATATAGAAAGACATGGTTTAATGGAACAAAGTCAGCATGGCTTTACCCAGGGCAAGTCTTGCCTCACAAATCTGCTTCACTTTTTTGAAGGAGTTAATAAACATGTGGATAAAGGTGAACCGGTAGATATAGTATACTTGGATTTTCAGAAGGCGTTTGACAAAGTTCCTCATGAGAAGCTTCTAGGAAAAGTAAAAAGTCATGGGATAGGTGGCGATGTCCTTTCGTGGATTGCAAACTGGCTAAAAGACAGGAAACAGAGAGTAGGATTAAATGGGCAATTTTCTCAGTGGAAGGGAGTGGACAGTGGAGTGCCTCAGGGATCTGTATTGGGACCCTTACTGTTCAATATATTTATAAATGATCTGGAAAGAAATACGACAAGTGAGATAATCAAATTTGCAGATGACACAAAATTGTGCAGAGTAGTTAAATCACAAGCAGATTGTGATAAATTGCAGGAAGACCTTGTGAGACTGGAAAATTGGGCATCCAAATGGCAGATGAAATTTAATGTGGATAAGTGCAAGGTGATGCATATAGGGAAAAATAACCCATGCTATAATTACACGATGTTGGGTTCCATATTAGGTGCTACAACCCAAGAAAGAGATCTAGGTGTCATAGTGGATAACACATTGAAATCATCGGTTCAGTGTGCTGCGGCAGTCAAAAAAGCAAACAGAATGTTGGGAATTATTAGAAAAGGAATGATGAATAAAACGGAAAATGTCATAATGCCTCTGTATCGCTCCATGGTGAGACCGCACCTTGAATACTGTGTACAATTCTGGTCGCCGCATCTCAAAAAAAATATAATTGCGATGGAGAAGGTACAGAGAAGGGCTACCAAAATGATAAGGGGAATGGAACAACTCCTCTATGAGGAAAGACTAAAGAGGTTAGGACTTTTCAGCTTTGAGAAGAGACGACTGAGAGGGGATATGATAGAGGTGTTTAAAATCATGAGAGGTCTAGAACGGGTAGATGTGAATCGGTTATTTAGTCTTTCGGATAGTAGAAGGACTAGGGGACACTCCATGAAGTTAGCATGGGGCACATTTAAAACTAATCGGAGAAAGTTCTTTTTTACTCAACGCACAATTAAACTCTGGAATTTGTTGCCAGAGGATGTGGTTAGTGCAGTTGGTATAGCTGTGTTTAAAAAAGGATTGGATAAGTTCTTGGAGGAGAAGTCCATTACCTGCTATTATGTTCACTTAGAGAATAGCCACTGCCATTAGCAATGGTTACATGGAATAGACTTAGTTTTTGGGTACTTGCCAGGTTCTTATGGCCTGGATTGGCCACTGTTGGAAACAGGATGCTGGGCTTGATGGACCCTTGGTCTGACCCAGTATGGCATTTTCTTATGTTCTTATGTTCTTACCCGCCAGCAGCCAGATGCCGACCATTCCTCAGATTAGTTTTGTCAAACCCGAAAGCAAAAGCCACAGACAGCCCCCCAACTGGGCCCTGCTTCTGGTTTTTGACTCTCGCATAGAGAGCAGCAGCCAGATTACATTACCAAATGTCCCAGTTGGAGGCCGCTTGTGCCATTTCAACAACATATAGCAATCAATCACCTCGGACCACTGGGTCCTAGCAATAATTGCTCAAGGCTATCATCTCAATTTTCTCTCCATTCCTCCGGATTCCCCACCTCTAATGACGTGGAAAACATCCGACCATTCATTGCTCCTGGAGCAGGAAGCCTCCCTCCTACTCCAGTCCAGAGCAATAGAACCAGTACCATTGCCTCAGCAAGGCCTCGGGTTCTGTTCCCGGTACTTTCTAATCCCCAAAAGATTGGGAGACGTCCATCCAATTTTGGACCTATGAGCCCTCAACAAGTACCTTCAGAGAGAAAAGTTCAAGATGGTAACCTTAAGCTCCTTGCTTCCTCTTCTTCAAAGAGGAGACTGGCTCTGCTCTCTCGACCTCCAGAATGCATACACTCATATTGCGATAACTCCATCTCATCGCAAATTCCTGAGGTTTCTCGTAGGCCCCAAGCACTATCAATACAGAGTGCTTCCATTCGGCCTAGCATCTGCACCACGAGTCTTTACAAAATGCCTTGTCGTGATTGCCGCCTTCCTCAGGACTCAAGGTGTTCACGTCTACTCCTATCTGGACGACTGGTTAATCAGGGCTCCGACTCGGCAATCCGCTCTGTCATCCCTACATCTCACCTTAAACACTCTACTTTCACTAGGATTTCTCGTCAACTATGACAAATCCTCCTTAGTCCCTTCTCAAACCTTATCGTTCATTGGGGCAGACTTGGACACCTTACAGGCAAAGGCTTTCCTGCCTCGACAACGAGCCCTCACTGTCGTGTCTCTGGCGCATCAGCTGCAGTCTCAACGCTCGACGACTGCTCATCATTTTCTCATTCTTCTAGGACACATGGCGTCCTCAGTTCAGGTCACACCGATGGCCCGCCTGGCCATGAGAATCATGCAGTGGACTCTAAGGTCGCAATGGACACAGTCCCTTCAGCCCCTGTTGACCATTGTCCGTGTCACCGACTCACTCCGTCTGTCTCTCGCCTGGTGGACGAATCACATCAATCTTGTACAGGGCTTGCCCTTTCAGGCGCCAAACCTTCTAACCACCGAAGCTTCCAACTTCAGGTAGGGAGCCCATGTGGCCGATCTCCAGACACAAGGTTCCTGGTCTCCAGAGGAAGCCAAACACCAAATAAATTTCCAGGAGTTATGAGCAATTCAATACACTTTCAGAGTATTCCAGGATCGCCTGTCCAATCATGTCATCCTGATCCAGATGGACAACCAGGTGGCCATGTGGTACATCAACAAGCAGGGAGGGACAGGATGCTACCTTCTGTGTCAGGAAGCTGCACAGATATGGGCGGAGGCCCTCTCCCACTCAATGTACCTCAGGGCCACCTACTTGCCGGGAGTGGACAACGTGTTGGCAGACAAGTTGAGTTGTAACTTCCAACCGCACACGTGGTCTCTAAACCCCTCAGTAGCGAACTCCATCTTCCAACAATGGAGTTATCCTCTCTCACTCGCAGCCAACATTATCCACCAAGAGATGCGTTCTCCCTATCATGGTCAACCACTCTCCTGTACGCATTCCCTCCACTTCCACTTCTCTCGAAGACTCTTGTGAAGTTACGTCAGGACAAGGGAACCATGACCCTGATAGCACCCCACTGGCCCCGCCAAGTGTGGTTTCCAATTCTTCAGGATCTTTCCATTCGCAGGCACATTCCTCTGGGAACAGACCTGCTTCTAATCACTTAAAACGACGGGTGCATTCGCCTCCCCAATCTTCAGGCCCTGTCCCTGACAGCATGGATGTTGAAAGGTTAATCCTTCAGCCGCTTAACCTTTCTGATCCAGTTTCTAGTGTCTTGATTGCTTCACGGAAGCCTTCCACGAGAAAATCGTATTCCTACAAATGGAACAGGTTCACGTCATGGTGCTCTTCTCAGGCCCTTGATCCCTTTACCTGTCCAGTCGCGAAGTTTCTAGACTACCTCTGGCACTTGTCAGAGTCAGGTCTTAAAACTTCCTCCATTAGAATGCATGTCAGTGTGGTAGCCGCCTTCCATAAAGGTATCGGGGATGTCCCTATCTCAGTACAACCCCTTGTTACACGATTTCTGAAAGGCTTGCTTCACCTCAAGCCTCCACTGCGTCCTTCGACCCCTTCTTGGGACCTCAACCTGGTTTTGGGTCGGCTCATGAAACCACCATTTGAGCCTCTCCAATCCTGTGAACTTCGCTTTCTCACATGGAAAGTAATTTTCCTTTTGGCAATCACTTTGGCTCGCAGAGTTAGTGAGTTACAGGCCCTAGTTACCTATCCGCCTTACACTAAACTTCTGCAAGAACGGGCGGTACTTCGCACTCACCCTAAATTCTTACCTAAGGTAGTATCAGAGTTTCATCTCAATCAATCCATTATACTACCTACCTTCTTTCCCAGGCCCCATTCCAATCCAGGAGAGCAGGCTCTGCATATCCTTGACTGCAAATGGGCTCTAGCGTTCTACCTAGACAGTACAGCTGCCCAATGTTAATTGACTGATTTTTGGAAATGGAACTATGCATAGAAATGTGTGCGTCGTCATGATCTTATAGATCTGTGTAGACGTTTTACTCTGTTAACCGTCTTGATTTCTTTTTGAGGAAAATATGTAAAATAAATAAAATATTTGTCTCTTTCCATCCTAACAAATTGGGGCAGCCTGTGGGTAAGCAGACTCTCTCCTCCTGGCTAGCGGACTGCATATCCTTTTGCTTATCAGCAAGCGGGCATTCCACTCCAAGACCGTGTTAAAGCACACTCTGTGAGGGCCATGGCGACTTCAGTAGCACACCTACGATCGGTGCCGCTTCCTGACATTTGCAGGGCTGCCACTTGGAGTTCTTGCCATACTTTTACAGCCCACTATTGCTTAGACAAAGCCGGAAGACAAGATTCCATCTTCAGCCAGTCTGTCTTGCATATTTACAACATGACGTACCAACACCCTTCCGCCTGCCTGGTGGGGTTCAGGATGCCCTCTACCAAATTCCGCCCCAGTTGTACCTGTTGCACGCCTTTGGCTACATTTGGTGCATGTTCAGACATCCTCAGCTCGGTACTCGCCCATATGTGAGGACTACCATCCTGCTTGTCCTGTGAGAAAGCAAATGTTGCTTACCTGTAACAGGTGTTCTCACAGGACAGCAGGATGTTAGTCCTCACAAAACCCACCCGCCACCCCGCGGTGTTGGGTTTGTTTTATTATTTTATTTTTCGGCACTACCTGTAGCTGTTAAATAAGACTGAAGAGGGACCTCTGCTCCCTGCAGGGTTAGTGCCATGCTGGGCATGCCCAGTAGGGGCCAGTCAAAGTTCTAGAAACTTTGACAAAAGTGTTCCGTGATTGGGCTCCATCCTGTGATGTCACCCATATGTGAGGACTAACATCCTGCTGTCCTTTGAGAACACCTGTTACAGGTAAGCAACATTTGCTATACCTGGGTTTATATAGATATTCTTTCAGAACCCTAGTAGGTAGTTCAAGTGTAAAGGTGCCCCCAAAACAAGTCCAGGGGGTCCATTTGCAGCAGAGTTTAGCAAGTCATTAGATGTCCACTAGGGATGTATCCCTCCAAGTTGACCAAGGACCCCTCTTCTGTTGCCTTCTGCAATATTGAGATCCTAGATTAGGGTTTCCTCCATCTCCAGATTCTTAAGGCCAGTTAATGGAGACAAACTTAAAAAAAAACAAAACCCCCCAAAAAACCCTATTTTATTGTTGTTGTTCCTATGAGCAAAGATTCTCAAGCAAATGTCTTTGACCTCCTTCATTCATGGGACACACCGGCAGACACTGATTTCCATGTGTGCACGGAACCCGAGGACAGTTTTGAACCATTATTTATTTTATTTATTTATTTAACAGTTTTTCTATACCGACATTAAAATACACATCATATCGGTTTACATTATAACAGCAGGTAGAAAATACATAGAACGGGGAGGTGGGAGTGGATAACCAGCAAAAACAAGAGTTAGAGAGGGCTCTAACAGGGAGCCCGAGGCAATAGTTAAAAAAGGAGGGCGTGATAAGAGGAGCGAAAGTCCTGTCTGTGTCTCAGTTGCATGGAACTTAGACTTCAAATACAAAGTGCTAAATCTTTGGAGGATCAATTAGCGGGGGGGAGACTCCAGGATAAGTTTGGTCACACAGTGATCTGCACCAATTCCACTTGGTCCAGTTCTTCCCACAGCCACCGAAGGCAGAATCGCCTCCTCTCAGCCAGTTTTCATCAATGAGTGTATTTGCCATTTTATTTGATTTGTTTGTTTATTTAAAAACTTTTCTATACCGTCGTTCAGTAAATTAACCATCACAACGGTTCACATAAAGGCACATATAGTAATAGAAATTAATTAGGATAGCTAAAACATTATAGACGTGCCAAAAATATGTGGTAACAGGATTCTTTCAATATAAAACTTAATTATTGATTTTATTAGGCTGAGGTTACTATTGCAGTTCATCTATAAAGAGAATAATCTTAAGTGTATTTAAAAGTGGGAAAGAAAAGGAAATTAAAAAACTACGTAATCGGTGCCGGGTTTTGCTTTTATTTGCTCTCTTCATTCTCTTTGTAAAAAGCCTGTTTAAAGAGCCAGGTTTTAAGGCTTACTCAGAAAAGTTTGAAGTTTTTCTGCAGTCTTATCTCCAGAGACATTGAATTCCATAATGTGGGTCCTGCCAACGATAGTGCTCGCTCCCTTACTTGTGTGAGTCTAGCAGATTTAACCGAGGGGATAGTTAGTAGTGCTTTGTTAGCTGATCTTAGATTTCTGTGTGGAACATGTACATGTAATGCTGTGTTCAGCCATTCCGCTTTTTCGTCATGAATTAATTTATGTATAATGCATAGTGCTTTACATTGTACTCTTTGTTCAATAGGTAGCCAATGAAGTTCTGCAAGTGTTCCTGTAATATGGTCTCTTTCTTTTACCTGTCAATATTCTTGCGGCTGAATTTTGCAAAATTTGAAGAGGTCGTGTTGTCACCTGTGGGAGTCCTAGGAACAGGGCATTGCAATAGTCAGTGCTTGCGAAAATTAGTGCTTGTAAAACTATTCGGAAATTTGATAGTGTAAGTAAAGGTTTTAACTTCCTGAGTACCATTAGTTTAGCGTATCCCTCTTTTATTTTCAGTGATATGTGTTTTTTCAGGTTTAGTTCAGAGTCTATTATGATACCTAGGTTACATACCTTTTCTGCTAATTCTACTCTTTGGTTATTGTTAATCGTTATAGTTGAATGGATTGGGTTTGTTTTTTCATTCTAAGCGCAGGAATTCAGTTTTATCAGTGTTTATCACTAGCTCCATTTGGTTTAATAGCTGTTTGACTATATCTAGATACATAATGGCTAGTTTGATTGTTTTTTCAATTGTGTCTGTGGGTAGGATTAGCTGTATGTCATCAGCATATATATAGTGTCTGATTCCAAGGCCTGCTAGCAGGTGTCATAACGGGAGGAGGTAAATGTTAGTGTTGCGGACAATGCTGATCCTTGTGATACTCCTGTTTGTAAATTTACGTTCTCTGACATTATTTATTTATTGGTTTTTATATACCGCCGCTCATCAGAGATATCACGTCTGTGTACAGAGAAAGAAAAATACGCAATTGTGTTGTACATAAAACAGTATGGTAACAATTAAGGATTGATTTTTACCTGAAAAAATCTGTTATTTTAATATGACTTAAACCAGGCTAGTGTGTTATTTTGCAGCCCTATTTCTTCGAGTCTTTTAATCAATATTTCCCGTATGCGAGGAGCTCCAATCCACAACATGCTCCTCATTAGCGTCAAAACATCAAATATCTTGGTAGAGTCCAGAACCTTATGCCATTTTTGTCAGGGACAAGTTAGCAGAAATCCCGAATTTGTGTTCACCTGTTCAAAGAGCTTAGGGAAGCAATATCTCTAGTAGGGATGTGCATTCATTTCAGAATTAACATAAGAACATGCCATACTGGGTCAGACCAAGGGTCAATCAAGCCCAGCATCCTGTTTCCAACAGTGGCCAATCCAGGCCATAAGAACCTGGCAAGTACCCAAAAACTAAGTCTATCCCATGCTGCTGATGCTAGTAAAAGCAGTGCCTATTTTCTAAGTCAGCTTAATAGCAGGAAATGGACTTCTCCTCCAAGAACTTATCCAATCCTTTTTTAAAACCCAGCTACACTAACTGCACTAACCACATCCCCTGGCAACAAATTCCAGAGTTTAATTGTGCCACTGCCAGGAGCTAACCGCCCAAGGGCAATGGAACGAAGAAGAGGCGGGATGGAACATCAATCGCCTAGAAGCACGGGCAGTCAGACTAGCCTGCCTAAGTTTCGTTCACAGACTCCGAGGCAAAGCGGTCAGAGTAATGTCGGACAACGCCACAACAGTGGCCTACATCAACCGTCTGGGAGGAACCAGAAGCCAACAGGTGTCTCTGGAAATAGACCTCCTAATGTCATGGGCGGAGGTGAATCTTCAAGAGATCTCGGCTGTCCACATTGCTGGGAAGGACAATGTCGCGGCGGACTACCTCAGCAGAGAAAGTCTAGATCCAGGAGAATGGAAACTGTCAACCACAGCATTCCAATTGATAGTAAACCGTTGGGGAACACCAACCATGGACCTCCTGGCAAACTGATCCAACGTCCAGGTACCCAGTTTCTTCAGCCGCAGGCGGGAACCCCAGTCCCAGAGAATCGATTCCCTGGTACAGACCTGGCCACAGGAGACTCTGTTATACGCCTTCCCGCCGTGGCCCCTATTGGTCGCGATCATCCACAAGATAGAACACCACAGGGGACCAGTACTTCTAGTGGCCCCGGATTGGCCAAGAAGACCGTGGTACGCAGACATGCAAAGACTGGCAGGGAACCCCCTGCCACTACCTCCACACAGAGACCTGCTCCAACAGGGACCAATCCTCTACGAGGATCCAGCTCGATTCTCTTACGGTCTGGCCTAAGGAGGAGAGGATACTCGGGGGGCAGTAATTGACACCCTACTCCGAGCACGCAAGTTCTCCACATCTCTAATATACATAAGGATTTGGAGAGTATTCAAAGCCTGGTGCGAGGACCACGACATCATACCACGCTCAGTCAAAATTCCTGCAATTTTGGAATTCCAACAGATCTGCCTACAGAAGGGATTGTCCCTCAACTCCATCAAGGTACAGATGGCCGCATTGTCATGCTACGGAACCAAGAGCGAGAGCGGCAGCATAGCCTCTCACCCAGATGTCTCCTTCTTCCTGAAAGGAGTCAAGCACATCCGACCACCCCTAAAGTGGCCAGTGCCTCTTTGGAATCTCAACCTGGTCCTAGATTTCCTAGCAGGAACCTCCTTCAGACCTTTCCTCAGCCTGTCTCTCCAACTATTAACATTGAAGGCAGCCTTCCTGCTGGCAGTCTGTTCAGCCCGTCGTATATCCGAGCTACAAGCACTGTCCTGCCGGGAGCCGTTCCTCAGACTCACCCCGGGAACCATCCAGTTACGTACAGTTCCGCCGTTCCTCCCCAAAGTGGTGTCTCACTTCCATCTCAACCAAACCATCTCGCTACCATCGCCAGATGAGCATAAGAATTCGGAAGAGGCTCGAAGTCTACGCCATCTCAATGTCGGCAGACTCCTAGTCCGATACCTGGAAAGGTTGGAATCCATACGAAAGACGTCCCATCTATTCGTCCTTCATAGTGGGAGGAAGCAAGGGTAAGCGGCCTCGCGAGCAACCATAGCGCGCTGGATCAAAGAAATCATCAAGGCGGCCTATGTAGAAGCAGGCAAACCACCGCCTTTACAAGCCAAGGCCCATTCTACTAGAGCCCAGGCAGTGTCCTGGATGGAAACAAAGATGCTGTCACCCGCCGAGATCTGCAGAGCGACGACATGGTCCTCCATCCACACCTTCTCCAGATTTTACCGCTTGGATGATCATGCTCGGGAGGACACAGCATTTGCAAGGGCAGTACTAAGTGGGTCATGGGCAGCCTCCCACCCGGTTCGGGAGTAGCTTTTATACATAGAAACATAGAAATGATGGCAGAAGAAGACCAAACGGCCCATCCAGTCTGCTGAGCAAGCTTCGCACTTTTTTTTTTTTTTTTCAACTTATGTTACTCTTGGCTCTTAGTAACCTTTTGGTTCTATTTCCCTTCCACCCCCATCATTAATGTAGAGAGCAGTGTTTGGAACTGCATCTAAGTGAAATATCTAGCTTAATTAGTTAGGGGTAGTAACCGCTGCAATAAGCAAGCTATACCCATGCTTATTTGTTTACCCAGACTATGTAATTCAGTCCTTGTTGGTTGTTGTCTGTATATAGATCCACTTTTCTTCATTCCCCCATCCCATTGGTACTGAGTCTATCTGCTACATGCTAGGAAATGGAGAAATTATTTACCTGATAATTTCATTTTCCTTAGTATAGACAGATGAACTCACCATCCCACCCAAGGCTGCCGTTACTCATGGAATTCTCGGGGGATATCCCCGGGAGCGAGTGATTCACAGGTAAGCCATGCTTTCCTTCATCTAGGACATCCACCCTACCGGGTGTCGATGTTTCTCGGTTTAGAGCGCTGGCGGTCTCCAGCTATAGCCAATTCAACCAGTTCAAATTAATCAAGTTAATCAAGTTATAAAGTTAATCAAGTTATTAAAATTATTCAGTCATACATATATCCACAATTCTTTTTGAGGAGAATACTGAAGAGCTGCACTTCCTGCAGGGGTATATGTACTAGGGCTGACGTCAGATTGAAATCTGATAGCAGTTGGAGATGAATCCAGGAGTACACTATACCCATTGGTCCTGAGTCCATCTGTCTACACTAAGGAAAATGAAATTATCAGGTAAGTAATTTCTCCATTAATCCTACTCTCTGGTTCCTGTCTTTTAGTCAGTTTGTACTTCATGAAAGGACATCGCCACCTATCCCATGACTTTTTACTTTTCTGAGAAGCCTCTCATGAGGAACTTTGTCAAATGCCTTCTGAAAATCCAAATACACTACATCTACCGGTTCACCTTTATCTACATGTTTATTAACCCCTTTCAAAAAAGTGAAGCAGATTTGTGAGGCAAGACTTGCCTTGGGTAAAGCCCTGCTGACTTTGTTCCATTAAACCACGTCTTTCTATATGTTCTGTGATTTTAATCTTTAGAACATTTTCCACTATTTTTCCTGGCACTGAAGTCAGGCTAACTGGTCTGTAGTTTCCAGGATCGCCCCTGGAGCCCTTTTTAAATATTGGAGTTACATTAGCTACCCTCCAGTCTTTCAGGTACAATTGATGATTTTAATGATGGGTTACAAATTTGTACTAATAGATCTGAAATTTCATTTTTTAGTTCCTTCAGAACCCTGGGGTGTACACCATATGGTCCAGATAATTTACTACTGTTCAGTTTGTCAATCAGGCCTACCACATCTTCTAGGTTCACCATGATTTGGTTCAGTCCATCTGAATCATTACCCATGAAAACCTTCTCCGGAACAGGTATCTCCCCAACAATCCTCTTCAGTAAACACCTAAGCAAAGAAATAATTTAATCTTTTCACAATGGCCGTATCTTCTCTAAGTGCCCCTTTAACCCCTTGATCATCCAACGGTCCAACTGACTCCCTCGCAGGCTTTTCTGCTTCGGATATATTTTTTAAAGTTTTTATTGTGAGTTTTTGCCTCTGCGGCCAACTTCTTTTCAAATTCTCTCTTAGCCTGTCTTATCAATGTCTTACATTTAACTTGCCAACGCTTATGTTTTATCCTATTTTCTTCTGTTGGATCCTTCTTCTAATTCTTGAACCAAGATCTTTTGGCTAAAATAGCTTCCTTCACCTCCCCTTTTAACCATGCCTGTAATCGTTTTGCCTTCCTTCCACCTTTCTTAATGTGTGGAATACATCTGGACTGTGCTTCTAGGATGGTATTTTTTAACAATGTCCACGCTTCTTGCACACTTTTTACCTTTGTAGCTTCTCCTTTCAGTTTTTTTCTATTTGTTACGCACGTAAATCCCGGACTTTATAGTACACATATAACTGATAGTATGTGTGTACTTGAAATAGAATTCCACTTGATTTCTCTATCTGCCTTCTGTTGAAATCCCGAGGGCGGCTGTCTCTGTTACTTCCAAGTTCCTTACCTACCTCACACCCAGGGCAGGGACCTCTTAGTTGTTACCTTTCTTACTTAACAAGAGTTCTCAGTTTAGTGTCTGAGGCCTGTAGCACTCAGGGATTTCGCTGCACGGGCTGGCTTGTTATAGAAAAACACTCATAGCTTTTATATTACTCAATAATACTCTTTATTATGGAAAGCAAAGAAAAGCCAGGAGAAGAATACAAGAAAGATACAAGCTTCTTGAGAGTGGCTTGGAGTGTCTAACCGTGACGTACTACCAAAGCCTGCTCAGATTCTAAGCTACACATTACATCCTTATATACCAATATTGCTGACAACGTTTGTTCTTTTTTTTTTTTCATACTCAGAAGCCTCCCTTATTTGGAATAGAGAACTACTGAACCTTTACCTAAACTAATGTCAAAGTACCATTATCTGGTATACTCCCCCCATTCCGTGTTCATTAGCTAGGCCTTGAGCTGGAGACAGTTCTCTACACAAACTGCTGCTGTTCCTCACCCAGGGTTTCCTTGCCTGCTCATAAAGACAAAATGCATTCTTTTCTCTTGTGCAAAACTGTTCCATTAATTTTCATTATTTAATTATTTAATCCAGGTTATTATCACTTCACATAATATCCCTTTATGGGATCTTCATTTCCATTGGGATTTTTAGCAGACAAAGTGGATATTTTGGAAGAAATTATACAGAAATTAAGTTGATGATGAGCCCCCTTCCAGCTTCAGAAATGAGTGTTGCTTCCTATGTCTCCTTGTCAGTTTACTTGGGCAACGGATATCTCCACAACGGTTAGAGAGACTCTCAGTTCCTCGGGGAACTTGTGCATGCAAAAGAATAAAACCCAACAAATTCTTCACTCACCGTTTCCTATTTGAACAGCAGCCAAGTCACAACCTTCTGCGTGAACACACGTGAAAGTGCAGACTTATTAACTCTTCACCAGTGGGTATTAATGATAGAACAGGCATGCAGACATTCAGCTGTATTACAAGTAACTTACCTTTTGGGGATCCTCAAAATGTTACTGATTTACCTTGGTGTGTAATCTTTTGACCACACAAATGATCTCTGCGGCAAGCAAAAACTGTTTAATCTATGAGATCATACAACAGTTGCCTTCTTGCATCTGTTTAAAACAGAAAACTAGATCAGTTTTGTTCCAGTCTTCCCAGCAGATTCAGATTTATTGGGACCTTTCTCTGTTAGACTGGAATGTAGATTGCATATCTGTTTTTCCACCTGCCCCACTAATCGCCTGTGCAGTGTGAAAAATACCCTAAGATCATAACAGTATAATCATCACAGTTCAGGCATAGCCCATACATGTTGTATTTATGTACCTGGTATAGCTGTCCTGCAGTTCTCCATTCCCTCTTGGATTTGTTGATTATCTCAACAAATGGGACATCTGCTTCATCTGAACCATCCCTCCTTCAACCTTGTGGCTTGGAAGTTGACTGCACAGCAGTTGCCTAACTGTTCTTACCCTATAAGGGTGTGAACGTAATCATGTCTACCAGAATGCTGCCAACTGCCAAAGGCTTATTGAGCTGATTAATTTCTGTTTCTGCTTCAAGACTTCTAACCTCCTCAGTCAAGGTACATCTTTATGCTATAGCCACTTACTATCCTTGAATTGAGGGTGAATATGCCTCCATTCATCCATTATTGTTCATATTCACAAGATACTTTTTAAACTTTGGACGTCCACTAGTACTCTCACCTTTTCCATGGCTTCCAAATATGGTTTGGATACATCTGTTAAAACAATTGTTCTAAACATTATAAAGTTTCTCTCAAGTTTCTAATGTGAAAAGAGGTATACTTTCAGCCAAAATAGTTTGTAGTCTTTGGGCTTTAATTCATCAACCTCCTTTTATAACTCCTTCCAGGATAGATGGCACACATCACAAGTTTCTACCAACAGTGCTATTTTTTTTTTTTTTATTTATTTAGTATTTTTTATATACCGAGGTATAGCAGAGTTGCCTTCACTCCGGTTTACATATACAAACAACATGTTACATTGAACGGTGTATAAATATAAAATTAACACTAATGAGAGAAGACTTAGCAATGAGAGTTAATATAACAAAAAACACAGGGTGGATACCCTGAATAGGTAAACAGAGATATCTACTAACATCATAAGAAAGGGGGCATCTGTATCATGAAACAGGGGGATTTACCAAGGTGGATATTGAAAGATAGCAGGCATTGTTAGAGTGCTTTAAAGTCATTGAGTGCTGTCTTTGAAAGATTGGCGGAGTAGCCAGGATTTTAGGTCTTTTTTGAAGGATTTAGCGTTTTCTTGAATGGAGAGGAAATGAGGTAACTCATTCCATAGCTTTGGGCCAATAATGGAAAAGGCTCTGTTTCTGGTGGATGATAATTTGGCCTGTGGAAGTGAGGGAATCTCTAGTTGAATATTACTAGTAGTTCTTGTTGTTCGTTGAGGGCAATGTATGTGAATGATGTCATCAAAGGCAGTGAAGTCGGCTTTATATATTGCTTTGTGGAGTAGAGAGAGAACTTTGTATTCTACTCTTTTTTTCAATAGGGAGCCACTGTAATTGGTTGAGAACAGGCGTAATGTGATCAACTTTTCTTTTACCTGTTAGTACTCTGGCTGCAAGGGTCTCAAAGAAGACTTTGGAAGGCCAATCAATAGGGAATTGCAGTAATCCAAGCCGGAAAATATTTATTTATTTATTTATTTAACAGTTTTTTATACCGACCTTCATAGTAAATAACCATATCGGATCGGTTTACAGTTTAACAAAGGGAAAACTAGAGTAATAATTCAAGTAAACGAAAGATAACAATAGGTAGGAATAAGTCAAAGTTACAATCAACAGGGGGAGAGAACTTGGAAGCTTACAACAAGCTGGAAAGAAGAAAGGCCGGTAAATATGAGGGCTTACAACAAATATGGAAGCTTACAACAAGCTGGAAAGAAGAAAGGCCGGTAAATATGAGGGCTTGTAGGACGATTTTGAAATCCTGGGGGTGAAGCAGTGGTTTTAGGTGTTTTAAAATTTGAAGTTTATGAAAGCCTTCTTTAATTTTTGTAGAGATGTGTTTTTTGTAATTTAGGTCAAAGTCTAACCAAAAACCCAGGTCTTTAACGCTCTCTTTAAGATGGATGAGGGACTTGTCAAATTGGAAGGGTGGAATTGTTGTATGTCCAGGATTTTTTTTGGCGATTAGCATACATTCGGTTTTGCTTGTATTTAGACATAATTTAAGATGAATTAGCATGTTTCTGATTGCGTCCAGGTGTGAGGCTGCTTTTGACATAGCATCTTCTATCGAGGAGGAAATTGGAATGAGGATTTGTATGTCATCGGCATACACGTAATACGTTATGTCAAGTCTTGTTAAGAGATGGCATAGAGGGGTAAGGTATATGTTGAATAAAATGGGTGAAAGTGCAGATCCTTGTGGCACACCTGTTTCAAGAGGGATGGGGTTCGATGAAATCTTGTTGTGAGAAACTTTGAAGTGTCTGTTATTGAGGAAGGATGTGAACCAACTAAGAGTTTTGCCAGCTAGCCCAATGGATTCTAGACAGGAGATAAGAATTTTATGATCCACTGTGTCGAAGGCTGCAGAGAGGTCTAAAAGAATCAAAAGGTATCCTTTTTTGTTGTCAAATCCTCTTAGGATGGTGTTGGAAAGGTTAAGTAGGAGAGTTTCAGTGCTGTGGTTTTTTCTGAAGCCGAATTGAGATATATATATATATATATATATATATATATATATATATATATATATATATACATATAGCATATATATGCTATATGCTTTTATGCAAACTATTGTGTTATCTCTAGTATTCCTGAGGCCACATATGCATGTATGAAGTGAATCTCTTCCTTCTCGCCTTGTGCGTACAGAAGAAAATCATCCCTGCATGCTTTAGGCTCTAAAACAACTTTTCCTTCATGCAAAGGAAAGCATCAGCTGATTTGTCAGTTTTTGTATCTATTTACCTGTTACGTACGTACCTCTGTGAGCATAGTATTTATCTATATAATATTTATCTACATGTACATTGCCCAAATTGCTGCTGTATTTTAGCTGTCCAACGAATACCAGGCACTATGGAAAAATGGAACAAACTCAGCTCAAACTTATCCCATTTACTATCTCAATTATCACTATGTCTCAACCAAGCCAAAACAGAAATCATTCACATCCACGATGACCATCCCTCCTATCCACTCAAGTGCACCCCCTCTGACCACCCAGGAAACTCAATCAACCCGGGAGTGCCACAAATCTCACAAACCTCACTCACGCCGTCCACAAGAAACCTAGGCGTAACAATTGACAGCCAACTCAACTTTAAACGACACATCTCCAATACAATCAAAGATGGATTCTTCAAACTGCAGACATTAAAAAAACTCAAACCCCTTCTCCAAGAGCACGATTTCAGAACAGTCCTCCAATCAATTATCTTGTCAAGACTCGACTACTGCAACTCCCTCCTCCTCGGACTACCAGAAATACACATCAAACCCCTCCAAGTTCTACAGAACGCTGCCGCCAGAATCATCTCTAACAACAAAAAATCCCCTCACATCACACCCACGCTCAAAGAACTCCACTGGCTACCCATTACACAAAGAATCCAGTATAAAACCCTCACCCTCATGCACAAAAAAATAAACAACAACAAAATGGACTGGCTAAACAACGGAATACAACCTTACCCTACTCAAAGAACTCTCAGATCCACCAACACTGGACTCCTAGCCGTCCCCAATCTCAAAGCTGCACACCTCAACGTCACCCGCAAACGAGCCATAACAATAGCGGGCCCCACCTTATGGAACACCCTCCCCACCTGTCTCAGAAACGAACCTTCACTGCAAGTCTTCAAAAAACACCTCAAAACATGGCTATTTTTAAAAGCTTTCCCACCCGACACATAACCCGCCCAATTCGCACCATCCACTCCATGCCCCCTCCACAAGCATCTCGCCCCACACCTTTCCCTCCCTACACAAGCATCTCCCACCACCCTTTCCCTCCCTATCACTACCTTCCTCCCACTCATCCCTTCCTCTCCCCTACCCCCTCTACACTCCCTGCTCTCCTTACCATAATTTATCCTCATCAACAAGCCAGTTATGTATATATGTTATATACTATAGTCTAATGTTCCATGTACTCCTGTTAGTTCTGTTACAACTTGTTATATTTATTACCATGTTATAATGTAAAATATTCTTGTTATATTTATTACCATGTTATAATGTAAAATATTCTTATATCTATTTAATACCATGTTATAATGTAAAATAGGGCTGTTACCACCCTATTCCTTTAGTTATCTGGAAACCGATGTGATATCTCGATCGAATGTCGGTATACAAAAGAAATAAATAAATAAAATAAATAAATGATGGCAGCTCACTAAGGTAGTGCTATGCCTTGGTAAAAGCTCATCTACGAACAGATATATGCTTCTTAATATCTGCAAAGCTGTTTCTTGGTCATTTTCTTCACCTCATTTCCTCCTCTACTGTCTGGTCAACCAGTCAAGAATAGGGACAGATTTTGGACAGGCAGTTTTGCGTTTTCTATTATCCTAGTAGTTTTCTCTTCACAATGGAGTCCGGGTTGCTTTTAAGTAATCACAATGCCTCGGCTTGGGACTCCCCACAAGCTTGTTTTCTGTAAATAGTAGGATGAATTAACCATAGGGTACCTGCCTGCGTCCTTGGAGGGTTGACTGAGATGGCTTACTAGGCGGGAATTCTTGCATATGCTCAGTAGAGCAAAAGCTCTATTGAGCTGAGAGAGAGGTGTGTTTGGTGCCACTGGATGACATCACCCACATGTCCTGGCTAATTCATCCTGCTGTTTACAGAAAACACTGTTTACATTAAGCAAACTTGTTTTGTTTACATCAAGCTTTTTATCCTCCTTTAGAAGCTGAATCATGTAGGGTTGCGCATGTAATAGTATCATTTATCATAGCAGTTTTCAAAAGCCCTTTTATGCATGTAAATCCTTTTGAAAATTACCTTCAGTAATTATCATCTTTCTGTTGCATAATAATGTTAATTATGTTATTACCCCCATATATCTTAATCCAAGTTAATTCGACCTGTTCATTGTAAGACATTTACTTGTCATTGTTGTTATTGTTTAAAATGTAAACCGAATTGATCAATAATTTTGTTATTGGAAAGTCGGTATAGAAAAAAGCTAAATAAATAAATAAATAATAAACACCCATGAATGTAAGAAACCCTTACTGTAATCTTCATTTCTTTAAGGGGCAAGTAGGATATAGTAGCCCAAAGCTTCTAGAAGTTTTTGATATGCTCCACTGAGCATGTGTTTCATGAATGTTGCACTGGGTCCCCCTCGGTTTTAGATTTTTCTGCAGAGTCAAACGGTAGGGATGTGTATTCGTTTGAAATGATTGAGTAGTCCATTTTCATTTCATTTGTGGATCCATGATATGAATGAAGAAGACCCACAAATTTGAATTAAAATTTTTGTTTAATTCATTTGTTTCCCATTCAAGTCTATGGCTATGCACTGCTGATCTAACAAACAACTGGTAACTATTGCCTGTTTGACATCATAACCTCCTGGGATCTGAGGCAGAACAAGGTGGCAAAGAGATCCGATGGAGGATAAATCATGGTGAAGCATCTTTTTATAACTAGCCTATAGTTGCCATCTAGATCAAGTGACACTGATGTCCTCCCACTAAAAGGTCTGAGAATGTGCAAGAAACTATTTCCTCTCTAGTAGTTGATAGAGAAGGATTTGTTTTTCAGAAGCTCTTTGAGAGTTCAAAAAAGATTTTAAAAGTTTGCTTTCCTAGCGTGTAGCCAGATGGATTCAAGACCAATGGGTATAGTATACTCCTGATAGCAGATGGGAAATGGAGTCAGATTTCAAAGCTGACGTCAGCCTACATATACCCGTGCAGGAAGCTTAGCTCTTCAGTATTTCTCCGTCTCCTAAGCAGATAAGGAAACTACACACACTAGAATAGTGTTAGAAATTTTAATCCAAAGAAGAAAGAAAACTTACCTCTAGAAGACGAGCCCCACTCTCCTGCAATTATACCTTATAATCCCTCCCCCAGTTGAGAATTCCTGAGGTGATTTCCGAGATCCCTCAGAGGCAAGCCTCGGTCTGGTAGCCGGCTCCCGGCATGGACTTAGCCCCCAGGGCAGCTGAGAGACAGCGGATGCAGAATAGAGCGCGGCAGTGAAGGGAATTCCCTCTCCCCCCCCTCTCCCCCCCGACCTCATCCATGGCATCGACGAAGTCAGTGTCGGAACACCGACCGAAACATCGACATCCATCGATTCCGGAATCTCTGCTATCCCCGAAGAAGTCGACTGCCAAGCGGCCTTGCCTGCAGGAAACACCGAGGCCTTTGACACCGAGGCGTTCACCTTCTATTGGGGTGCCATCCATCGAACCTCCACAGGGCCCTGTGGTAGGACCGATAACGCCCCCACCGCCACCACGTGCATCAGCTATCACGGAGGAATTGAGCGGATTTATCCGCCAAGCGGTGCTACAAGCGCTACAGGAGCAGCGGGGATAGCAGAGATTCCGGAATCAATGGATGTCGATGTTTCGGTTGGTATTCCGATGCTGACTTCGTCGATGCCATGGATGGGGTCGGGGGGAGAGGGAATTACCTTCACCGCCTCGCTCGATTCTGCACCCGCTGCCTCTCTCAAAAGCATTCCAGAAAATAATAGCCCAGTGGGGACATCTAACGATGGACTTAATGGCAACATGGACAAATGCCAAGACAGGCAGGTTTTTCAGTCATTGGAAGGATCCAGGCTCCAGCGGGATAGATGCCCTGATAAGACCCTGGCTGAAGGCGTGATAATATCTGCCAGGAAGTCCTCAAGCAGAAGGGTAATGGAAACAGTTTTCATCCTGGACCCGTTTGCTTTCGACCTGCAGGAGATACTTCAGTACTTATTCTCTTTTTTTTTGTTGTTGAGCCTCAGTACCTCTCCTGTCAAGATGCATCTCCGTACCATAGTGGCCTACCACATTCAATATCCACTCATCTACCAATATCCACTCACCCTTTAGTATCAAAGTTTGAGAAGTTAATGGCATACCAAACCACCTGTATTGTGGGACTTTAATGTGATTCTCACACAGCTTATGAAGCCTCCCTTCGAACTATTGGAATTGGCTTCTTTGAAGTTGCTCACATGGAAATTGTCTATTCCTTGTTGCAATTGTGTCTCCTAAGAGAGTCGGTGAGCTTCAGCCATTGGTGCATTATTTTCCATATATGAAGTTCTCCCAAAATAGGGTGGTGCCCCGCATCCACTCCAAATTTCTACCAAAAGTGGTGTCAGTTTTTCATATAAATCCAAACCATCATCTTACCCATGTTCTTTCCATGATCACATGCTCATGAAGGGGAAAAGCCCTTCATTCATTGGACTGTGAGAGATCCTTGGCAGACTACTGAAACAGATCTTGGCCACATCATCATGCCTCACAACTAGTCATTTCTTATGATCCTGAGCATAGCAATTGCCAAGTGTACTTTATCCAGCTGGCTAGCAGACTGTATTGTGCAATATTATGCTCTTGCTGTTCTCCAGATTAGACTCCATTATAGCTCATCAAATGAGAGCCATCAGTGCACACCTTCACATGGATAAGCAGTTTTGCGTAGCTCGTTTACCAATAGTCTACTCTCCACAATGAGGTCCGGGTTGCTTTTTCGGTAAGTGCTCTGCTGCAACCCTCAGCTTGGGACTCCCTGCATGTCATGGCTAATTCAGCCCTGCTTATCAACAAAGAAAACTGTGTTCTCCGTAGACAGCAGGATGAAATAGCCATGCTAATACCTTTCTGCCTACTTCCCTGGAGAGTCGACCACGTAGGTTATCTCTAATATTGACTGAGGGGTTCATGAGGCAACTCCTGCACAGGAACTTCTGTGTATGTTGAGTAGAGCAAAGGTTGTGTGTGGTTGTCTTACAGTGAGTTTTTGCTTCTACGGCTACGGTTTGGTGTGTTTGCATGACGTCGCCCACATGTCATGGCTAATTCATCCTGCTGTCTCTGGACAATGCTGTTTATAGTAAGAAAACTTGCATTATCAACATGTTACATGGAAATTGTGTGGGAAAACCCAGCCAGTCCTCTCTTCTTAGCTTTATTTTTCTATCCTCTCCCTTGAACAGATAGTAGGAGGTGTGGTCTGGCCAACCTATCCCTGGTAGTTGATTGTTTAATTTTTGTTTTCAGGAGACGGGCCAAGCACAGAGGAGCAGGCAGCAGTGGCTATTGCCAGTGTCCAGCAAGCTGCTTTTGCTGACCACAACATCCAGTACCAGTTCCGCACAGAAAACAATGGAGGGCAGGTGAGGGGAAGGAAGGACTTTGTATGTAATTCCTCCTCATTCTTTAGAGTCAGCTAGGAGCACATGAGAGATATACAGTAGCTGCCTCTCTTCATAGGTTCTTCATTTTTGTTCTCTGAAATAGAAATATGTGAGTAGTGTGACAGAAGTAACTGTAAGAGATGCTTTGTGTACTTTTCCTTGTGGTACAACTGTCAAGACCTTCCTGTAAAACCACTCAGACACCAGATAACCCAGCAGACATTGTGACATTTAGACTTTTCACAATGCCGGTTTAAAACACAACTATTAAAAAAGATATCTTTTTAAAATCCATTATCTAAAAGCATTAGTACCCCCTGTTTGGCAGACTTAACTACAAAGATAATTGCCTTTGTTTTGACATTGCATATCCTTACTTTAGACCAGTGGTTCCCAAACCTGTCCTGGAGGACTCCCAGACAGTCAGGTTTTCAGGATACCTGCAATGAATATGCATGAGGGAGATTTGCATGCACTGCCTCCATTGCATGCAAATGTTTCTCATACATATTCATTGTAGATATCCTGAAAACCTGACTGGCTGACCGTCTCCAGGACAGGTTTGGGAATCACTTCAGCTCTGGGGATAGAGCCTCCACCTCTCATTTGGTGTGAGTAACCCTTCAAAAAAAAAAAAAAAAAATAAGCATTACTTTGAAGTTGAGTATTGCCAGGACGCCATTTTTCTTTGCTTATTGACTAGGTATTTGCATAGCGTTTTTGTTCTGTTACTTTCGCATGTAACTATTTCCTAATTCCTTTTACTGGTCATTTCAGAAAAATGTGATGAATATTTATTTATTTAAATTCTTTTAATATACCGATGCTCAAGACGAGGTCTTATCGTACCGGTTTACATTGGAACTAGGGGAAAACCAATTAACAACAATATAGAAGGTAAAGTTACATTGAACAGGGAGCATAAACATGGGCATTGGAAGAAAAGACAGATTCAAACTAAAACAACTGGAGAGAACTAAAATAGTAGCCACCAGGCAACCAACAGAGTTATCTCTCTTCTGGAAAGCCTAGGATGGGTAGTAAACTTGAACAAGAGTTCCCTACAGCCTTCTCAGTCGCTGGAATACCTCGCGGTCCGATTCGACACCCAGGAAGACAAGGTCAGTCTGACCTCCAAGAGGAGATCAAAGCTTTGGAATCATCTGCTGACCCTGCTGAGCGCCACCCGGCCCACAGCTTGGGATTACCTACAGGTCCTTGGCCTTATGGCATCCACTCTGGAGGTGATCCCATGGGCGTGGGCTCATATGAGACACCGTACACCTACCTCTACCAGCCAGAGTGTGGAATCAGCTACGGTGGTGGTTGCAGCCCGGCCACATGAGCTGGGGGTCAAGAACGTCCTCCCCAACCTGGACCCTGCTCACTACGGATGCCAGCCTGAACGGATGGGGAGCACACTGCGAGGAACTCACCGCCCAAGGGCGGTGGAACAGAGAAGAGTCGGAGTGGAACATCAACCGACAGTCAGGCTAGCATGCCTGCAATTTGCCCACAGACTTCGAAACAGAGCGGTCAGAGTGATGTCGGACAACGCCACCACGGTGGCATACAACAACCGACAGGGCGGAACCAGAAGCCGACAGGTATCCCTAGAAATAGCCCCCCTGATGACTTGGGCGGAAGCAAATCTCCAGGACATCTCCGCCGTCTACATCACCGGGAAGCACAACACCACGGCAGACTTCCTCAGCAGAGAAAGCCTAAACCCGGGGAAATGGCAGCTGTTGCCCACAGCTTTCAAGATGATTGTGGATCAGTGGGGGACGCTGGGCATGGACCTACTAGCAGACAGGTCCAACGCTCAAGTACCCAGATACTTCAGTCGCAGGCGAGATCCTCTATCCCACGGATCGACGCCCTGGTACAGCCATGGCCTCGGGGGATCCTGCTATATGCCTTTCCGCCATGGCCCCTGCTGGGCGCCATTATACACAAGATTCAGCGGCACAGAGGCCTAGTCCTTCTAGTGGCCCCGGACTGGCCAAAAAGACCCTGGTACGCAGACATGAGAAGACTACTGGCAGGGAGTCCACTACCCCTGCCTCCACACATGGACCTGCTGCGGCAAGGTCCCATCCTCCACGAGGATACAGCTCAATTCTCTCTTACGGTCTGGCCCTTGAAAGGGCTAGACTGAAGAAAAGAGGATATTCGGGGCCGGTAATAGATATACTCCTCCGAGCACGCAAGTTCTCCACATCACTAACTTATATACGGATCTGGAGAGTATTTGAAGCCTGGTGCGAATCTCACGGCACCAATCCACATGCTGCTAAAATCCCTATCATTTTGGATTTCCTGCAAGATGGACTTCAGAAGGGTCTGTCCCTCAATTCAATCAAGGTTCAGGTGGCAGTGCTATCCTGCTACGGCCCCAGGTGTGACGGTAACAGCATTGCCACACACCCAGACGTTTCACGTTTCCTGAAAGGAGTCAAACACATTCGCCCGCCACTGAAGTGGCCGGTGCCCCTGTGGAACCTCAACCTAGTTTTGGAATTTCTAGCGGGACCCGCCTTCAGACCCCTTCGAGGCCTGTCCCTCCGTTTGTTAACCTTGAAGATGGTGTTCCTGCTGGCCGTATGCTCAGCACGCCGCATCTCAGAGCTACAAGCACTGTCCTGCCGTGATCCGTTTCTCAGAATCACTTCAGAGGCTATCCATCTTCGCACGGTTCCTTCCTTCTTACCCAAAGTAGTCTCACACTTCCACCTCAACCAAACCATATCCTTGCCTACCACGGACGGTTTGAAGAAGTCGGAAGAAGGTCGAATACTACGCCATCTCGACATCGGCAGGCTACTGTCCAGATACCTGGAAATGTCAGAAGCAGTACGAAAGACGGACCACCTGTTCGTCCTTCACAGCGGGAAGAAGCAAGGGGAAGCGGCCTCACGGGCAACCATCGCCCGCTGGATCAAAGAAGTTATCAAGGCAGCCTACGTAGAAGCGGGGAAACCACCACCTCTACGGGTCAAGGCCCACTCTACCAGAGCACAAGCGGCCTCTTGGGCAGAAACTAGGATGCTGTCGCCTGCGGAGATATGTAAAGCGGCGACGTGGTCCTCCCTCCATACCTTTTCCAGATTCTATCGTCTGGACGTCCAGGCCAGGAAGGACACAGCATTTGCAAGGGCAATCCTGAACAGACCTCGGGCAGCCTCCCACCCAGTCCGGGAGTAGCTTTTGTACATCCCACTTGTTTTGAGTCCATCTGCTACACGCTAGGAAATGTAGAGATTACTTACCTGATAATCTCGTTTTCCTTAGTGTATGCAGATGGACTCAGCATCCCGCCCGGCTGCCGGCATACATGGGGATTCACCGTCTCACGGTAAGCCATGTTTTCTTATATAGGGCATCCACCCTGCCGGGGGTCGACGCCTTCTGGTTGAGAACACTGGCGGTCTCCAGCTACCATCAATTGGTCAGGGTAATCCTGTTCATTTAATCGCTCGGTCAGTTACACATATATCCATAAAAGCTTTTGCAAGGAAGATTACTGAATTGCTTCACTTCCTGTGGGGGTATATGTACCCGTGCTGACGTCAGATCCGTCTCCAACTGCTAGCACGAGCACGCTATACCCACTTGTTTTGAGTCCATCTGCATACACTAAGGAAAACAAGATTATCAGGTAAGTAATCTCTACATTCTTTTTACAGATTAAGGGAATTCCCATGGTTTCTCCCATGGCTCCCAAAGTCACTTGTTTATATGTGGGACAATTTGAAGAACATTTTATATATCCTTCCATGTTGTTCAAGAACATTGGTTTTTTGGTAGAGATATATTGATTTATTTTGGATTTGGATAGGGCAGGAGGATTCGCTTATTGAATTCATTAAGTGGCTGAATACAGTACATACAAATTTAACATAAGAAATTGCCATGCTGGGTCAGACCGAGTCCATCAAGCCCAGCATCCTGTTTCCAACATAGACCAAACCAGGCCACAAGAACCTGGCAAGTACCCAAACACCAAGAAGATCCCATGCTACTGATGCAATTAATAGCAGTGGCTATTACCTAATTAAACTTGATTAATAGCAGTTAATGCATTTCTCCTCCAAGAACTTACCCAAACCTTTTTTGAACCCAGCTACACTAACTGCACTAACCACATCCTCTGGCAACAAATTCCAGAGCTTAATTGTGCATTGAGTGAAAAAGAATTTTCTCCGACTAGTCTTAAATGTGCTACTTGCTAACTTCATGGAATGCCCCCTAGTCCTTCTATTATCTGAAAGTGTAAATAACCAATTCACATCTACTCATTCAAGACCTCTCATGATCTTAAAGACCTCTATCATATCCCCCCTCAGCCATCTCTTCTCAAAGCTGAACAGCCCTAACCTCTTCAGCCTTTCCTCATAGGGGAGCTGTTCCATCCCCTTTATCATCGCAACTATATCTTATTTGAGATGCAGCGACCAGAATTGTACACAGTATTCAAGGTGTGCGGTCTCACCATGGAGCGATCCAGAGGCATTATAACATTTTCCTTTTTATTAACCATTCCCTTCCTAATAATTCCTAACATTCTGTTTGCTTTTTTGACTGCCGCAGCACACTGAGCTAATGATTTCAAAGTGTTATCCACTATGATGTCTAGATCTTTTTCCTGGGTGGTAGCTCCTAATATGGAACCTAACATCGTGTAACTACAGCAAGGGTTATTTTTCCCTATAAGCAACACTTTGCACTTGTCCACATTAAATTTCATTTGCCATTTGTATGCCCAATCTTCCAGTCTTGCAAGGTTCTTCTGTAATGTATCACAATCCACTTGTGATTTAACTACTCTGAATAATTTTGTATCATCTGCAAATTTGATAACCTCGCTCATCATATTCCTTTCCAGATCATTTATAAATATGTTGAAAAGCACCGGTCCAATTACAGATCCCTGAGGCACTCCACTGCTTACCCTTTTCCACTGAGAAAATTGACCATTTAATCCTACTCTATTTCCTGTCTTAACCAGTTTGTAATCTGCAAAAGGACATCGCCTCCTATCCCATGACTTTTTAGTTTTCTTAGAAGTCTCTATGAGGGAATTTGTCAAACTCCTTCTGAAAATCCAAATATACTACATCTACCAGTTCACCTTTATCCACATGTTTATTAACCCCTTCAAAAAAGTGAAGCAGATATGTTAGGCAAGACTTCCCTTGGGTAAATCCATGTTGATTGTGTTCTATTAAACCAGGTCTTTCTATATGCTCTACGATTTTGATCTTGAAAATAGTTTCCACTATTTTTCCCGGCACTGAAGTTAGGCTCACTGGTCTATAGTTTCCCAGATCGCCCCTGGAGCCCTTTTTAAATATTGGGGTTACATTGGCCACTCTCCAGTCCTCAGGTACAGTGGATGGTTTTAATGATAGGTTTAATGATTTCATTTTCAGTCACATACCATCGGGGATCGGTATCTCTCTTAGATATTGGTATATATAAACAAGAGGGTAAGTTTCTCACTTCTGTTTATCGAAAACCGGCAGGCAAAAATACACTTCTTCATTATTCAAGTTTTCATCCACAGAGTTTGAGAGATTATATTCCGGTAGGACAATTTTTGAGGCTCTGGCCATTATGCTCTTCTGCAGCTGCCAAAATGAAGACCATTTATCATCCATTTTTCTCCATAACATTAATCACTGGGTTGGGATTAGCATTAACTCGAGAGTTAACCTTATTAAGCTTCTCTTCAAAATAGTCTGCAATTTTATCACGTACTCATTTAAGCTGGACTTTTGGTTTCCTGTCAGTTCCATAGGATGTTTTGTGGATACCTCAGTCTTATGGGCAAAATAATCACCTCTAACTTTTTTTTACTATGTATCCTGTATTCCTGTAATTATAATGTATAGTGGGCTGATTTGACCACTTCTCAACTCTAAGAATTTGACATTACATGGAACAAATTACGTATAAACCATGGAGCATCCTTCCTATTCTCCCTTACCAGTACTATACATGGCTTAGATACCTTAATGTACATGTCTGTTAGGCTTTCGTTCAAAGATTAAAAATATTAAACTTTCCCCAGTAACCCATTACACTTTCCCCACATCCCCCTCACAATTTTGCATACTCTGTCAACAGTTCTTTGCTGCATAGCAGCTGAATACAATAAGCCTTGTTCTCCAGGTGAAAAACTAGGAGATGGGATGCGTTAGCTATTGAGAACAAAAAGCAATTTTATGATATAGGGAGATCTTTAAGTTTGCAGCACTGACATCTTGTGGAGGCCTTCCCTTTTTTCTCTGATTAGTTGGGTTTTTTTCTTATCTGACATGTTCACAGTGGAGAATGTCATGAGATGTTGGCAGATTTTAGGTTGGAACATGTTAAGGATCTTGGGCCCATTGCATGTCTTCATAAAAGACATGCACAATGGATATTAATGTCCAGTGAAGTCAAACTACTCAGAAATGCATTAGTGTACCAAGAAAAGTTAGACATACTCTGTCTTGGTGGCTCTCTTGGTCCAATTTGGCCAATGGCATGCTCTTTAAAATTCAACCTTACTTCATTATTCTACCTGCAGATGTGCCCAACCAGGGTTTGGGAGCCCATCTATCTGTTTGTACAGACTTGATTGACTGTCTTTCACTGTTCATTGTAAGGTGGTTAACAAAAATAAAAACATACATTAAAAGCAATATATAATGTAGTGTGAGAACTGCCACCTTTTGCAGTTCAGACTTTAGAGGGAAGTTGGCAAATAAGGAGGCAGCAGCAGATAAGATGCGTTGCTCACGGATTCCTCCTGCTGGCAGGAAGGATAGCACAAGGTACAGGGAGAAGAGAGAGATCAGACTTCACTGCCAGCAGCAGCAACTATGACCCTCTCTGTTTTCTCTCTGTACATAGCAAACGTATTTTGCAGTTCTGCAGCATACTGGTTGGGGAAACTCTGATTTAAAATAGTAATATACATTCCATTCACTGAAGTTTCCTCTGACTGGTGCTTTGCCACCATATGGAAGAGACTATGAAAAAAGAGAATATAGACTCAAGAAGTGCAGTATCCTGAAAATATCTGAATTGAAAATGCAACAAAATACCTGTTTAAGGATGGAAAGCACATGATTGGATCAGACCTTGGCACTGAACTAGAAGATATATATACCTTTTGTCTTTGAAGAATACTGGACTAGTTTGCTTGCATTATATCAGACAGATTGCAATGCAAGTTCCAGTGGTAGCACACTGCACCGCCATATGGGAGATCCATGTTCAATTCCTGGGCCTGTCTTCTGCTGGTCAAGGCTGGGGATGCTGGATTCTAGAGGGAACTATGTCTCTTGCTACTTAGCTGGAGCACTCTGACTGGGAGCATAGAAGATGGATAAATGGGTAAAATCAAAACCACCTAAGTAATTGCGACTGAAAACTTATGATGCCTTAGACCTGTTAAGGCAATTTTTGATTGAATTTGACCAATAAATAAAACTAGAGATAGAATTAATACAAACTCAGCTAGTACATTTTTCAAAACTAGCACTGTAGACTAATTAATTTTAGTTTGTTTGCACAAATTAAATGTATTGCAAGAAAACAAGGTTCTCAGCCTGCAGTGCCTCACACCCAACCAGGCAAGCTACTGGCACTCACAGCTTACATAGCCTCAGGCTTACCCAGCAAGTTAGTGACCCAGCCTGCAATGTGTCAGGCTTAGATCAACAGGTTTATCACTGAATTGAAGTTCTGGACATCAGCTTTTTTCAGTCTTTCCATTTTCAAAATAGGAACAAATGTGCCAATAAATGTTTTTTTTGTGTCTGCAGTGAATGGCTAATATTTCTTTATATTATCTTCTCTGTAGGTGACATACAGAGTGGTCCAGGTGACGGACGGTCAGCTGGATGGGCAGGGGGATGCGGCAGGAGCAGTCAGTGTGGTCTCCACTGCAGCCTTCGGAGGAGCACAGCAGGCTGTCGCTCAGGTGGTAATGAAGAGCTTCATTTGTTTTCTGTTTTAGGAAGGAGCTAAACAATTACTACCCATTCCCTTCTGGCTCCACCATCCTTTTTTAAAATAAGAGTTTAGATTCTCTCACTATTTTTTTTTTCATCCTCCTAGAATAGCTCTCACAGAGATGGCTTCACTGACTCTAGGGATCTGCCCATGGAAAGGAAAAGGCACCCAAAATGTCCTACCCTTTGCCAGTAAATGTATTACAAGTCCAGTTTTGTGATACACTGCTTCGGCACTCCTTACATTTGCTGTTTTATCTCTCTCTGAATTTGTTACCCTCCTGTATGCATTGCTAATTAGCAGCCTGTAATGACTGGGTTTGCTGGCAGGACCAGTGGAGTTGTATCTCTGAAGACGAGCCTGAGCTTTGCATGCCTTGTCATCCTCAGTTTATGACACTTGTGTGATGGCTTAAGTGATAAAAGCTAAGTGGCCCTGTTTTTCCTGCATGTCTTTTCCAGAGCAGAGGCTTGAAGTGATACGTTTTACATATTCACAGCTTCCTACTGTTGCAGAGCTGAAATTTGGTTTTCAGAGCCTGTTGTAATTGCAGAGAGAAATTGCTTTGGAAATGTATCGGGAACTATTCTTTAGGAAACAAAATCTCAAGTGTCCCCAAACTGATAAGAAAACAAATTAAAGTTAAATTTTCAGGTGAGGTAGTATGCTTAGGCCAGAGGGATAAGTTTGCACTGTGTTACAGAACAGCATTAAAAAATATTTTTAAAAAAAGATATGTAAAATAGATGCAGTTTCTGAAGCCATAGTTTCCTGTGATAAGTAATAATGTTCAGATATAATAATTAAAAACAGTGATAATGCATGACTATGTGAGTGAATGATTTGAAGGCCTTTTGTGTCTCTATTGAGAAACTGGGATAGTGCATCAAATCTAATTTGCCTTCTCTTTTCAGGCAGTGATCCAAAATCCTTTCAGCAATGGTGGCAGCCCATCGGCAGATGCGGTTAGTGGGGAAGCCCGGTTTGCATATTTTCCTGCTTCCACTGTTGGGGATGCAACAGCAGTATCGGTACAGACAGCAGATCCATCTCTGGCACAGGCGGGAGGTACGACTCTTATGCGTGATGGGGAAACAAAAAGAAAAACGCTTTTTTTTTTTTTTTAACTTGTTTCCTCTGAATTTATTTCTCTGTTTCCCAGCATATATCCAGAGCCCTAAACATGCAAGCAGCTAACAGCTGTTATGGGGATGTCTAATTCCCTTCTTGGACAGCTTTTCTTACACCTCTTCAGGAAGCCATCATGCACAATCTATCTGCCTTACTTTTTCCCACCTGGCTCTTATCTGAGCACCATCGTGCACAGTCCTCTCTCCTTACTCTTCCAATTGCGGTTTTGCAAGAGATTACTTGTTCCCAGGACTCGGAAGTAAAGTACTTTTCTCTGAAATTTTAAAAAAAATTTTATTTATATTTATAGCACCCTTCCCTCAGGCCCTTCGTTTGTGGTTTCGGAGAGGTTCCTGATTAAGTGCTGCCCACCACCACCACTACCACCTTTTTTCTATTCTGTTGTCTTTACTGAAAGGGAGCATTTTTTTTTTTTTTTTTGCATAATTGATTTTTAACTGATTGTAGAGAAGAAAGACAGCAGCTTCAAAATTTGCTTGGACAACATGGAAACATGACAGCAGAAAAAGACGATATGGCTCAATTTAACTTTATAATTCCCATCACTTCCTTAGAGATTCCCTGTATTTATCCCATGCTTTCTTTAATTCAGATGCGGTTTTTGTCTCTATCACCTCCACTGGGAGGCTGTTCATGCATCTCCCCAGACAGAAGGTGTCAATCAGTTATCAGACCCACTGCAAGTGTCTTTGTGAGGATCACAATGTGTCCCAGTGCTATATCTGCTCTAGGATGTTGCCAAAAGCCATCAAGATCCATAAGATGATGAGACTATTTTTTCATCCTGAAGGAACATCTGGGTCCACCAAACCAGTGCCAAAGATGGCATTGAAGTATAAGAACTGTGGAGCTGTGCTTGACCACAGGAGGCAAGGAGTTGCCAAAGGGAGAATCAACCCTTTCAGCTATGAAGTTCGAAGACTGAAAGGGATCTTAATCTTCTACATCAGGCTTCAAGTGCTGAAGCATGAAGCCAAGGAGAATTAAGACCATCAACAATTCTCCTTCACATAATTATGAGTGCAAAGTGGTATTGAAGCTCTTCCACCCCCAAAGTGTCTGTGCTTGTAGGAAAGCTCTACCTTCTGTCCCGGGCACCATGTTAGTGGTCCAGCTTCAAGATTTCAGTGTGAAGGCATTGGTGCCGGTGGTTGCTAACCCCCAAAGCAGAGCTGGACCCAGGACAAGCATTATCGCTTGAATGCCCTGCTGGTGGCTATGTTTCTTGCACTGCCAAGGATAAAAGCCTGCCTCAGCTTGAGTCTTAACTGTGTTCCTTGTTGTAGACCTCTGTTATTCCACCTTGCTCTAGTCTGTTTAGCCCTAGTGTCAGGGCCTTCTGTTCAGTGGACCCAGGACAGGACAGGATTTGACTGGCCTACATGGACTGGCCATCTACCCCTCAGGTTGAGACCTCAGGTTCTGGTAGCTAGCAGGACTTAGCAGAAGTTGCACACACAAGAACTAAAAGGCACCCATAAGGCAGACAGGGCTGAGCTATGACCGAGGCAGAGTGCGCACTAAACAAGACAGACAAGAATGATACAGAGCAAACAGGTACCAGGAAACCACAGACAAGACTGCCACAAAACCAGAAGGCCACAAACTTGGGCCAATTCCAGGGCCAAACAGGACAGGAGAGTCCAGATAGCCTGCAATAAGGCAGAGTAACAGAAAACCACAAGGAACATGACTAGAACTGAAACTGAGGCATAATAATCCCGTGAGATAGGCTTTTATCCAGTGGCAGTGCAAGGAATATGGCCACCAGCAGGCCCTCTAAGCCATAGGGCTTGCAGGACTGAGCAGCAGGTAATATGGCCCACTGAGGGCCTCTGCTGGCAGTTGCGAAGCACTGTACATAGATCCTCTCATAACACCTTCCTCTAAAAATTGCAAATTCCAGATGCCCCTAGGGGAGTGCCCCTCTCCTCTGGGCCCAGCTGAAATTGGGGTCTGAAGCATCTGGAACAGAGACTAACTGAAGCAAGGGCAAAGATAGAAAAAGTTTGTGAATAGAGCCTGCAGAGTAGAGTCAGAGCTTACAAAGCAGCAACATCTGGAGCAGAGTCAGAACCTGACTGGAGTGGACCTGGCAGAGCAAAGTCTAAAGCAGCTGGCTGGAATGGAGTCTGCAGAGCAAACTGTGGAATAATTGGTGTAGGTACTGGATTCTCTGGAGCGAAGCCTCGAATTGCTGGTGCTGGTACTAGATTTTCCAGGGTGGAGCCTCAAACAGCTGCTGCTTCTGGAAATAGACTGTGCAGCAACATGGACTGGATTCTCATAAGCGGAGCCTGGAGCCGACGTTACCAGAAAGACAGGCCCAGAGGCTGTACAAACAGCAGGGGCTGCCTTTTCTTGTACTAGGCTAGGGCTGGAGTCACTAAAGCAGGGCTTGAAACAGTCACTGAAGCAGGAAGCTGGCAAGCCTCACCGAGGAATTTGTTAGAGAAACATAGGCAACAAATCCAGTCTCCCGATTTTGTACTACTAGGGAAACAGGTTTTTGGGGGTTTTTTTGCACAGAAACAGAATTTTTATGAGGTACATACCTGGCTAGTTGCAGGCCTGGGTCTGAAAAAATGAGCCTGGTTTGAGAGTGGTCCTGGGGGGTTCTGTGAGTTCAGCGTGATGTGATGGCATTGGTGTCAGTGATTGCTAATTCCCAGAGGAGGGCTGGACCCAAGAAGAGCAGACTGTTCTGGCTAGAACTGGCCTGACACCTGGGATCTTCTGACTGGTCCAGCCACTACCACCTTGGGTTGAGCCCTTGGGTTCTGGTGGCTGCTAAGACTTAGCTGAAGGTCCGCACCCACAAGGCAGACAGGAACTAGAGTGCCCACTAAACAAGACAAACACTGGTATAGGACAGACAAACCAGGTACCAGGAGACCACAAACAAGGAAGGAAGGAAGAAAACCAGGCCACCACAAACTTGGGCGAATTACAGGGCCAAACGGAACAAAAACAACCAGGCAGGACAAGACAAATACACTGAACAGAAGGCCCCGACACTAGGGCTAAACAGACAAGAGCAAGGTGGAATAACAGAGGTCTACAACGAGGAACACAGTTAAGACTCAAGCTGAGGCAGGCTTTTATCCTTGGCAGTGCAAGAAACATAGCCACCAGCAGGGCATTTAAGCGATAATGCTTGGAGGACTGAACAGCAGGTAACATGGCCCACAGAGGACCCCTGCTTGCGAGAGGAAAGCCTTATACTCCTGAGGGAATTCTGTGCAAAAAAATTTAAATTCCTTGTACGTATCCAGATCAGTCCAGACTCCTGGGTTTTGCCTCCCTTCCAGCAGATGGAGTCAGAGAAATTTTTACTGACACTTAAGATGAGGTGCCACCTGCAGTCCCTCAATATTTCTCTGACTCCAGCAGATGGTGGAGGTGCAAAGCCTGCAGTCTAACAAAAAAAAAAAAATCAGAAAGGGCATATAGGCTTCTGTCTGCGCATTCCAGGTCTGCGCCTCCCTGGATGACCCCACCAGGGTTGTTGGACCCTGGTGGGGTCATCCCTTCTGGTGTGTGAGGCTTGAGAGCAGGGGGTCAGGGACCCTATGTTGCTTGGATCCCTGGCTGGACAGGGCTGATACCCGGAGGTCCCGGATCACTCTCCCTGTGGGATCTTCACAGCCTGTTGCCACCTTCAGGAGCCTGCTGCTGCTTTTTTTTTTTTTAAAGAAAGTGCCCCTTTTTTCCTTTTATTTGTTAACGTTTGTTAAAGTTTTGAAACAAAAAAAACCCCAAAAAACCCCAGCATCTATAGTGAGAGGTTTGTTTCTTTCCTTTGTGGGCAGTGCGTTTTCGCCTTTCTTCAGTCCCGTCATCTGGCAGCCAATGATTGAACTTTTATTTTCTTCTCTCCCGTGCAGCGCTCAACCAGGGGGGGGGTCCCCCGGTCTCGCTTGCGGATGCTGCGTGGGTTGGCCTGTTCTTCCTGTGGGGACGCACAGTCGCGTCTTTCCCGCACCAGCCTTTGCTCCCGATGCCTCCCTGGGGAGGAGGGGCCGTCGAGCTCCATGGGTGACACAGGCAGTGTCTCCCATGTCTTGGGGAAGCGTCCTTCAGTGCTTCTGGCTGAGGAGACCTGTTCCCCCTTAAGCATGGGAATGGCGGCCATACTGTCTTCATTTCGGTCGGCAGCACAGGCCGCGGAGGGGAGTTCGGATCTCCCTCCCCCGTTGTCTCCGGAGCCCCAGACCTCTGGGGAAGGTTGTCAGCGGTCTGGGCATCCTCCTGGCAGCAGTGAGGACCCGGGGATCCTTCAGATTCGTCATCTTCATTTTCTTCTGAGTTTGCACTCCTGCTCCATAAGGTCTTTAAGGCCAGGAAGGCTGCGCATCGGGGTGTATCCAAGGAGGCCCCTTTTGGCCCACCAAAAAGTCCAGGACCCCTGCAGCTGTCATGGATTCTTCCTCAACCGCCTCTGATACTGAAGGAGCCCAGGGAGCGGATTCCCAGGAGTCCGGGCCTGGGGTCATAAGAACATAAGAAAATGCTATACTGGGTCAGACCAAGGGTCCATCAAGCCCAGCATCCTGTTTCCAACAGTGGCCAATCCAGGCCATAAGAACCTGGCAAGTACCCAAAAACTAAGTCTATCCCATGTTACCATTGCTAATGGCAGTGGCTATTCTCTAAGTCAACTCAATTAATAGCAGGTAATGGACTTCTCCTCCAAGAACTTATCCAATCCTTTTTTAAACGCAGCTATACTAACTGCACTAACCACATCCTCTGGCAACAAATTCCAGAGTTTAATTGTGCGTTGAGTAAAAAAGAACTTTCTCCGATTAGTTTTAAATGTGCCCCATGCTAACTTCATGAAGTGCCCCCTAGTCTTTCTACTATTCGAAAGAGTAAATAACCGATTCACATCTACCCGTTCTAGACCTCTCATGATTTTAAACACCTTTATCATATCCCCCCTCAGTCGTCTCTTCTCCAAGCTGAAAAGTCCTAACCTCTTTAGTCTTTCCTCATAGGGGAGTTGTTCCATTCCCCTTATCATTATGGTAGCCCTTCTCTGTACCTTCTCCATCGCAATTATATCTTTTTTGAGATGCGACGACCAGAATTGTACACAGTATTCAAGGTGCGGTCTCACCATGGAGCGATACAGAGGCATTATGACATTTTCCGTTTTATTCACCATTCCCTTTCTAATAATTTCCAACATTCTGTTTGCTTTTTTGACTGCCGCAGCACACTAAACCGATTTCAGTGTGTTATCCACTATGACACCTAGATCTCTTTCTTGGGTTGTAGCACCTAATATGTCCAGTTAGAGCACCAGAGGTGTTACAGGTAAGAAAATCTCTTAAATTGGGTAAATCTCCAGGCCTCGATGACTTTTCTAGTACATATTATAAGAAGAATGCCCATATTTTAGTGGCTCAGTTATCTGAGTTTTTAAATTATATATGGGATAGGGGATCTATCTCGAGGGCCTCCAATGTGGTGGGCATATTGGTCCTGGTAAAACCTGGCCGGGATCCAACTTTGTGGATCCTATCGGCCAATTTTGCTAATTCATTTGGACCTTAAGATTTTGGTGGGGGTCTTGACAGAATGATTGAACCAGGTTATACCAGAATTGGTTCATACTGAGCCATGACAGCGGTAGCACGAGGTTCAGAATTGATAGCATTGAGTCCAATAGGAGTTAGATTCACAAATTGCATAAATTGATAACAGATGGTTTGAATCCATTTGGCATTTGTAGCAGCTTGGACACCAGTTGTCAGCCAAGAAGCAAAGATCATTTCAGTTTGACTAAACAATTTAAATTCATCAGGTACATCAGTTGGGGTAGAAAGATAAGCAGAGCGATGGGCGCGAGTTGAAAAAACAGAAGGTGAAAATACAGAAAGGGGAGAAATAAACACAGGAGCAGACAAGATCACCATAGCAACGTGCCACGCCATCAAAATGGAAGGAACTGATAAACAGAAATACCACACTGCCAGAAAACATCCAGAAGAGGTTGTGAACCAAACTCTATAGATAGCGTGATAGGTAGTGTTACAAGAAGAAATACCCAAAAAAGGTCCAGTGCCATTTTGTGAAAAACAAAAAGAGAAATGAGTAGGAGCAGTATGAAACAGAGGGCCAGAAAATGGTGGCCAAGAACTAATGTGAGAAGCAAAATGAGGGAAACATAGAAACATAGAAATGACGGCAGAAGAAGACCAAATGGCCCATCCAGTCTGCCCAGCAAGCTTCCCTCATTTTTTCTCTCATACTTATCTGTTTCTCTTAGCTCTTGGTTCTAATTCCCTTCCACCCCCGCCATTAATGTAGAGAGCGGTGATGGAGCTGCATCCAAGTGAAATATCTAGCTTGATTAGTTAGAGGTAGTAGGGGTAGTAACCGCTGCAATAAGCAAGCTACACCCATGCTTATTTGTTTTTACCCAGATTATGTTATACAGCCCTTATTGGTTGTTTATCTTCTCCCCTGCCGTTGAAGCAGGGAGCTATGCTGGATATGCGTGAGGTATCAGTTTTTTTCTTCTCCCCTGCCGTTGAAGCAGGGAGCTATGCTGGATATGCGTGAGGTATCAGTTTTTTTCTTCTCCCCTGCCGTTGAAGCAGAGAGCTATGCTGGATATGCATCGAAAGTGAAGTATCAGGCACATTTGGTTTGGGGTAGTAACCGCCGTAACAAGCCAGCTACTCCCCGCTTTGTGAGTGTGAATCCTTTTTTCTTCTCCCCTGCCGTTGAAGTTATGCTGGATATGCGTGAAGTATCAGTTTTTCTTCTCCCCTGCCGTTTAAGCAGAGAGCTCTGCTGGATGTGTGAAGTAACAGTTTTTCTTCTCCCCTGCTGTTGAAGCAGAGAACTATGCTGGATATGCATTGAAAGTGAAGTATAAGAATGGAGTGATCAAGCTAGTTGAAAGGCATCAGGAATAGAGGAAGGTGGAGGTAGTAATTTGGATATTTGGTTTGGGGTAGTAACCGCCGTAACAAGCCAGCTACTCCCCTCTTTGTGAGTGCAAATCCTTTTTTCCACATTTCCTCTTGCTGTTGAAGCTTAGAGTGATGTTGGAGTCACAGTAAGCATGTGTATGTTTATTGAATAAGGGTATTGTCTCCAGGCAGTAGCCATCATTCTGGCGAGTCACCTACTCTTCATTGGCGGCCTCTTGACTTTATGGATCCACAGTGTTTATCCCACGCCCCTTTGAAGTCCTTCACAGTTCTGGTCTTCACCACTTCCTCCGGAAGGGCATTCCAGGCATCCACCACCCTCTCCGTGAAGAAATACTTCCTGACATTGGTTCTGAATCTTCCTCCCTGGAGCTTCAAATCGTGACCCCTGGTTCTGCTGATTTTTTTCTTATGGTAAAGGTTTGTCGTTGCCTTTGGATCATTAAAACCTTTCAAGTATCTGAAAGTCTGTATCATATCACCTCTGCTCCTCCTTTCCTCCAGGGTGTACATATTTAGATTCTTCAGTCTCTCCTCGTACGTCATGCGATGAAGATCCTCCACCTAAGGAGAAATACAAAGTGTAGGTGAAGAAGCTGAATCACAAATGGTTCATTTTTCTCGCTGACGACAAGAATAAGAAAGATAAGTAATCTGTCGGAGTAAATGCTGAGGACAAGGAGGGGAAGTCTCATTAAGAACAGATGCATTCCATAAAGAAATCAGAAGAGAAGGGGAAGACCCAAATTTGGTATGTTGGTTAGGATTAGAAACAAGGGGAATGGAATATGGAGGGCCAGCAGTGTGATTACCATAAAAACAAGTTGTAGAAGAAGAAATAAGAGAAGAGACTTGTGCTGGAGTACCAGCAATAGGGCAGGCAAGAGTATGATAGAAACAGGAAGCATTTGAAGGGGATAATGGTATAGTAAGAATAAAACCTGCCACCTGAGTAGTATGAAAATGCTGAGAACAAGCAATACAAGGAGTGTTGGGATATGATGCAATAGATTGTTTATACATTAACTGCTACATACCCAGAGGGATCTTTAAAGATTTTCTAGAAAGCTCTGGAAAATGTTTGTCTTGTCACTAATAAGATAACATTGCCTCTATAAGTGACTAGTGAACTGCTGTTTTTCAGAGAACATCTGTCACAAGTAAGCAACTTTGCTGACTTGCCACCCAAGATTTTAACCTCTGTGGTTATGTTGCGCTCAGGGGTGGATCCTTGTCCTGGGACAGTGAAGGAAGGTCTCCTGAAAGGGAACAGGAGGTAACTGCCCCCAGGGGGCAGAGCACTGGAGGAGACAGAGGCTGTGAAGAGCTTCACCACTGGAAGCCCGAGGTCCCCCCGGGAGGAGCCCGTAGGGACCTGGGCCGCTTGGACTTAGGTGGGCCTCGCAGGGTCTCCTGAGAGAATGAAAGTCCGGCGTGCCCACGGACTCAGGGGGAGCGCGATCGGGTTCGAAGTTGGAGGCTGGTTGGAACAAGGAGAACCAGAACAGAGTTGGTGATGACAAGGCAAGGAACAGAGCCAGAATCTGGAGACAAGGTCAGGCAGGCAAAGGTCAAGATCCAGAGGTCAGTCCGAGGAATGGTCAGTAAAGCAGGGGTCAGGTACCGGAGGTCAGACGAGGTCAAAGGCAGGCTGAGGTCTTCAGGCGGCAGGTAGGCAGGTCAGGAGCAAGCTGAGGTCAGTACCAGTAAGACAGTCCGAGGGTACTACCTGGGTAGACAGACAGATGACACAGGAACAAGCAGGACGCAGGACCTAGGATGCAGGAACAAATCAGGAACAGAAGGATCCTGGAACGAGACTAGGAACAGGCAAGAGCAGGAACAAACGCAGAAGCAATCTTAGAACAAACTGACCCAATTGCCAAGACAAGGAAGCATAGGCAGGAACTTCCTTATCGAGGGATCAATCAGGGTGTGCCGCAGAGCTAAGACCCGCCCCTGGCCCTATATGAGTCCAGGCGGTCCACACACGCAGGTGCATGGCCATCATGGCAGAGGACGCTAAGCCTCGGCATGAGGCCTGGCGCACAGTGGAAGGCCCGGCAACCGCCGCTGCGGGATGCCGGGGCCTGGCAGGGCTGGCAACTACTGCGAGGGAGGTCGTCCCGGGACTCGCTGTGGAACCATGAAGGTGAGCATGCCCATGCGCGGGACGGCCGCTGGCGGGGCGCGTAACAGGTTATGATGATGATGAAAGATTTCAGGAACAGGACCATGCTAAATTTCGGAATCTCTCCTAGGTGCATTTTCCCAGCTCCCTTATTAAAAACACGTTTTCCTAAAATCATGATCAGAAAACCATTACAAGCCCTGCTAGTGTATAATAATGCTTCTGAGGCACTAAACCTTGATTGTAAAGCCCCCCCCACCCCCCCCGTCCTCTATTATATTTAGCATTTTAAAGTGTATTTTTTGTCTGATTTATTATGTATATAAATATTTGTGAATTGTTTTGAGCAACGTGTGTTGTAAAGGCGGTATATAAACATGTTTAAATAAATAAAATGTGCTCAATATAAATCACGGTCTGCCTTTTGTAATGAGAGAATTTACTGAAGCCCTTTCCTCATAGGACAGTTCTATGTAATGATGACGCCTCAAGATGTGCTGCCTGCTGGGACACAGAGAACCATCGCTCCTCGGACTCACCCTTACTCTCCGTATGTAGCGACTTACATGCAAAATAACCGAACACCGTATAGTCTATGTAGTTCATTGTATCACTGCCTTGGAATCACTCAAAAGGGAAGCAGTTAGGGACCTTTTATAGTGATTAGCTTAGTGGCAAGTGTATGTCAATGGAGAAGAAACCCCATGACAAGGAGCAGTAATAAGAAACTGGAAGGGATAGATTCAAACTAACCTAAGTAGTTTTTCACAGACAAGGGTGTTGAATGTATGAAAGAGGTTCTGGGGGCAAAAAATGGTATTGGAACTCAAAGTAGCATGGGATAAGCACAGATTTCAGCAACACATAGCTTGCACAGTGCATGCAACAAAATAGTTTGATTGCTGACACCAGTAGCCATGCCGTTAACAAAATACTCATTACCCAAGCTGTGCTGCATCTTTTTAAGATCCTCCTCTGGTGCTGTCACTGTGTAAAACTCACTTTATGCCCAATACATGTGATTTCCAGCTCCTAATTCTTCTTTTACTAAGTAAAACACACATGGAGCTTTGGAACTGGTGTTATTACACAACAGATGGCTGTAGAGAGGGCAGTTTTCATAAGCCATTTACGCAGATAAATTGGCTATCTGAGCATTGATCACCCTTTTTGCAGGTGAAAGTTCATGTATAGATCAATAAGGCATGCAAAAAAGTAGGTAGACTCAGAGGCAGTGAGCATAGTTTGCATTTTCAAAACTACATGTGATGTTTTGCAGGAAAAAAAAATACCTGCAGAAAAAGTAAGTGCAAATTTGTGCAGGTATTTTTTTCCCCTTGGCAGTTTTCAAAAGGAAACTATGCTTGTGTTTTCATTTTTGAGCCCTGGTGCAAAGTCCATGGGTAAAAGAACCCACAGAGTTTGCAACTATGTAGGCTATTTTGAAAATCCCCCCCTATTTAATGACTCCACTTAAAGACATCACCTTAGCTTTCCATTCGATCATCACAGTGCAAACAGAGGGTGTAAAAATTCTGTTGTCTCCATTAAACTGAGGCAGCTGTGAGCAGAGACATAGATCAGGCAAACACAGCTTCATGTATAAGCAGAGGCTCTTACTCGAGGAACACTGGAAGGGAAAGGTTGATTAATGTCTCACTTTTCTTCTTGATTTTCTGAGCATGCGCATGTAACCCCTAAAATAGGGTAGCATTAAATTTTTCATTACTGAGGGTTGTACCACCAGTTAAGTCTCTCATCTTTCTCATATCATAAAATTAGGAAAATGGATGGAAATAGAACTCCACGTGATGAGAGAAGAAGAGCACAACACAATGAAGGTATGTGTATGAAGCTTTCAGTTTTGGAATAGCAGAGGGTGCTGCAAGGCAGCCATGAGGTGCATTGGTAGAGCTCTGTGGGGCAGGGTCTGCGTGCTGCAAAATTCATTGACCGAATGGTAAAGGGAGGTATATCCGTGCTGGAATAACAGGAGGTATGCATGACAGGATCAATGTGGAGAAGCTTATATGGGACATGCTTGAAGATTGGTTGTCTGTAGTAAGTGCTTTTTATTTTACCACTTTAGCCCTAGCGTTTTATAAACTATGACACCAATCATAAAGGCATATAAAGAGGGTGTTTTAAAAATTTCTTTTATTTTCCTTAATTATGTAGTGGAGCGACGAAGACGAGACAAAATCAATAACTGGATAGTCCAACTGTCTAAAATCATTCCAGATTGCAATACAGACAACAGCAAGACAGGAGCGGTAAGGCACTGTGGGCGTGAGGGGCTTGGTTAGCTCTGAGTTTTGTGACTGACCAAACATTGTATTGCAGCTGCTACACAACACTTTAACTGGGGAGGTATCTTCTTTTTAAATCTACTGAAATCGTTTTGTACAATAACATGAAATTTAAAACCACAAGTTCTCTGGAAATGTAAATGAGTGTTATATATCACTAGAGAGCTCAAATTCTACATCGACAAGAAGGCATGAATTAGCCATTATGCGTGGGATGACATCATCCAATGGTGCCAACATAGACCCAGCTGTCAGAGCTCAGTACAGACTTACTGAGCATGTGGAGGAGTTCCTGAACCAGCACGCTACCTTGTGAGTCTCTCAGTCTTTCTTCGTCCCAGTCTCATAATAACTTTTTCCTGTTTTTTGGGGGGTCTAGTGCCCCTATTTGTCTTGTTGTTTTAAAGATATTTTCTGCTGATGCCTTGGCAGTCCCTCAAATAGAAATTGTATTCTGCAGTGAAGATGTCAAAGAATACAGAGAAGCCCAAAGCCAAGAAGCCTAGCTTTAGTGGTTTTAAGACCTGTATCAGTGGAAACCCAATGTTTATCACAGCTATCCACGCCATCTGCTATCACTACTTGAGCCTGGACCACGAATCCTAGGGATGTGCATTCATTTGAAATGAAATAGGAAATGTCAACGACCATTCCCTGTACGTACTCGGATCAGTCCAGATTCCTGGGTTCATTTCCCCCTGCCAGCACATGGAGACAGAGAAAAAGCTTCGCTGACACTGTATTATAACCAACAGTGCCCCCTGAAGTTCCTCGGTATTTCTCTGTCTCCAGCAGATAGCAGAGGGTGTGAATCCTGCAGTTTTGATAACTTTTTTTCAGCTAAGTTTTTTTTTCTTTTGAGCCTTCCTCTCGGGGAGGGGTTTGTAAATGGTATTTTATTGAATCAACTGTCAACATGGTAACATCACCATGTGTATACATGAAAATAAACTCTACACATTCAGAAACAGTCTGATGACCATGATTGCTTCATTTTCAGCAATTAACGTTATGGGCAATACAAAGACTACATAAGATTACATAATGTGTACCTCTATCAGATTCTATCTGCGCTGGGGATCACCTAGTTGATGGCAACATTCGGTCTTGCGTGTCTTATGTTAGGATGTCGCCGTCCATTGTAAATAGGGGTTCCATACCTGTGAAAATCTAGGGAGCGTATTGTTTTTATGGGCTGTCAGTTTGTATAACTTGCACATCTTATCTAGCTTTGAGAGGACCGTAGTAAGTGGGGGCGCTGTGGGCATTTTCCAAGTAGCTGCTATTACACATCTAGTTCCCAGGATAACTTGATTAACCAATATCCCCTCACTTTTGGAGCAGTCAACTGGCACATTCACTAATGCCCTTTCAGGAGTTATGGGGCGGATTTTAAGAGCCCTGCTCGCCGGTGAGCCTATTTTACATAGGCTCACCGGCGCGCGCAGACCCCGGGACTCGCGTAAGTCCCGGGGTTCTCCCAGGGGGGCGTGTCAGGGGCGTGTCGGGGGGCGGGCCCGAACCGCGCGGCGTTTAGGGGGCGAGCCGGGAGCGTTTCGGGGGCGGACCCGGAGGCGTGGTTACGGCCCGGGGCGGCCCGGGGGCGTGGCCGCGCCCTCCGGATCCGCCCCCAGGTCGCGTCCCGGTGCGCAGGAGGCCCGCTGACGCGCGGGGATTTACGCCTCCCTCTGGGAGGCGTAAATCCCCCGACAAAGGTAAGGGGGGGCTTAGACAGGGCTGGGTGGGTGGGTTAGGTAGGGGAAGGGAGGGGAAGGTGAGGGGAGGGCAAAAGGAAGTTCCCTCCAAGGCCGCTCCGATTTCGGAGCGGCCTTGGAGGGAACGGGGGTAGGCTGCGCGGCTCGGCGCGCGCCGGCTATACAGAATTGATAGCCTTGCGCGCGCCGATCCAGGATTTTAGTGGATACGCGCGGCTCCGCGCGTATCTACTAAAATCCAGCGTACTTTTGCTTGCGCCTGATGCGCCAGCAAAAGTAGGCCTATTCACATAGTTTGGAAATCTACCCCTATCTGTATAGTGAGATGGGTGACTTGCTGGATAAGAAGAGCTTCCTCGGTCCATAATCTCCTAATACTGGGGCATTCCCACCACATATGAATATATGACCCCTTTTGGCCACAACCCTTCCAACATAAGTCATCTCTGCTAAGGCGGGCCTTATGGAGCCTAGAGGGGGTGAGGTGCCATCGGAATAATACCTTACAGCTGTTTTCCCATAGTAGGCAGAAATTGAACTTCGTTTAGTATTAACAAATATCTGATCCCATTCCTCCTCCGTCAGTATTCTGCCCAGGTCCCGTTCCCAAGCTGAAATGAAAGCTGATTTCTGACCGGGATCTTTCTGGAGAAGACTCTAAATCTTAGAAAGATCCCCTTTGAACTGGACAGCCCACCCCTCAGTTTATGTCTATACATAACACTGCTCGCTATCAATTTCCTTTCCTTTCTCAGTTACTTGTAAACCGACATGATGTGTCCTACGAATGCCGGTATAAAAAAGTTTTTAAATAAATAAATACCCTAGGTGGCTTCCTTTTCCAAATAAATGCAAAAAGCCGATTCTGCCAGCTTTTCAAAACAGCAGTGGGTATGTGTATCGGCAAAGATTGAAAAAGGTAGTTAAATTTTGGAAGAACATTCATTTTTATGGATGCTGCTATTCCTGTCCATGCTAATGAAAATTTAGCCCAATTGTCCAGGTCCCTGAAGACCTTGGAGACCAAGGGGGTATAGTTCAAGCTGAATAGGTCTTCTAAATGGTTACTGATAAAAAAAAATGCCTACATAACTTTATTTTCTGGGCGGCCCATTTAAAGGGATACCGCTGCTTCAGAGGTGCTAATTGATCTGCTGGGACCGCTATATTGAGGACCTCAGACTTGTCAAGATTAAGGCGGAATCCGGATACAGAACTGAACTCGGTTAGCAGCTCCACAACTCCGGCTAGGGATTTTTGTGGCTGGGACAGGGTAAACAGGATGTCATCTGCGAAAAGTGACATCTTGTAATCAGTTCCCCCTACCTCTATGCCTGTGATTGAGGTCTGGCTTCTAATCTTAATGGCTAATGGCTCTAAAAAAAAAAAAAAAAAAAAGTGCAAATAGTAGCGGGGATAATGGGCATCCTTGTCTAGTCCCTCTCTGAATTGGGGACTCGTATAGCTTATATAGCCAATTCAGAAACAGGGGACTAAAATTCATACGCTCTAGGGTTGTAAATAAGTATGGCCAATGGACCATGACGAATGCTTTCTCCGCGTCCACAGAGAGCAGCACCACAGGAATCTGTTGCTGTTTTGCCCATAAGATGAGATCTAATATCTTTCGTACATTGTCTGCCGCCTTTCTACCTGGAATGAAGCCTGCCTGATCGGGGGTGTATCAATTTTACCATTACTCTGTTCAAACGATTGGCTAAGATTTTGGTCAGAATTTTCAGATCAATGTTGATCAATGATATGGGTCTGTAAGAACCGCACTCCAAGGGGTCTTTGCACGGCTTCGCCAGTATAGTGAACCCGGTTACATAAGAGGGATTCCCTGACAAAGATCATTAAACATCTCAATTAGATGTGGGGCCAAGTGATTAGCAAACTTCTTATAAAAGTGACCTGTAAATCCGTCGAGCCCCCCAGGACTTTATTGATTTTAAGCTCTTTTATCACCTGCATAATTTCCACCTGGGATATTTCTTTTTCAAAGAACTGCCTTTCCTCATCTGATATTTGGGGGAACACCACCTGAGTCAAGTATGACACAATCCTTTCCTTCTGTATGCTGGATTCCACCCTATACAGATCCCCATAAAATTGTTGAAATCTTCGCTGGATTTCATTAGGAGAGGACAGCAGTGAACCATCTGCAGCTCGTATCCTCGTGGGTTATCTGCTGTTTCAGCTTGCGGGCCAAAAGCTGACTGGCCTTATTGCCCCATTCAAAGTGCTCTTGCTTCACCTGCAATAATTGCAATGAGATAGCGTCTAAATGTAATGCACTAAGTGCTTGCCGGGCCCTCTGCAGTTTTAGATATACAGATTGGGACTGGGATCTTTTGTGAAGGGCTTCTAAATGGATAATCTCAGCAGTTATTAGGGTTTTACGAGCTAATTTCTCCTTTTTCTTATAAGAAGCTTGTGCTATAAATTCCCCCCTGAGGACCGCCTTCAAACACTCCCAATACATAGGCCGATACAGTTAGCTGGCATTTGGATGCGCGTTTTGGACCCGCTAACTTTACCCCTTATTCAGTAAGGGGTAATAGCGCGTCCAAAACTCGCGTCCAACCCCCCCGAACCTAATAGCGCCCGCAACATGCAAATGCATGTTGATGGCCCTATTAGGTATTCCCGCGCGATTCAGAAAGCAAAATGTGCAGCCAACCCAAAGGTAGGCGCTAATTTTTCCGGGCACTGGGAAAGTGCACAGAAAAGCAGTAAAAACTGCTTTTCTGTGCACCCTCTGACTTAATATCATGGTGATATTAAGTCAGAGGTCCCGAAAGTTTAAAAAAAGTAAGAAAATTTAAAACATTTAAATGGACCCACAGCTGGTGGGTCGAAAACCGGACACTCAATTTTGCCAGCGTCCGGTTTCTGAACCCATGGCTGTCAGTGGGCTCGAGAACCGACGCCGGCAAAATTTAGCATCGGCTGTCAAACCCGCTGACAACCGCCGCTTCCATCAAAAAAAGAGGCGCTAGGGACGCTGTAGTGTCCCTAGCGCCTCTTTTTACCAACGGGCCTAATTTTAATAAATTAAAATACTGAATCGCGCGCACAGGAGAGGTGGCTTGCCCGCTCTCCCGCGTTTTTACTGTATCGGCCCAATTGTGATTTATTTGGCATCTGATCCCCATTGTGCTGCTTGTAGTCCTCTGTTGTCTCTGGCACTGCTAAACAAAATGGTTCATCGTGTAGCAAGGTATCATTTAGCTTCCAATATCGCTTCCAGGGGGTCAATTCCCTTAGGTTGTAAACCTATCCACGTGGAAGCATGGTCTGTCCATGTAATTTGGCCTATATCTACCTCTTCGACCCTCGAGCTCAGAGTTTTATCCACTAAAAAAAAATCTATCCTGGAATAGGAGTCATGGGGATGCGAGTAGTACGTGTAGTTCCCCTGTGTGGGATTTCTATGCCTCCATGTATCCAACAAATCTTTTCCCTGAATGAAATTTTTAAGATATTTGTGACTAGATTTTGCTACCAGGCCCTCCCCGAGGAATTATCTAACAGAGGTTGTAGCGTTAAATTGAAGTCACCCGCTATGATTAGGTGCCCCCTCCCCAATTCCATACAAAAATGTCTGGTGGTCCGTATTTGGGGCATAGATGTTAAGTAAAGAGTACACCTCACTTGCTATTTCCAGTTGCAAAATTTGGAAGTGCCCTAAGGGGTCCTCAAGGGAACTTAAAACATGCACTGTAAATCTTTATGAATCAGTATTCCCACTCCAGCATAGCGTGCTGCCTTAGAGGCCACCACGAAATATTGACGGGTGAATAGTGGCCATTAGAGTAACTGCCCATAGCAGCATTTCAGATGAGTTTCTTGTAGCAAAATGATAGCCGCTTCCGAGCTTTGGGCTTCGGACCTGAGTAGTTGCCGTTTCATAGGCTGTTTAGTCCCTTTACGATAAGGGATAGTATTTTAATCGACGTCATCCTGCCCATTACATTGTGGTGAGTGCACACTTGCCCACACTGATTCCCACTCCTCGTATTCATTATTTAATACCGTTCCTGCCCCTCCGCCAAACTGCCCCAAAATAGATAGTGCCACTTCTAGTGAGGTGCAGACACCTTTGGAAATGAAGCTACTTCCCATCACTTCCATAGAATATGTAGAGCCAACATGCATGCTGACCATTAATACTCTTTCCCTCCCCCCCCCCCCCCCCTTCGTGGCTGTGCCTGCTGCTATTCTCCCATAGCAGATCTGCTAGTGCAGATGGAGGCGGGGACATTCGTGGAACATGCCCCAGCACTCCCCGAGCTGCTCTGGTAATGTATAACCAACCTTGGGACCCAACAATCATTGGGCCTTCTCCAGTTCCACCTCGGGTGCTCCGTCCTCCCCATCAGAGCCATTTTATTGGCTCAGCAGGAAACTGCAAGAGGGGGGCTTCCCAGTCTTTTGCATAGAGTGTCACATGTATGATTTTTTACCCACTGGTGAGAAGTTGTACATGTGCATGCGATGCAAAGAGCTCCTGGCTGTCAGAGAACGAGTTCGATCTCTGGAGGCTAGAGTGGCAGACAGAGAGGTATAAAGATGAGACCTTCAGGGACATAGTAGTCAAGTCCCAACTTCAGACTGGCAGCCCTGGTGCTGCCTTGGAGGAAGAAGGTCTCATGATGGGAGAGCACCAACCAGGTGCAGCAGGAAAGGATCCTGTAGCAAGGACCTGTCTCCAGGTGATGCATTGTCCTTTCGCACTGAGGATATCTCCCCAAGGCCTACTGCCCAGGAGGGGAAGGGTTAGGTCGGCCGTCATAGTTGGTGATTCAGTTATTAGGAATGTAGATAGCTGGGTGGCTGGTGGGCGTGAGGATCGCCTAGTAACATGCCTACCTGGTGCGAAGGTGGCGGACCACTCGCGTCACCTAGATAGGATTTTAGACAGTGCTGGGGAGGAGCCGGCTGTCGTGGTACATGTGGGCACCACGACATAGGAAAATGTGGGAGGGAGGTTCTGGAAGCGAAATTTAGGCTCTTAGGTAGAAAGCTTAAATCCAGAACCTCCAGCGTAGCATTCTCTGAAATGCTCCCTGTTCCACGCACAGGTCACCAGAGGCAGGCAGAGCTCCGGAGTCTCAATGCGTGGATGAGACGATGGTGCAAGGAAGAGGGATTTAGTTTTGTTAGGATACTAATGATGCATTAGAAATAGGGCATCCAGACAGTGAGGTTCCAATAATTAGAAAAATAGTCCAAGCGCCTGTAACTAAAAACTCACCTGAGCTAAAAAATTCTAACTTATCCCTATCAATTAAAAAGCAGAATGAAAATACAAACAAAAAACAAACTTTGAAATGTTTGTATGCTAATGCCAGAAGTCTAAGAAGTAAGATGGGGGAATTAGAATGTATAGCAGTGAATGATGACATAGACTTAACTGGCATCTCAGAGACATGGTGGAAAGAGGATAACCAATGGGACAGTGCTATACCGGGATACAAATTATATTGCAGTGACAGAGAGGAGCACCCGGGAGGAGGTGTGGTGCTTTATGTCTGGGATGGCATAGAGTCCAACAGGATAAACATCCTGCATGAGACTAAATACAAAATTGAATCTTTATGGGTAGAAATCCCTTGTGTGTCAGGGAAGACTATAGTGATAGGGGTATACTACCGTCCACCTGGTCAAGATGGTGAGACGGACAGTGAAATGCTAAGAGAAATTAGGGAAGCTAACCAAATTGGTAGTGCAGTAATAATGGGAAACTTCAATTACCCCAATATTGACTAGGTAAATGTATCATCGGGACACGCTAGAGAGATAACGTTCCTAGATGGAATAAATGATAGCTTTATGGAGCAATTGGTTCAGGAACCGACGAGAGAGGGAGCAAATATAGATCTAATTCTCAGTGGAGCACAGGACTTGGTGAGAGAGGTAACGGTGGTGGGGCCGCTTGGCAATAGTGATCATAATATGATCAAATTTGATCTAATGACTGGAAGAGGAACAGTGTGCCAAATCCAAGGCTCTCGTGCTAAACTTTCAAAAGGGAAACTTTGATAAAATGAGAAAAATTGTTAGAAAAAAACTGAAATGAGCAGCTACAAAAGTAAAAAAAATGTTCAAGAGGCGTGGTCATTGTTAAAAAAAATACCATTCTAGAAGCACAGTCCAGATGTATTCCAAACATTAAGAAAGGTGGAAAGAAGGCGAAACGATTACCGGCAAGGTTAAAAGGGGAGGTGAAAGAAGCTATTTTAGCCAAAAGATCTTCATTCAAAAATTGGAAGAAGGATCCAACAGAAGAAAATAGGATAAAGCATAAACGTTGGCAAGTTAAATGTAAGACATTGATAAGACAGGCTGAGAGAATTTGAAAAGAAGTTGGCTATAGAGGCAAAAGCTCACAGTAAAAACTTTTAAAAATATATCCGAAGCAGAAAGCCTGTGAGGGAGTCAGTTGGACCGTTAGATGATCGAGGGGTTAAAGGGGCACTTAGAGAAGATAAGGCCATCGCAGAAAGATTAAATGATTTCTTTGCTTCGGTGTTTACTGAAGAGGATGTTGGGGAGGTACCCGTAATGGAGAAGGTTTTCATGGGTAATGATTCAGATGGACTGAATCAAATCACGGAGAACCTAGAAGATGTGGTAGGCCTGATTGACAAACTGAAGAATAGTAAATCACCTGGACTGGATGGTATACACCCCAGAGTTCTGAAGGAACTAAAAAATGAAATTTCAGACCTATTAGTAAAAATTTGTAACCTATCATTAAAATCATCCATTGTACCTGAAGACTGGAGGATAGCAAATGTAACCCCAATATTTAAAAAGGGCTCCAGAGGCGATCCGGGAAACTACAAACCGGTTAGCCTGACTTCAGTGCCAGGAAAAATAGTGGAAAGTGTTCTAAACATCAAAATCACAGAACATATAGAAAGACATGGTTTAATGGAACAAAGTCAGCATGGCTTTACCCAGGGCAAATCTTGCCTCACAAATCTTCACTTTTTTGAAGGAGTTAATAAACATGTGGATAAAGGTGAACCAGTAGATGTAGTATACTTGGATTTTCAGAAGGCATTTGACAAAGTTCCTCATGAGAGGCTTCTAGGAAAAGTAAAAAGTCATGGGATAGGTGGCGATGTCCTTTCGTGGATTGCAAACTGGTTAAAAGACAGGAAACAGAGAGTAGGATTAAATGGACAATTTTCTCAGTGGAAGGGAGTGGACAGTGGAGTGCCTCAGGGATCTGTATTGGGACCCTTACTTTTCAATATATTTATAAATGATCCGGAAAGAAATACGACGAGTGAGATAATCAAATTTGCAGATGACACAAAATTGTTCAGAGTAGTTAAATCACAAGCAGATTGTGATAAATTGCAGGAAGACCTTGTGAGACTGGAAAATTGGGCATCCAAATGGCAGATGAAATTTAATGTGGATAAGTGCAAGGTGATGCATATAGGGAAAAATAACCCATGCTATAATTACACAATGTTGGGTCCATATTAGGTGCTACAACCCAAGAAAGAGATCTAGGTGTCATAGTGGATAACACATTGAAATCGTCGGTTCAGTGTGCTGCGGCAGTCAAAGCAAACAGAATGTTGGGAATTATTAGAAAGGGAATGGTGAATAAAACGGAAAATGTCATAATGCCTCTGTATCGCTCCATGGTGAGTCCGCACCTTGAATACTGTGTACAATTCTGGTCGCCGCATCTCAAAAAAGATATAATTGCGATGGAGAAGGTACAGAGAGGGGTTACCAAAATGATAAGGGGAATGGAACAACTCCCCTATGAGGAAAGACTAAAGAGGTTAGGACTTTTCAGCTTGGAGAAGAGATGACTGAGGGGGGATATGATGGAGGTGTTTAAAATCATGAGAGGTCTAGAACGGGTAGATGTGAATTGGTTATTTACTCTTTCAGATAGTAGAAGGACTAGGGGACACTCCATGAAGTTAGCATGGGGCACATTTAAAACTAATCGGAGAAAGTTCTTTTTTAATCAACGCACAATTAAACTCTGGAATTTGTTGCCAGAGGATGTGGTTAGTGCAGTTAGTGTAGCTGTGTTTAAAAAAGGATTGGATAAGTTCTTGGAGGAGAAGTCCATTACCTGCTATTAAGTTCACTTAGAGAATAGCCACTGCCATTAGTAATGGTAACATGGAATAGACTTAAGTTTTTGGGTACTTGCCAGGTTCTTGTGGCCTGGATTGGCCACTGTTGGAAACAGGATGCTGGGCTTGAATGGACCCTTGGTCTGACCCAGTATGGCATTTTCTTATGTTCTTATGTTCTTAATCGTTGCTGTACAGTCGGGAAAACTCCTCGGTTTCAGAATTCCGCGGAACCTCAGATTATTTCTCCTGCTCCGATTTTCCAGGTCTTCAATTTTAGCTTGAAGTTCCCCATTATCACTGGTGATTTGAGTATAATTTTTTTGTAGAGTCTCAATTTTTACTGCTTGTGCATCCAGCCTTGTGTCGCAGTCATCCACTCTCTCCTCCCAATCTCTGACATTTCCTCTCTCATATCCGACATTGTGAATAGTAGTTCTTGTTTGTTATCCTTCATTTCTTTTCTCAAATCGCTGAACCAGTGCCTGAACTTGTCCCTGGTTGGCAGTTCAGTGAGGCTCGCCGCAGTTCCGCTGAAGTCGCCATCTACCTCCATCTCGTTCATACCCAAGGGCGAGGTTTCACGGTCTCCCATATGCCCATCGTCATTGCCTGTGTTTTTGGAATACAAGAATTGTTTGAAATTTGGGCCTTTTTTCTTCTGTGCCATTCTGGGTCGTTTGCCCACCGAGGGGGAAGTCCGGCTGTAGGTCTATAAAGCTTTTTTTGTGCGCAATTTCTGAATTTGTGGTTCAGGGGTTGCCGGAGCTCGGATTCAAGTGTCCATCTTGTTCGGCAGTGCTAGCGCCCCCCCGGGGGTTTTCTTTGGTGTTTTAGAACCCTTGTGGTTTCTGCCCTGTCCGATTGAGGCGGCCGAGCCGAGGGTTGGTACTCTTTTGTGTGCTTGGGCTGTGCGCCCATGAGGTGTAAATCTGGTTGTCCAGATCCCTCCCTTCATGAGGCCACTGAGACGGCTGCAGGCTCTTTTTATACTATTTTTTTACTCTATTTTTTAGACTACCTTTTATTGTGTTTGCCTATATTTCAGGGCAGATTTTTTTGTCAGTAAAGCTAATTAAAAAAAAAAAAGTGTTTGTACTAGAGCACAGCTTTACAGGCGGGCGACTTCCTCCTTTTAGGTAGGAGCTTTTTCTGGGGCTCTGGCAGCTTTTTGGGGGATCCTTTCTGCTGTCGCGGTGAGTACCTTTTTTAGTTGGGGAAAGGATTTTATCTTTACTTATGGCTCGCAGCAGGGCATACCATTCGTGCGGCACAGATACTTCCCGTCTTAATAGGTCCGGCCTGTGCGTGGACTGTGCCAATGGTGGGGAGGGCTTGTCTGTTGCTCCTTCTCCCGCTAAGCAGCTCCGAGTTTCGGTAGCGTTAGGGCCGACTGCAACTTCTTTTCCTACTTTTTACCTCACTTGGCCGGCATGGGAAATGTGGCCATTTTGGATTTTGCTGTAGCAGTTCCCGCATTGTCAGGGGGGTGGGTGGGGGAGGGTCTTCCATGTTCCCAACCGGTCCGTTCCAGGTTGGGAAACGGGCTGGAAGGGGAGGAAAGATCTGGGCTGCCTGTTTTTCAACCAGACCTTGCTGGTTTTGGTGCAGGGAAGGCTGTTTTCCACAGACTTTGTTTTGTTACTTCATGATGCTTATTTGGCCAGACAGAAGGCAGCTTGGGGAGCGCCACAGACTCCGCCAGTCCAGCCCACTGAGGGACCTTTGGGGGGGCGCCAGGAGGTCTGCTATGCCCGGTAGTAGGGTTTCCTCAGTGCAGGGCTCGATTCTTCGCCCGTAGGGTGATGCGGCTGGGGCTGTTGAACCGGAGGACTCTAGCGTAGCTCCTGGGGGTACTGGTTCGGGGTCTGGCCAAGGACAACTGGTGATTCCGGTTATTCCGGCTACCAAGGATGCGGGTCAAGGGGGATGACCCTGTCTTTTTTTATTCATGAGGCGAAGGATCCTAAGGTAGTCTGCCTTTTCAAAAGGGAAGAGCTTGAGGGTTTGCTTCCCTTAGCTTTCCAGGTCCTTGGGGTGAAGATGCCTTAGGAGGACCAGGTTCTGGAGGGAGAAGATCCAGTCCTGGATGGCATACAAGTTCCTCCGACTTCTTTCCCATGCCACAAGTCGGTTAGGAAGCGAGTGGAAGCAGCGTGGGGGACTTCTGATTCGGTTGGAAGGTTGGCAGAGCCATAGGAAAACTTTACCCTCTACCGGAACAGGATTTCGAATTTTTTTCTCTCCCGAAGGTAGACGCAGCGGTTTCAGCTGTGACTAAGCGGACCACGATTCCGGTGGTTGGTTCAGCCGTGTTAAAAGATGTACAAGATCGTAAGATGGAGTTGCACCTTAAAAGGATTTTTAAGGTGGTGTCCCTGGGTTTGCATGTAGAGGTTTGTTCCAGTTTCTTGCAGCATGCTTGTCTTCGATGGGTACAGCAGCTTCAAGGTAATTTGTCACAGTTAGGTGTGGAAGCGGCCATGGCTGAGCGGGTGGAAGCAGCTACGGCTTACGGTGCAGATGCCCTCTATGATTTGGTGCATACCTCCTCCAGGGTGATGATAGCAGTGGTTACTCGAAGGTTGCTCTGGCTCTGCAATTGGGCGGCGGATGTTTCCTCTAAAGCACAACTGGCATTCTTACCTTTTAAAGGTAAGTTCTTATTTGGCAAGGTTCTAGAGCAGTTGATGTCTCTTGGAGACAATAAAATCCCCAGGTTACCCGAGGATAAGCCTAAGCCTAAGAGATTTTTTCAATCAAGGTCTCGTTTTCGGTCCGACAGAAAATCGTGGCCTACATGGGGTACGCTGGGGCTGCAGAGACAATATTTTTCGCATGGGCAGGCTTGGGGACAATTCTTTTGTGGAGCCAGAAGGTCCAGAGGATCCTCTGATGGCTCCTCGGCAGGATTCAAGTCTGCCCAGTGATGCCAGGCTGGCCCATTCCATCGTACCTACTAGGGGAGGTCGCTTACGGCAGTTTTATGACAAGTGGGCCAAGATCACTCAGGACAAGTGGGTTCTCAGTGTGGTAAGAAACGGCTACGTTTTAGAATTTGCTAGTCCCATGCGAGAACGATTTCTAATTTTCCCTTGCAGCTATCTGGACAAGCGGTCGGTGGTTCAAGTGACTCTAGATCGGTTATGTCGTTTAGGTGCAGTGGTACCGGTTCCCCAGGCGGAGTTCCATCAGGGGAGATCTCCCTTTCTGGGGACCAGAAAATAAATGAGTGACACGTTTTGGCCGATACTCGATTTAAAGAAGGTCAATGCAAAGCTCAAGGTGCCATGCTTCAGGATGGAGACCCTCAGGTTGGTCATAGCGGCTGTGTGGAAAGGAGAATTCCTGGCTTCCTTGGATCTCATGGAGGCTTATCTACATATTCCCATTCATCAGGACTTTCAGCGTTTTCTCTGCTTCATGATTCTGGGACATTTTCAGTTTCAGGCCCTTCCGTTTGGTCTCACCAAGGTGATGGTGGTGGTGGCAGCTTTCCTTCGAAAAGGAAGGTATTCTGGTGCACCATATTTAGACGATTGGTTGATCAGAGCCAAGTCAGAGTTTCTGTGCTGTAAATCAGTTCATCGAGTTCTCGAAGTCCTCCAGTCTCCAATTGGGGCATAAAGACTGTTTTTTAAAACAATTGACCTAAAAGCAAAGAGCCGTTCAGAAGTGACGTAATCTAACTGAATTGGGTGTGACTCAGACCTTGAGGAAGGTAATCAGCAGGAGAGCCATTGTGGTCCCGTGCACACGCTAGAGTGATTTCTCTTGGTGGAAGTGTATATTGCATTGAGGCTAAGTATTTCTGCTTATTGCTTAGAAGTTGTGTAGAAAGCTTCTGTTCTTAATTCCTGTCTGTGTTTTAATTTTATTTATAGTGTGTGTTTCAGTTCTTTATAGTAAGATATTATTGTAGTAAGTTAATTGTGCTGTTTGCTGCATAAGTTGAAAAAACAAAAAAAAAACCCCACCCCCCCAAACAAAATCGCTCTCCAGCTTGTAAACTGTTTAAGTCTCTCTGTTTTGGAATTAGCTGGCACAAATAAGCTGTTCAAACTAAAAATTGGGGCATAAAGACTGTTTTTTAAAACAATTGACCTAAAAGCAAAGAGAGCCATCCAGAAGTGCCCTGCTCTACCCAGCTTGTCCCAGGCTTAACTGTTTGACTCCCACCCACCCCTGGGGCTTGTTTTCTAATAAAGTCTGCCTAACTTACCATTGGCAGCGAGATAAATTAGTACATTGGTAACAGCCAAGGAAATACAAATCACAAATTACCAAGATGAGGACTATCCAATGTAACTGCTGTGGAGCCTTTATTCTGAGGGAAAGCATCTGGAAACTTAGAGCTTGCCCAATTTGTGCACAACTCTCTTCCTTGAAAAAGGAGCTGACTGAGATTAAAGATCAATTAGCTTCAATTAAAAGTAATACACCCACATTGCATTACTCAGAAAATAATTCCCCAACATCACAAAAAAACCAGGAGTCAAGAAAAGGAGATTCATTAGGCTCAGGCAGGACACACAGTCACCCATTCTTGCAGATGGGCAGCCAACAGGTATACCCCCCCACTCAAACAGGTCATTAAGAAGTTCTTTAAAATCCAGGAATACAGTGGGCTCAGGTAGAATTAGACCTGTGATGAGGAGACACACAATGTACCAAATGCAAAAAGAACAACAAGCCTTCTCTATATTAAAAACTGAAGAAGTTCTTGAGAAAAACATTGAAGTGTTACCAGAAATGAGAGAAACACAATGCATGCAGTATTTCAAGATCCATAACCAAAAGAAAAATCTAATTCATATGAATAACTCTGTCAACAGTGGCACAACTACAAAAAGAGAGAGTGAAATGAATAGCAAATCTCAACTAATATCTTATAAGGAGTCCAGGAAAAGCAATAACCTTAAAGAGAGTACCTGGAAGGCTATGACCACAAATGCTCATAGTTTGGGAAATAAAATCCCAGATCTGCAGGCCCTAATAGCTGAGGCAGAATTGGACATTGTTGCTATCACAGAGACATGGTTCACAGAATCTCATGATTGGGATACAACAATACCAGGCTATAACTTGTTAAGGAAGGACAGAGAGGATAGAAAAGGGGGAGGTGTGGCTCTTTATGTCAGAAACAACATCCAAGCATCTGAGCTACAAGGAAGTTGGGGTAAAGAAGAAGCTCTATGGCTCGACCTAAAAAAAGATGATGGAGCGTCCATTTATATTGGAGTGGTTTACAGGCCTCCAAACCAAAAGGAAGAGCTGGACAGAGACCTGGTTGAAGACATCCATAAGATAGGTAAGAAGGGAGAAGTGGTGATCGTGGGTGACTTTAATATGCCAGATGTAGACTGGAAAATCCCATCTGCAGAAACTAAAAATAGCAGAGCGATAGTGGATGCCATGCAAGTATCTTTGTTCAAACAAATGGTGTTGGAACCCACCAGAGAAGGAGCTATACTCGACTTAGTGCTCACTAATGCAGATAATGTCTCGGATGTCCAGGTGGGCGCCCACCTCAGCAGCAGTGATCATCAAACGGTATGGTTTAATATCATTAAAAGAATAGGGAAAAGAACCACAAAGACCCGAGTTTTACAGTTCAAAAACACAGACTTTGAGGAAATGGGGAAGTACCTGGAGGAAGAACTTAAAGGATGGGAGAACGAGAGAGATGTGGATCAGCAGTGGACCAATCTAAAAGGAGCAATCACCGAGGCAACTGCTCTATATGTTAGAAATGTAAAGAAAAGCAAAAGAAAACTGAAACCTATCTGGTTCTCAAAGGAGGTGGCTGACAAAATTAAAGCTAAAAGAACAGCATTCAAGACATATAAAAGATCCCAAAGGGAGGAACACAAAGAAGAATATTTGTATCAACTGAGGGAGACGAAGAAATTAATCAAGTTGGCAAAAAGTCAAGCGGAAGAGAGGATTGCCAAGGAGATAAAAAATGGTGACAAAACATTTTTCAGATACATCAGCGAAAAGAGAAAGGTCCAAAGTGGTATAGTGAAATTGAAAGGTGGTAATGATCAATGTGTGGAGGGAGACGAAGAAATGGCAGAAATATTAAACGAATACTTCAGCTCTGTGTTCACAAAAGAAGTCCCTGGAGAAGGACCATCTCTACACAACAAGAAACTGGAGGGAAGTGGAATAGATGAAAATCCTTTTACAGTAGAAAATGTGTGGGAAGAGCTAAAGAACCTGAAAGTGGACAAAGCCATGGGGCCTGATGGGATTCATCCAAGGATATTGAGGGAGCTCAGAGATGTTCTGGCAGCTCCGCTGTGTGACCTGTTCAATAGATCCCTAGAAACGGGAGTGGTGCCGAGTGATTGGAGAAGAGCGGTGGTGGTCCCGCTTCACAAGAGTGGGAACAGGGAGGAGGCTGGCAACTACAGACCGGTTAGCCTCACTTCGGTGGTGGGAAAAGTAATGGAGTCACTGCTGAAAGAGAGAATAGTGAACTATCTACAGTCCGGAGAATTGATGGACCAGAGGCAACATGGATTCACCAGGGGAAGATCCTGTCAGGCAAATCTGATTGACTTTTTTGACTGGGTAACCAAGGAATTGGATCAAGGAAGAGCGCTCGATATCATATACTTGGATTTCAGCAAAGCTTTTGACACGGTTCCGCACAGGAGACTGGTGAATAAAACGAGAAGCTTAGGAGTGAGTGCCGAGGTGGTGACCTGGATTGCAAATTGGTTGACTGAGAGAAGACAATGTGTGATGGTAAATGGAACCTTCTCTGAAGAGAGAGCGGTTTTAAGTGGTGTACCGCAAGGATCGGTGTTGGGACCTGTCCTGTTCAATATCTTTGTGAGCGACATTGCGGACAGGATAGAAGGCAAGGTTTGTCTTTTTGCAGATGACACTAAGATCTGCAACAGAGTGGACACGCCGGAAGGAGTGGAGAGAATGAGACGGGATCTAAGGAAACTGGAAGAGTGGTCGAAGATATGGCAGCTGAGATTCAATGCCAAGAAGTGCAAAGTCATGCATATGGGGAGTGGAAATCCGAATGAACTGTATTCGATGGGGGGGGGGGGAAAGGCTGACGTGCACGGAGCAGGAGAGGGACCTTGGGGTGGTAGTGTCTAATGATATGAAGTCTGCGAAACAATGCGACAAGGCTATAGCAAAAGCCAGAAGAATGCTGGGCTGCATAGAGAGAGGAATATCGAGTAAGAAAAGGGAAGTGATTATTCCCTTGTACAGGTCCTTGGTGAGGCCTCACCTGGAGTACTGTGTTCAGTTCTGGAGACCGTATCTACAAAAAGACAAAGACAAGATGGAAGCGGTACAGAGAAGGGCGACCAGGAAGGTGGAGGATCTTCATCGGATGACGTACGAGGAGAGATTGAAGAATCTAAATATGTACACCCTGGAGGAAAGGAGGAGCAGAGGCGATATGATACAGACTTTCAGATACTTGAAAGGTTTTAATGATCCAAAGACAACGACAAACCTTTTCCGTAGGAAAAAAATCAGCAGAACCAAGGGTCACGATTTGAAGCTCCAGGTAGGAAGATTCAGAACCAATGTCAGGAAGTATTTCTTCACGGAGAGGGTGGTGGATGCCTGGAATGCCCTTCCGGAGGATGTGGTGAAGACCAGAACTGTGAAGGACTTCAAAGAGGCGTGGGATAAACACTGTGGATCCATAAAGTCAAGAGGCCGCCAATGAAGAGTGGGTGACTCGCCAGAATGATGGCTACTGCCTGGAGACAATACCCTTATTCAATAAACGTACACATGCTTACTGTGACTCCAACATCGTTCTAGCTTCAACAGCAAGAGGAAATGTGGAATAAAGGATTTGCACTCACAAAGAGGGGAGTAGCTGGCTTGTTACGGCGGTTACTACCCCAAGCCTAATGTGCCTGATACTTCAATTTCAATGCATATCCAGCATGGCTCTCTGCTTCAACAGCATGGGAGAAGAAAAAACTGATACTTCAAGCATATCCAGCATAGCTCCCTGCTTCAACGGCAGGGGAAAAGAAAAACAACCAATAAGGGCTGTATAACATAGTCTGGGTAAAACAAATAAGCATGGGTGTAGCTTGCTTATTGCGGCGGTTACTACCCCTACTACCCCTAACTAATCAAGCTAGATATTTCACTTGGATGCAGCTCCATCACTGCTCTCTACATTAATGGTGGGGGAGGAAGGGAAATAGAACCAAGAGCTAAGAGAAACAGATAAGTATGAGAGAAAAAATGTGTGAAGCTTGCTGGGCAGACTGGATGGGCCTTTTGGTCTTCTTCTGCCGTCATTTCTATGTTTCTATGTCTCTAGTTTGGATTGTGAATCATGCCAAGAGTCAGCTGTTGCCAATACAAACTTTGGAGTATTTAGGGGCCCGATTCGACGCTCTGATCGGCAGGGCTTTCCTCTCCCAGGACCAAGTCCTGAAACTTCAGATCCAGATCTGCCGGTTTTTGCAGTTGCAGGTGCCCAAGGTCTGGGACTACTTACAAGTTCTCGGCTTCATAGCCTTCATGCTGGACTTGGTTCCATGGGCGTTTTCCCATATGAGACCTCTACAGAGGACATTGTTGTCCTGCTGGAAGCCAGTATCGGAAGAGTATCATATTCGGTTGCCTCTCGAGGGTTTTGCGAGAGAAAGTCTGTCGTGGTGGCTTCAGATTTCCAATCTCATTCGGGGAGTGGACGGTGATCACTACTGATGCCAGTCTCTCTGGATGGGGAGCAGTTTGTCAGTCTCATTCCATTCAGGGATCCTGGTTCACGAGAGAGTCTACGTGGTCTATCAACCGGCTAGAGACCAGAGCGGTTCGTTTGGCCTTGAAAGAGTTTCTGCCGCTGCTACGGAATCGTCCAGTTAGAATGCTGTCAGACAACGCGACAATTGTAGCGTATATAAATTGACAGGACGGAACCAAGAGCCAGGCAGTGGCTCTGGAGGTGCAGAAGTTGGTGATCTGGGTGGAGCGTCATCTGGAGCGATTAGCGACATGCCACATCGCAGGAACAGAGAATTTTCAGGCTGACTTCTTGAGCCTGACTCACTTGGATCCAGGTGGCTGGGAATTGTCAGAGACAGCCATGCAGTTGATTCAAGATCGTTGGGGAGTGCCGCATGTGGACCTTATGGCGACCTCTCAGAATGCCAAGGCATTCCAGATCTTCAGTCGCCGAAGGCAGTACAGCGCCGAAGGGGTCGATGCTCTGGTTCTGCCGTGGTCTCGGGGTTCTACTGTATGTGTTACCTCCTTGGCCGCTGGTGGGCAAGGTTCTGTGTCGCATAGAAAAGCATTGTGGCGAGGTGATTCTGGTGGCACCGGAGTGGCCTCTGTGCCTGTGGTTTGCAGTGGACGGCCCGCTTCACTTCGGCCACCTGACGCGACTTCTTCGACAGGGTCCCATATTTTTCGACCAGGCTGCTCGCTTTTGTCTAGTGCAGTGGTTCTCAACCCTGTCCTGGGGACCCCCCAGCCAGTCGGGTTTTCAGGATATCCACAATGAATATGCATGAGAGAACATTTGCATGCACTGCCTCCATAACATGCAAATGTTCTCTCATGCATATTCATTGTGGATATCCTGAAAACCCGATTGGCTGGGGGGTCCCCAGGACAGGGTTGAAAACCACTGGTCTAGTGGCATGGCATTTGAGAGGAAGCGTTTCAAAAGGAAAGCTTACCCGGACTCGGTAGTCAGCACGTTGTTACATTCTAGAAGGAAGTCTACTAACCTGTCTTATGTCCATGTATGGAAGATTTTTGAGTCCTGGTGTTCCATCAGGGGCATTCACCCACTTAAGGCCATAATTCCTGAAATTTTATCTTTTTTGCAGGATGGCTTTGTCAAGAGCTTATCTCTCAGTTCTCTTAAGGTGCAGGTAGCAGCACTGGGCTCTCTCCATGCCAAGACTGGCTCCTCTATTTCAACTTATCCGGATGTGGTTCGTTTTCTTAGGAGGGACTTTGAATCTTCGCCCTCCAGTTCGGAAATCTTGTCCGTTCTGGAATCTTAATCTTGTCCTTTCGAGCCTACACTGAAGAATTTGGTGCTTAAGGTAATTTTTCTGGTGGCCATTTGTTTGGCTAGAAGGATTTCTGAGTTACAGGCGCTATCTTGTCGAGATCCTTTCCTTCAGATTTCGGAATTCGGAGTTTCCTTCTGGACAGTACCTTTTTACCAAAGGTGGTTTCAGCGTTTCATGTCCATCTGTCGGTGGAACATCTGGCCTTTCCTACTTTACTGGCGTCGGATCCTCATGCGAGGGAGCTCAGACGTCTGGATGTACAGAGAGCCTTATTGCGTTACTTGAAGGTTACAAATTACTTTAGGAAGTCTGATCACCTTTTTGTGCTGTGGATTGGTGCAAACAAAAGTTCCAAGTCTTCTAAAGCCTCAATTGCACGTTGGTTGAAGGAGGCTATTTCTTCCGTGTATATCACACAGGGTCGTCCAGTTCCGGAAGGTTTGCGTGCTCATTCCACACATTCACATGCGGCCTCGTGGGCAGAATCTCAACTTGTTTCTCCACAGGAAATTTGCAGGGCGGCGATATGGAAGTTGCTGCATACTTTCATAAGGCACTGTTGCTTAGATGTGGGGGCTCTGACAACTCCTTCCTTTGGCGAGAATGTTCTCCGAGCAGCACTCTCCAGGTCCCTCCCTGGATAAGGGCTTTGGGTACATCCCAGGAGTCTGGACTGATCTGGGAAAGTACAGGGAAAGGAAAATTGGTTCTTACCTGCTAATTTTCGTTCCTGTAGTACCATGGATCAGTCCAGAGCCCGCCCAATTAGAGGATAGGTATAAGAACATAAGAAATTGCCTTGCTGGGTCAGACCAAGGGTCCATCAAGCCCAGCATCCTGTTTCCAACAGAGGCCAAACCAGGCCACAAGAACCTGGCAAGTATCCAAACACTAAGAAGATCCCATGCTACTGATGCAATTAATAGCAGTGGCTATTCCCTAAGTAAATTTGATTAATAGCCGTTAATGGACTTCTCCTCCAAGAACTTATCCAAACCTTCTGTTTGCTTTTTTGACTGCTGCAGCACACTGAGCCGACGGTTTTAAAGTATTATCCACTATGATGCCTAGATCTTTTTCCTGGGTGGTAGCTCCTAATATGGAACCTAACATCGTGTAACTACAGCACGGGTTATTTTTCTCTATATGCAACACCTTGCACTTGTCCACATTAAATTTCATCTGCCATTTGGATGCCCAATCTTCCAGTCTTGCAAGGTCCTCCTGTAATGTATCACAGTCTGCTTGTGATTTAACCACTCTGAATAATTTTGTATCATCCTCAAATTTAATAATCTCACTCGTCGTATTCCTTTCCAAATCATTTATATATATATTGAAAAGCACTGGTCCAAGTACAGATCCCTAAGGCACGCCACTGTTTACCCTTTTCCACTGAGAAAATTGACCATTTAATCCTACTCTCTGTTTCCTGTCTTTTAACTAGTTTGTAATCCATGAAAGGACATCACCTCCTATCCCATGACTTTTTAGTTTTCGTAGAAGCCTTTCATGAGGGACTTTGTTAAACACCAAATAAACTACATCTACTGGTTCACCTTTATCTACATGTTTATTAACCCATTCAAAAAAATGACGCAGGTTTGTTAGTCAAGACTTCCCTTGGGTAAATCCATGTTGACTGTGTTCCATGTCTTTCTATATGCTCTACAATTTTGATCTTGAGAATAGTTTCCACTATTTTTCCCGGCACTGAAGTCAGGCTCACTGGTCTATAGTTACCTGGATTGCCCCTAGAGCCGTTTTTAAATATTGGGGTTACATTGGCTACCCTCCAGTCTTCAGGAACAATGGATCATTTTAATGAAAGGTTACAAATTGTAACTAATAGATCAGAAATTTCATTTTTGAGTTCCTTCAGTACCCTAGGATGCTTACCATCCGGTACAGGTGATTTGTTACTCTTTAGTTTGTCAATCTGGCCTACTACATCTTCCAGGTTCACAGTGATTTCGTTCAGTTCGTCTGACTCATCACCCCTGAAAACCATCTCCGGAACTGGTATCTCCCCAACATCCTCATTAGTAAACATGGAAGCAAAGAATTCATTTAGTCTTTCTGCAATGGCCTTATCTTCCCTAAGAGCCCCTTTAACCCCTTGGTCATCTAATGGTCCAACCGACTCCCTCACAGGTTTCTTGCTTCGGATATATTTTAAAAATTTATTATGAGTTTTTGCCTCTATGGCCAACTTCTTTTCAAATTCTCTCTTCGCCTATATATTAGGGGGAGAGTCGTCTGCTCAGTTGTAAGATTGTTGTTGATTATCGTTTAATGGTTGGATGTTTGTTGCTATTATCTGCTTTGATATAGATATACTGAGGAACTGCAGGAGGCACTATTGGTTATAATACGGTGTCAGCAAAACTTTTTCTCTGTCTCCATCTGCTGGCAGGGGAAAATGAACCCAGGATTCTGGACTGATCCGTGGTACTACAGGAACAAAAATTAGCAGGTAAGAACCAATTTTCCTTTCCTGTTTTATTTCATGTCATTTTCAAAACAAAATGAAAGGAAAAACAAGAATTTACTGATTTTACTTTTTTTTTTTGTTTTGAAAGAAAAAAATCCAGGGCCCAGATTCAGGTCCAATGCTGGGCCCGGGCCTCAAGCTGAGCCCTGGTATCGGGACCAGGCCTTTGGTCGGGCCTCGGCATTGGGCCTAGGTGTAGGCGATGGGACCAGGCAGTGGCAGACCCCCATAGATCAGGCGAAGGTTCGGAACCAGGCGAAAGTTCGGAAGGTTCGGAACCAACTACAATGGTGGCTATAAGAAGACCACTTGAGCGAGGGAACAAGCCTATCCCCATCGGAATGGACCTTGCTCACCACTGATGCAAGCCTGCGGGGATGGGGAGCCCCTGCCAGGAACTAACGGCTCAAGGGCAATGGGACGAAGAAGAGTCGGCATGGAACATAAACCGACTGGAAGCCCGAGCAGTCAGTCTAGCCTGCCTACAGTTCATCCACAGACTGCGGGGCAAATCTGTCATAATCATGTCGGACAACACCACAAAGTGGCCTACATCAACCGCCAGGGGGGAACCAGGAGCCAGCAGGTGTCCCTGGAAATAGAACCCCTAATGACATGGGCAGAATCAAACCTACAAGGGATATCAGCTGCCCACATCACGGGAAAAAACAAGGTCACAGCAGAATACCTCAGCAGAGAGTGTCTGGATCCAGGGGAATGGACACTGTCAACAACAGCCTTCCAGTGGATAGTAAACCACTAGGGAACACCAGCATGGATCTTCTGGCAACCCGGGTTCCCAAGTTCTTCAGCCGAAGACAGGAACCGCTGTCCCAGGGAATCGACGCCCTCGTCCAGACCTGGCCTCAGGAGGACCTACTGTACGCCTTCCCTCCATGGCCACTATTGGGTGGAATCATCTGCAAGATAGAACACCACAGAGGGCTGGTACTTCTAGTGGCCCCAGACTGGCCAAGAAGGCCGTGTTATGCGGACATGAGAAGACTTCTGGCGGGAAACCCTCCACACAGGGATCTATTCCAGCAAGGACCGATCCTCCACGAAGACCCAACGAGATTCTCGCTTACGGTTTGGCCATTGAGAGGTCTCTCCTGAAAAAGAGTGGATACTCAGGACCAGTGATAGACACACTGCTCCAAGCGCGCAAGTTCTCCACCTCCTTAACATATATACGAGTATGGAGAATATTCGAAGTCTGGTGCGAGGACCGCGACATCCTTCCATGCAGACAGTCAAAATCCCCATGATCCTAGTATTTCTGCAGGACGGCGTGAGCAAAGGGTTGTCTCTCAACTCCATCAAGGTACAACTGGCTGCCCTGGCCAGCTTCAAACCCAGGGTGGACGGCAGCAGCCTAGCAGCCCACCCAGACGTCTCCCGCTTCTTAAAAGGGGTCAAGCACATTCGACCACCTCTAAAGTGGCCGATACTCCTATGGAATCTCAATCTAGTGTTAGACTTCCTAGCGGGAGCCTCGTTCAGACCAACTCGCGGTCTGTCCCTACGGCTCCTGACTTTGAAGACGGCGTTCCTCGTTGCGATCTGCTCAGCCCATCGAATCTCCGAACTTCACGCCGTTCCTCAGATTCACGCCGGGATCCATACAGCTGCGCACTGTACCCTCCTTTCTGCCAAAGGTGGTTTCTCACTTCCATCTAAACCAAACCATCTCCAGACGAGCATAAGGACTTGGAAGACTCACACTTTCTTCACCACCTGAACGTCGGAAGACTCCTAGTCCGATACCTGGAAAGATCGGAACCTGTACAAAAGACTGACCATCTGTTCGTTCTTCACAGCGGGAAGAAGCAAGGGGAAGTGGCCTCGCGGGCAACCATTGCCCACTGGATCAAAGAAGTAATCAAGGCGGCCTACATAGAGGCAGGCAAGCCCCCACCTCTACAAGTCAAGGCCCATTCCACAAAGGCCCAGGCAGTGTCCTGGGCAGAAACCAAGATGCTGTCACCCGCCGAGATCTATCGGGCGGCAACGTGGTCCTCCATCCACACCTTCTCGAGATTCTATTGCCTGGATGTTCAGGCCTAGGAGGACACAGCATTTGCAAAGGCAGTACTAAATGGGCCACGGGCAGCCTCCTGCCCGGTTCAGGAGTAGCTTCTGTATATCCCATTGGTCCTGAGTCCATCTGCTACACGCTAGGAAATGGAGAAATTACTTACCTGATAATTTCATTTTCCTTAGAGTAGACAGATGGACTCAGCACCCCGCCCACGGCTGACTCGCAATCAAAAAGCTCCGGGGGAACCTCCCCCCCCCCCCCCCCCCCCCGAGTGCAACACAAGCACGGATAAGCCAACCCTTATTTCTAGTTCAGACACCCATATTATCAGGTGTCGGCGCTTCTCAGTTGAATGCCCTAGTGGTCTCCAGCTAGAAACCTCGTCATCCAATCCAAGTAATCAAGTTTCAGTTTAACCAAATTAATCAAAATTATCCAAACACACATATATCCATAATTGCTTTTCGAGGAGAAAACTGAGGAACAGAGCTTTGTGCACGGGTATGTGCAGTACTGACGTCAGATTGAAATCTGACTCTGTCTCCAACTGCTATTAGGAGCACACTATACCCGTTGGTCCTGAGTCCATCTGTCTACACTAAGGAAAATGAAATTATCAGGTAAGTAATTTCTCCAGTTTTTGTGTTAAAAAAATAAACAACAAACAAATCCAGCTCCAAGTTCCCTGTTCACTGTGGCTCCTGGGGTAAACTAGTCTGCCTGGTGGTGCAGAGCCAGGCAGACCCCTGAAGAGGAGGAGAGAGTGTTTCAGCCCTGGTAAGAACCTTCAAGGACATTTTTAGGCTCCCTGCCTCGTTTTTACTGTCTGCTCCGGAGCTATTTTTACCAAGGTGGCCATTTTGTTTTTTCTTTTTTGACCTCCCATGCAGCTCCCCAACATTCCTGGGGCCGATTTTTGCAGCGTTTTTGGTGGGAGTCACCAGGACTGGGTGGCAGCACCTGTTTTCTTCCGGGGGGAGGGGGGTTATATGCCCCTTTTTGCAGGAGGTACATGGTAGAAACTCCTCTGGTGGAAGCCTGTAAGTCTTGTGGGGTATGGTCAGCTTATTTAGACCACCCTATTACTGTGCATCGCGATGCATTTCCCACAGTGAGCGAGCCGCGGTAGAAGACAATCTACAAAGATTGCCGCCCCTGAAGGCGATTGTCCCCGTGCCGTCCGAGGAACGGGGGAGGGGACTGTACTCCATTTATTTCATGCTTCCCAATAAAGAGGGCACTTTCCAATCTATCCTGGACCTACAGAAGGTGAATCGCTGCTTGAAGGTGCCCCGTTTTCGAATGGAAATACTTCAAACAGTCATCGCAACGGTTCGAAAGGGAGAGTTCCTTGCCTCCTTGGATCTCACTGAGGCTTAACTACACATCCCGATTTGCAGCGCTCACCAGAGATTCCTACGATTCAAGATCCTGGGTCAGCATTTTCAGTTCCGGGTGCTGCCGTTCGGACTGACGACGGCCCTGCGCACCTTTCCCAAGGTGATGGTCATGGTGGCAGTGACCCTCCGGAAGGAAGGGATATAATGGTCCATCCTTATCTCGATGATTGGCTGATTCGAGCCAAGTCGGAAAAGGAAGGTGAGTGGACAGTTCTTCATGTGATCCATTGTCTCCAGTCGCTAAGCTGGCTAATCAAGGAAGCGAAAAGTCATCTGACTCCATCACAGTGTCTGGAGTATTTGGGAGCTCGTTTGACACCCTCCAGGGCAGGGTGGTTCTCACGAACGACAGAATATACAAATTGCAGCAACAGGTGCGTCTCTTGTTTCAGCTTCCAATCCCCAGAGTGTGGGATTACCTACAAGTTCTGGGGTTCATGGCTTCGACGTTGGAATTGGTGCCTTGGGCCTTCGCTCACCTGAGACTGTTGCAGAGAGATCTACTGTTGTGGTGGGACCCAGTGTCGGAGTAATACCAGTTGCCCCTTCCTTTGTCACAGCAAATCATGTCCAGACTGCAATGGTGGCTGTCAGAAGACAATTTACAGAATGGGATGCCCCTCGAAGGCCCGGATTGGGTGATCGTGACAACGGATGCGAGCCTTCAAGGCTGGGGAGCAGTGTGTCTCGGTCATGAGGCGCAGGGAACCTGGTCCTTACCCGAATGGTCGTGATCTATCAATTGCCTAGAGATAAGGGCAGTCCACAAAGCGTTGTTGGCGTTCCAGCCCTGGTGCAGGGGAGAATGATTAGAATCTTCTTGGACAACGCCACCACGGTTGCATATCTCTATCACCAGGGAAGAACCAGGAGGCCAGCCATGGCACAGGAAGCACACCTCATTTTCGCTTGGGCCGAGCTTCATCTGGAAGGCATCACAGCCTCTCACGTGGCAGGCGTGGACAAATGTGCATGTGGACTTCCTCAGTCATCAACAGCTGGATCCCGGGGAGTGGGAACTATCCCGGGAGGGTTCGAATCACATTTGTGCCCGATGGGGAGTTCCCCAACTGGACCTCATGGCGACCCGTGTCAATGCCAAGACGGACGAGTTCTTCAGCCAAAAGAAGGAAATTGGGGTGGTAGGAGTAGATGTGCTAGTCTGCAAATGGCCCATCGGAATCCTCCTGTATGCCTTTCCTCCATGGCCCCTGATCGGGCGTATTCTCCGGCGCATAGAGGACCATCCTGGTTCTGTAATTCTGGTGGCACCAGAGTGGCTGCGGTGGCCGTGGTTTGCGGACCTGGTACAGTTGGCGACAGACGGCCCGTTATGCCTAGCTCATCTGCCAAATCTCCTGCGACAAAGGCTCATATTTTCAGATCAGGAGGATTACTTCTTTCTCGCAGCCTGGTGTTTGAGAGGCAGCAGTTACGGATGAAAGGTTATTTGGAACAGGTGATTTCCATCCTGCTTCAGTCCAGGCGGCCCTCAACATCTAAGGCATAAGCTTGAGTGTGGAAGGTGTTTGAAGTCTGGTGCCGTTGTCGGTGACCATTCCTCAGGTCTTGGGGTTTTTGAGCAGGGATTATCTAAAGGTTTGGCTTATAGTTCCCTGCGTGTTCAGGTTTCAGCCCTGGGGTATCTCCTAGGGCGGGTAGGTGGCAGGCCTCTAGCCAGCCACTCGGACATTGTCAGTTTCCTGAAAGGGGTGAAGCACCTTCGTCGTCCTCTTCGTAAGTTATGCCCGGTGTAGAATCTCAGTCTGGTGTTGAGGGCGCTTCATGAGCCCCCTTTTGAGCCTCTAGGACATGATTCCTTAAAGGACCTCACCTTGAAGACTTTGTTCTTGGTGGCCATCTGTTCTGCGAGGCATGTTTCAGAATTGCAGGCTCTTTCCTGTAGGGATTCCTTCCTTCGTATCTCGGCTGATAGGGTGTCCCTGCGCACAGTCCTTTCCTTTTGCTGAAAGTGGTGTCTGCCTTTCATGTTAATCAGTCCGTGGAGTTACCCGGATTCACTGATTGAGCTCGTGACCCCGCTATGGGAAGAGATCTTAATCTGTTAGATGTCCTCCGGGTTCTTCTTCGGTATTTGAAGGTCAGTAACTCTTTTCAAAAATCGGATCACCTTTTTGTGCTCTTTGGAGGTCCGAAGAAGGGTGAAAAGGCATCCTTGGCTCGCTGGCTGAAGGAAACAATTTGCTTGGCCTACATCAGGAAGGGTCGCCCCGTCCCGACTGGTTTGAAAGCTCACTCGAGAGCACAAGCGGCTTCTTGGGCAGAGTGTCGGTTGTCTCCTGAGGAGATTTGTAGAGCCGCAGTCTGGCCTTCCCTGCATACCTTCACAAGGCATTATCGTCTGGATGTCAGGGATCCGGACCAAGCTCTTTTTGGGTAGAGCATCTTGCAAGCGGGTCTTTTGGGTTCCCACTCGGTGTAATGTGGCTTTGGTACATCCCACTGGTCTGGACTGATCTTGGTATGTACAGGAAAGGAAAATTGGTTCTTACCTGCTAATTTTCGTTCCTGTAATACCACAGATCAGTCCAGGATCCCGCCCGGGTGCTACTGCCAAAAGACTGAATCGGTTATTTAGCTGCTGTACATAGGGAATCTATCAGAATGATTCTACAGTATTTTGGTTTTTGTTATGAACCGTGGTTCAAACCTGAATTTCAGGTATTGGGGTTGTTTGTTTCGGACCCTTGAGGGAGTTTTTTCTTGTTTGCTCTTGTTTCGGGAATTAGATGTGTTTTTGTCAATTACACTTCACTTGGGTATCGATAAATATTGATGAGCTGCAGGTGGCACACTTGGGATACCAGTGCCTCGAAACTTTGTTCTCTGACTCCATCTGTTGGTGGGAGTGCATAACCCACTGGTCTGGACTGATCTGTGGTATTACAGGAACGAAAATTAGCAGGTAAGAACCAATTTTCCATTTGTGTAAAGCCTCCAAAACAGCTCCACTCGGGGCTGAAGAGGATGGACTGAGGGAAGTCTGCAGGTGTTAAATCTCCACCGTCTGCCCCTCCCCTGATGGCAGCGTCATGTGCTCCTGGGCATCACCTGGATGACATCACCGTTCCCGATACCAGGCCAACCTGGAGGAGCGACAACAGCAGTGCCACTGTGACAAACCCCGCGGTACTGGCAGCACGATGCTGGTGCCATTACAGACCCACGCAGAGGGGTGGGGAATGGACACCCCCCCCCCTCCTGTCCACTCCGAGTGGAGCACAGTGGGGGGCGGCTGTCACTATGGGTGCATCAGGTATCTGGCTATTCCTGGCCCCTGTACATCTGTGCTGGGGGCTGCTCATTAGGAGCTACCACCCTGGGAAAAGATCTAGGTATCATAGTGGATAATACATTGAAATTGTCAGCCCAGTGTGCTGTGGCAGTCAAAAAAGCAAACAGAATGTTAGGAATTATTAGGAAGGGAATGGTGAATAAAACAGAAAATCTCCCCAATATCGCTCCATGGTGAGAAGGCACTTTGAGTACTGTGTACAATTCTGGTTGCCGCATCTCAAAAAAAGATATAATTGTGATGGAGAAGGTACAGAGAAGGGCGACCAAAATGATAAAGGGGATGGAATAGCTCCCCTATGAGGAAAAACTAAAGAGGTTAGGACTTTTTAGCTTGGAGAAGAGACGGCTGAGGGGGGATATGATAGAGGTCTATAAAATCATGAGAAGTCTAGAATGGGTAAATGTGAACCGGTTATTTACTTTTTCAGATAATAGAAGAACTAGGGGGCACTCATGAAGTTAGCAAATAGCACATTTAAAACTAATTGAAGAAAAAAAAATTTTCACTCGGTGCACAATTAAGCTTTGTAATTTGTTGCCAGAGGATGTGGTTAGGGCAGTTAGTTTAGTTGGGTTTAAAAAAATTTTGGATAAATCAATTAACTGTTCCCTGTACCTGGATCAGTCCAGACCTTGGGTTGAGCCTCCTTTCCAGCAGGTGGAGACAAACTAAAACTGAAAAGGTGCCCTATATGAGGACAGAGCCCATCCTGTAACCCTTCAGTATTTGTCTGAAGGGTTACAGCAGGTGGATCAGCTCACCCTTCGGTCTCCTGATTCGGCTTCTTAGCCGGCTATCCTTATCTTTTTCCTTTCATAGAAATAATAAAGTAGATCCGTTAGGATTCTTTTTCTTGTACAGGAGACGGTACCATCTCCTAGCTCTTGCTGGACTCGGGGGTGGGGCTTAGCCCCTTGTGTGCTGCATAGCCTGAGACTGTCTGTGCTTCCCGGTGTGGGGACCGAGACTGGTGGTCCAGTTCTCGTCTCCCCCTCCTCTGGCTGCCGCGGGGGCTTAGAGCCCAGTGCTGTGCTCAGTTTAAAAAAAAAAAAAAAGTTTTCCCTGTACGTACCAGGATCAGTCCAGGACACCTGGGTTGTGACTCCGCACCAGTAGATGGAGACAGACTAAAACTTGTGGGCGGAGCATATATGCCCCTGTGCCAGTCACAGCCCCTCAGTCTTACTCTGTCTCCAGTAGGTGGTGCAGGTCCGGTCACAGCCCTGTCGGGCCTGATTCTGTGTGGTTAGTCAGGTTCGCTTTTTGGGTTTTATTTTCTATTAGGCCTATTTGGTTTTTTTCTGCAAATTGGGTTTTTTGTTTAATTTGGTTAATTTTAGTCCCGGTTGCCCTGCCTCCCAGGGGAGTTGAGAGGTCCTGAGGGGACTACCCTCCCCAGGTTGAGGCCGCTGCTAGGGTTGAGGACCCGGCTGGACTAGTAGCAGCGTCAGGGGTGACACCGGGGAGCCCGGTTCACTCACCCCTGCAGGACAGAGGGCTTTTTCAGTACCAGGGACAGCGTTTTTTTCTGTTAAAAAAAAAAAAAAAAAGTGTTTTGACTTTTGTTTCTGTCGGCTCTCCGTTGCCTGGCGTTGCGCTCCGTCCCGCTCGGGGGGGGGGGGGGCGTCGTCGGCAGGGGGGAGGTCGCCGATTTCGCCGCGGTGATTTTTTTTCTTTTTCCTCAGCGCCCCTCAGTGTTTTTCGGCGCGTCCTTTGGTTTCCTGCGATTTTCTCGATGCCGCGCGGCTCGCAGTGCAGGGCCTGCGGCTCGGCGCGCGCACGTCTCTCCCGGGACGGCCTTTGCTCGGCCTGCGTCCCGGGAGACGAGGGATCATCGGGGGCACCTCGGGGGACCCGTTCCCGGGTGGTACGATCGCCGTCGCAGGGGGGAGGGGCCCCTGACAGGCCTCCTGATTCTTTCCCGGTTTCCGCGGGAGTGGCGGCCATTTTGTCCACCGGCCGGGTAGTCTCACGTGAAACGGTGGAGGCCTCGGTTTTGCCCCCTGAGCTCTCCCCGCAGCGGGGTGCGGCGGGGGAGGCCCCCTCGGAGGGGCCCCGGTCCCGGGGGACTTCGGAAATCGATTCTTCGGATTCGGGCGAGCTCTCAGAGGATTTGGCGCTTTTGCTGCGCAAGGTGCTCCGATATAGGCGAAGCAAGCGCAGTCGGGGGGACGCCTCGCGCGCTCGGGTCCACCGGTCCCCGCCGAAGAAAAAGCCGGCCAGGAGGACGGCGAAGGTCGCCCAGGCCGCGGGCCGGAGCAAGCGGCTTCCGCGAGGGGTGCCGCAGGACTCGGAGTCCGAAGAATCCGCCGAGGCGGACACGGAGGCCTCTGAGGAGCCCCTGCCGGGGGCCGGGAAGGCAGCGTCAGATGGCTCCGCGCAGCTCGCTCCGGGGAAAGGAGCACAGGCTGTCGATGGGGATGACCCCAAGGTGGTGCGTTTGTTCCATAGGGAGGAGCTGTCGCCGCTTATCCCGGCCATTCTCCAGGAGCTGGGGATTGATGCCCCTCCGGTGGTGGTCCGCCAGGAGGCAAATATGGATCCTGTCCTGCTCGGGCTCACAGGGCCGGCGGTTGCTTTTCCTTTTCATTTTTCGTCCACGGATATCCTCTTCAAGGAATGGGATACTCCGGAGTTGGGTTTGAAGGTCAGCAAGGCCATGGACAAGCTTTACCCTTTGCCGGAGGACGCGCTGGAGCTCCTCCGGCTCCCAAAAGTGGATTCGGCGGTGTCCGCTGTCACGAAGAGGTCTACCATCCCGGTCACGGGAGCAACAGCCCTCCGGGATATTCAAGACCGGAAGTTGGAGGTTCAACTCAAAAAGATTTTCGAGGTCTCTGCCCTAGGAGTGCGGGCCGCCATGTGCACGAATTTTGCTATGCGGGCTAGTCTGCGCTGGGTTCAAGTCCTTCAGGCGAATGCGGGTCTCTCTGCAGAGGAGGCTTCTCAAGCAGACAGGTTGGAGGCGGCCGTTGCCTATGGGGCCGATGCGCTCCATGATCTGCTGCGCACCTCAGCTCGCTCCATGGTGGCAGCGGTGTCGGCGTGTCGTCTTCTTTGGCTGCGCACCTGGGCAGCGGATGGCTCTTCCAAGGCTCACCTCGGGGCATTGCCATTTAAAGGGAAATTGCTATTCGGCAAGGAATTAGATGATTTGTTGGTTTCCCTGGGTGAGAATTGAGCGTTTAAGCTGCCGGAGGATAGGGTCCGTCCGCGATCTTCCTTCTCAGGCAGAGCCCGGTTCTGGGGGCCCAGGAAGTCCAGACCGCAAAGATCCTCTGGATCCTCATATAGGTCGTCCTCCTCGCTGAACGCTCAGTGGCAGCAGTCCTTTCGGGGCAAGCGTTTTGGCCGGCAAGGAGGGGCTCCGTCGGGTGCGGGGTCCAAGCCTTCACAATGAAGTTCGGCCGGCCCATCCCTCCTCGCGGCTTCGGCACGTTGTCCCAAACGTGGGGGCGTGTCTCTCCTTCTTTCTCGAGGAATGGGCCAGCATGACGTCGGATTGGGTCCTCGACGTGATAAGACACGGCTACGAGTTAGATTTTGCTCGCATCCCAGCGGACAAGTTCCTGGTCTCTCCCTGCCAGGATCCCAAGAAGAAGGCGGCGGTGCTAGACACCATCCAAAGACTAGAAAGCTTGGGAGCCATCTCTCCGGTTCCAGCCGATCAGTACGGCAAGGGCCGTTACTCCATTTACTTCATAGTCCCCAAGAAAGACGGCTCTTTCCGCCCCATTCTGGATCTGAAGGGAGTCAACAGATGCCTTCGGGTTCCTCATTTCAAGATGGAAACCATTCGTTCCGTGATCGCGTCAGTGCGCCCCGGCGAATTCCTGGCGTCCCTAGACCTCACAGAAGCATTCCTTCATGTGGGCATCCATCCAGCGTTTCAGCGGTTCCTGCGGTTTGCATTATGCGCAGGCACTTCCAGTTCCGGGCGCTCCCGTTCGGCCTGGCGACAGCGCCTCGGACATTCACGAAAGTGATGGTGGTCGTGGCGGCGCAGTTGCGACGGGAAGGCCTGCTGGTTCACCCTTACCTCGACGATTGGCTAATCCGAGCGAAGTCTCAGAGTCTGTGTCGGCAGGCGGTGACCAGGGTGTTACAGCTCTTGCAGTCCCTGGGCTGGGTGGTCAACTACAACAAGAGTCATCTCGAACCTTCTCAGTCCTTGGAGTATCTTGGAGCCCTTTTCGACACGAAGCGAGGCAAAGTGATTCTCTCTCAGGAACGGATATGCAAACTGCAGTCTCAGGTGCTACGTCTTCTGTCGCTACACCGGCCACGAGTCTGCGATTACCTGACGGTTCTGGGGTCTATGGCGTCCACTCTGGCGTTAGTCCCTTGGGCGTTCGCTCATCTACGACCGCTGCAGTCCTCATTGCTTTCCCGCTGGAAACCGGTTTCCGAGGTTTTTTTTATCTACCTCTCCCTCTCGAGCGTCAGGCGCAAGCCGGCCTGAGCTGGTGGTTGGATTCCAAGCATCTCTCCTGTGGAGTGTCCCTTCTGGTGCCCGACTGGACGGTGGTGACCACGGATGCCAGTCTTTCCGGCTGGGGGGGGCAGTGTGCCAAGGGAAGTCGGTTCAGGGTCTGTGGTCAGAGTCGCAGACCCGGTGGTCTATCAACCGGCTGGAGACCAGAGCGGTCCGTCTGGCGCCGCATGCTTTTCTACCCCTAGTACGCGGACAGGCGGTCCGGGTATTGTCGGACAACGCTACTACCGTGGCTTACATCAATCGCCAGGGCGGGACAAGAAGTCCTCTAGTGGCGGAGGAGGCGCGGCTCTTGATGCTCTGGGCAGAGCGGCATCTCAGCCATCTCGCTGCATCCCACATTGCAGGAGTCGACAACGTCCAGGCGGATTTTCTCAGCCGTCACAGTCTGGATCCCGGAGAGTGGGAGCTGGCGGACGAGGCGTTTCTCTTCATCTGCAAGACTTGGGGAACGCCCCACATGGATCTGATGGCCACGTGGCACAGCGCAAAGGCTCCGAGATTTTACAGTCGACGTCGCGAAAGGGGCGCAGAGGGAGTCGACGCGTTGGTGCTTCCCTGGCCGATGGATGTGCTTCTGTATGTGTTCCCACCGTGGCCCATGATTGGCAAGATTCTGCGGCGCATAGAATTGCACCCGTCCAACGTGATCATGGTGGCGCCGGCCCCGTCTGTTTGGAGGATGCGGATCACTTCTGTCTCGCGGCATAGCTTTTGAGAGGTACCGGTTGAAAAGAAAAGGCTACTCGGATGCGGTCGTTACTACGTTGCTGAGATCCCGAAAACAGTCTACTTCCCTGGCTTATGTTCGGGTCTGGGTAGTTTTTGAGGAATGGTGCGTGGAGCGGGGTCTGAATCCCACTTCCGCTTCTATTTCTGATATTTTGGCGTTTCTCCAGGCGGGGCTCGCCAAAGGTTTATCGTGCAATTCCCTTCGGGTCCAAGTGGCGGCGCTTGGTTGTTTGCGAGGTAAGGTCCGGAGAGTCTCTCTGGCTCTCCACCCAGATATCTTCCGCTTTCTTAGGGGAGCTAAGCACCTCCGTCCTCCGTTGCGGCCCCCTTGCCCGTCTTGGAACCTCAACTGGGTACTCTCAGCCTTATGCTCAGCGCCATTTGAGCCCCTGAAACGTTCTACGCTCAAGGATCTCACGTTGAAGACCGTATTCCTGGTGGCGATTGCATCGGCCCGTCGTGTTTCAGAATTACAGGCGTTGTCCTGTAGGGAGCTCTTCTTGCGCATCTCCGATTCGGGGGTTTCCTTGCGGACGGTTCCCTCCTTCCTTCCTAAGGTCGTGTCGTCGTTCCATTTGAATCAGTCGATTGAACTTCCCGCTTTCATGGTTGGGGAGTCTTCGGACCCGAAAACGAAAGACTTGAGAAAACTAGATGTGCGGAGGTCCCTTCTTCGCTATCTAGAGGTTACTAATCCGTTTCGGGTGACGGATCATCTGTTTGTGTTGACTTCGGGTCCAAAGAAAGGTGCTGCGGCGTCCCGCACGACAATTGCCCGTTGGCTCAAGAAAGCCATTGGTTCTGCGTATCTTCTGCGTGGAAAATCGCCGCCGGTGGGTCTTCGGGCTCATTCGACGCGGTCTCACGCTGCGTCTTGGGCGGAATCTTCTCAGGTGTCGCCTCAAGAGATTTGCAGGGCGGCTACCTGGAAGTCGTTACATACCTTCATTACACATTACCGGTTGGATGTTCAGGCTACTGAAGCTGGGGGTTTTGGAGAGAGGGTACTCTGAGCGGGACTCTCTGCTTCCCACCCTCGGTAAGTTAGCTCTGGTACATCCCAGGTGTCCTGGACTGATCCTGGTACGTACAGGGAAAGGAAAATTAGTTTCTTACCTGATAACTTTCGTTCCTGTAGTACCAAGGATCAGTCCAGGATCCCGCCCACAGTGCTGCGCTATAGTAATGGAGAGTCCGCTCTTTATTGTTTCTTTCACTACGCTGACCCTTGTTGATTCGCTCTCCCGGTTTGGGAGTCTGGTTCCTGTAGGGGTGTTGGATTTCTTTCGTTTCCCTACCAAGTTTGTATGGTTAGTTATGGTTGCCTTTTGGCTTTTGTCTACTTTGACATTACGTATGACTGAGGGGCTGTGACTGGCACAGGGGCATATATGCTCCGCCCACAAGTTTTAGTCTGTCTCCATCTACTGGTGCGGAGTCACAACCCAGGTGTCCTGGACTGATCCTTGGTACTACAGGAACGAAAATTATCAGGTAAGAAACTAATTTTCCTTTAACAGTTATATTGTAAACTTTTCCAGCACTAGTAAATTATTTTTTATATTTTTAATTTTGGGTGTTCAGGGGGCTCGAACCGGCAGCCAGACAGGCAGGAGTCAGCAGGTTCCTCCCTTGCTTCACTCCTGCCGGCGGGCTGCCAAACATTTTTATTTTTAGACTTTTTTTTTTTTCTCTCAGTGCAGTTTCTGCAATGCCGCGGCAGGCAGCCTGCCTTTCTTGTGGGCTGCCCTCTTCGCATTTTCGCGGGAGGGACTTTGCTCTGCCTGCCTGCCTGCCGGATGGGAAAGGCCCCTCCTCGGCAGGGCAGGCAAATTCAGCCCGGGGATCAAATCCTTAACGCATGGCCAGGCCGTTCCCGGGTCGGCAAAGCCTGGGAACGGTGGCCATCTTGGATTTTTCGGCAGCTCCCATTTAAGCCCCGAGGCCCCTCAGGATGTGGTCCCTGACACCCCTCGCTCCCCCAGGAGTTCCAAGACCTGTTTTCTCTGGAATTTGTTTTGCTTATGCATAAATCCTACCTAGCTAGCCTGCAGGAGGAGGAGGAACCCCCCCCCCCCGGCAAAAATTCCTAGATCTGTGCCGTTGACTTGTGGCCCGGCTGCGGAGCCTCAGGGGTCCCTTCAGGTGCGGGTGGTCCCGGGTGTGCCCCCCCTCTTGATCCCCCGGTAGACCCAGTCCTCCGATCCAGACCCCTTTCCTGATTCTGCGGCTATCCTCCCTCCCCTGGAAGGGGATGACCCCAGCGCCCTCTGTATGTTCCAAAGGGAGGAGTTGGAGCCCCTCATCCCCTTTGTCCTCCAGGAACTGGGGTTGGAGGGGCCCTCTGCGGATACCCTCACGACTCCTTGCCTAAAAATATGGACCTGGTCCTGGCGGGACTCAGGGCTCCAGCAAGTGCTTTTCCATTTCATCCCATGCACAAGCTATTGCTCCTGCGGGAATGGGAGGCTCCTGAAGCGGGACTCCGGGTGGGGCATGCTATGGACAAGCTATACCCCCTCCCGGAGGACAGTTTGGAAATCTTGAGAAATCCCTCTGTGGATTCCTACGTTTCTGCGGTCACCAAACACACTACCATCCCGATGGAGGGATCTACAGCCCTGAAGGACGGGCAGGACCGCAAGCTTGAAGCGCACATGAAAAGCGTTTTCGAGGTCCTGGCCCTGGGGGTCCGCGCGACTGCCTGCAGCAGTCTCATGTTGTAGGCGGGTCTTAGATGGTCCCAACAGCTACTCTGGGCCCAGGATCTTCCGTCGGCAGAAGCGAAGCAGGCCGAGCGTTAAGAAGCTGTCATCGCCTATGGGGCTGATGTGCTCTACGTCCACCTCCGCGTCCAGGCAAAAGCGATGGCCTTGGCGGTGTCAGCTAGGCAACTCCTTTGGCTACACAATTGGTCGGCTGACCCGTCCTCCAAGGCCCGGTTGGGCTCGCTGCCCTTCAAAGGTAAGTTGCTGTTTGAGGACCTGGAGAAGCTTATGGATTCCTTGGGGAAAATAAGGTCCATAAGCTCCCGTAGGATCGGCTGAGACCAGCACGCTCCTTCACACCCTCCCGTCCTCGTTTCCGGGGACAGAGACGGTATACCCCACGTGGATGGGGTGGTGCCACGAGGGGTTATTCTTCCCGGTCTCAGTCTTGGTCGCAGCCCTTTCGTGGACATTGGCCCTTTCACGAGGGCCAGCCCGCGCGCACCACTCCTAAGCCTACCACTCAATGAAGGTCAGCCGGCCCATTCCTCGATCCCATTTCTGAGCGGTCGCCTCTCCCTTTTTTTTCAAAGAATGGGTCAAGATCACATCGGACCAGTGGGTCCTCAACATTGGACAAGATGGGAATGCCTTCGAGCTTGTCCGCGACCTACCGGATCTTTTCCTATTCTCCCCTTGCGGGCGCTCCAAACAAGAAGCGGTGGAGCAAACCATCGCCAGACTACTGAGCCTGGGCGCAGAGGTCCCAGTCCCGGAAAGAGAGCTTGGCGTAGGCCAGTATTCCATCTACTTTGTCGTTCCCAAGAAGGACGGGGCTTTTCGGCCGATCCTGGACCTCAAACTGGTCAACAAAGCCCTCAAAATCCCGCGTTTTCTCATGGAAACCCTGCGAACTGTCATCGCGGCAGTTCGCCCCGGAGAGTTCCTCGCCTCGCTCGATCTGATGGAGGCGTACTTCCATATCCCGATCCACCGCGATTATCAAAAGTATCTTCGCTTCCACATTCTCAATTGGGACTTCCAGTTTCGGGCCCTACCATTCGGTCTCACGACCGCGCCTCGCACCTTCACCAAGATCATGGTAGTGGTGGCGGCAGCCCTTCGTCGGGAAGGTGTTCTAGTTCATCCCTATCTGGACGACTGGCTTGTGCAGGCCAAGTCGGAGGTTCTCTGCAAACAGGCGGTAGATCGGGTATTGGCCCTCCTCACATCTCTAGGGTGGATAGTGAATTATTCCAAAAGCAACCTTCAGCCCTCCCAGGAATTATTCCTGGGAGCCCACTTTGACACCAGACTCGGCAAAGTCTTCTTGCCCTGTGCGTGGGCCTTAAAGTTGATCAACCAGATCCAGGACTTGATCTCGCTGCCTCTTCCAATGGCCTGGGGCTACTTGCAGGTTCTAGGGTCCATGGCTTCCACCATCGATCTAGTCCCCTGGGCCTTTGCTCATATGCGACCGTTGCTATCACGTTGGCAGCCGGTGTCTGAACAGTATCAGATGGTCCTCCCTCTTTCGGCCTCTACCATTGCCGACTTGCAGTGGTGGCTTTCGCTCCCCCATCTTCTCCAGGGGATTCCCCTCAGTCTCCACAGTGGACGATAGTGACCACGGACGCCAGACTCTCGGGCTGGGGTGCGGTCTGCCTGTCCCGGTCCACTCAGGGGATATGGTCACCCATTCAATCTCGCTGGTACATCAATCGGCTGGAGGCCAGGGCGCTGCATCTGGCTCTGCAGGAGTTTTTGCCCCTCATACGCGGCAAAGCGTTAAGAGTGCTGTCCAACAACTCCACCACCGTGTCATACATCAATCGTCAGGGGGGCACCCGCAGTCGCCTGGTAGCCCTAGAAGCCAGCCGTCTCTTTGCCTGGGCGGAACGACACCTGGATTGCCTGGCGGCCTCTCACATTGCGGGCAAGGAAAATGTTCAAGCGGATTTTCTCACTCGCCAATCGCTCAATCCGGGAGAGTGGGAACTCTCGGAAGCAGCCATGGACCTGATCGTCAGAAGGTGGGGTCAGCCCCACCTGGACTTAATGGCGACCATGCACAATGCCAAGGCTGATCGGTTCTTCAGCCGCTGGAGGGACCACGGCTCAGAGGGAGTGGATGCTCTGGCTCTTCCCTGGCCCGCAGACATCCTTCTGTACGTGTTTCCTCCGTGGCCCCTAGTGGGAAAGATTCTCAGGAGAATAGAACTCCACAGGGGACCAGTGGTTCTGGTAGCACCCAAGTGGCCTCGCAGGCCATGGTTCGCAGATCTTGTCAACCTGGCGACGGACGGTCCTCTGCGGCTGGGCCATCTTCCTCGTCTACTGCGGCAGGGGCCCTTACGTCTGAGACGTAAGGGCTACAAGGAAGAGGTCATCTCCACCTTGCTTCGAGCCCGAAAGCAGTCGACTTCTCTAGCCTACATGCGTGTGTCTTCAAGACTGTTTGTGAGAAGTCGGGGGTCTCAGCTTGCTCCGCCCCAGTCTCAGTGGTTCTTTCTTTTCTGCAGGAGGGTCTCTCCAAGGGCCTCTCCTTCAGTTCTCTCTGCGTGCAAGTCTCCACTCTTGGCTCTCTTCTCGAACAGGTCGATGGTCATCCTTTAGCGGCTCACCCGGACGTTGTTCGGTTCTTGAGGGGAGTCAAAACATCTCAATCTGGTCCTCCGAGCCCTCTGCTCTGCTCCGTTCGAACCTCTCCGTCGGGCTACAGTAAAGGACCTTACGCTCAAGACTATTTTCCTTGTTTTGATCGCCTCCGCTCGACGGGTCTCTGAGCTTCAAGCTTTGTCCTGTCGGGAACCCTTTTTGCGAATCTCCCACTCCGGTGTCTCTCTCAAAACGGTGCCCTCTTTTCTTCCGAAAGTGGTGTCCGCCTTCCATGTCAACCAATCGGTAGAGCTTCCTGCCTTTTCTCCGGACGAGATTGCGGGTACCGCTGGAGGCGACCTTCGTAAACTGGATGTCAAACGCGTCCTACTCAGGTATCTTCAGGTTACCAATGACTTTCGGGTCTCGGACCATCTTTTTGTCCTCTGGAGTGGTCCCAATCGGGGCAAGCCGGCTTCTAAGACCACTATTGCACGATGGTTGAAGGAAGCCATTTCCTCGGCTTATCTCTGCCAAGGTCGGTCAATTCCGGAGGGCTTAAAGGCTCACTCGCTGCTTTCTCAAGCTACTTCCTGGGCGGAGAGCCAATCAGTCTCTCCGCAAGAGATTTGCAGGTCCGCCACCTGGGCTTCCCTGCATACCTTTGCTCGACACTACCGTCTGGATGTGCAAGCGCCAGTTTTTGGTTCCTTTGGACAAGTGTTTCAAGCGGGACTGTGTCGGTCCCTCCCGGTATAGGGAAGCTTTGGTACATCCCAAGGTCTGGACTGATCCGGGCACGTACAGGGAAAGGAAAATGAGTTCTTACCTGTTAATTTTCATTCCTGTAGTACCACGGATCAGTCCAGTCGCCCTTCCCTGTCTGTTTTTTCTTTTCTTGTCCTCTCGAAGCTTGTTCCTTAGATTCACAGGTTTTGATGCCTAATTCTATACAATTACACCGGAAGCCTTGGTTGTTCAAGTACCAAGTATATGCAAGAGTGTATAGTTCTACCATGTTTCTCTTACTCTGTTTTACATTTGCTCAATTGAGCTTTATGGTTACTTGCTTGATCCTATTCTGGGTTTGTTGTTTTTCTGCTTTGACAATGGTTATACTGAAGGGTTACAGGATGGGCTCTGTCCTCATATAGGGCACCTGTTCAGTTTTAGTCTGTCTCCACCTGCTGGAAAGGAGGCTCAACCCAAGGTCTGGACTGATCCATGGTACTACAGGAACAAAAATTAACAGGTAAGAACTAATTTTCCTCTATTAATCAAGTTGACTTAGGGAATAGCTACTGCTATTACCGGCATTAGTAGCATGGGATCTACTTAATGTTTTGCGTACTTGTAACCTGGATTGGCCACTGTTGGAACAGGATGATGGGCTTGATGAACCCTTGGTCTCTCCGAGTATGGCTACTTCTTGTTTTCTTATGTTCCGTTTGCACTCCATGGTGGAGGAAAACAAGGTGAAACAGCTCCATGGGCAACTATAGCCCATTGGGTGAAAGAAGTCGTCATGGTTGCCTATCTGGATGCAGATCTCCCTTTACCTAGACAGGTGAGGGCACATTCCACTAGGGCTCAGGCAGTTTCATGGGCAGAGCTTCGGTTATTGTCTTCTGTTAAGATTTGTCAAGCAGCAATGTTGTTCTCCTTACACACTTTCTCAAGGGCTCAGGAGGACGTGGCTTTCGTGCATGTGGTGTTGTGGGGACTCTGAGCAGCCCCCGCTCTTTTTATAAGTAGCTTTGGTACATTCCACTGGTGTGGATTGGCTTGCGTGAGTGCAGAGGAGGGAGAAATTACTACTTACCTGATAATTTCCTTTTTTCTAAGGAAGGCAGGTCAATCCACAACCCACCCTGGGCCGCCTACTTGCGTTTAGTTTGTTCTCTGGATGACAAAAAGTGTTATTTCTGTTAATTTATTTGAAGGACTGATAAGTAACATCATCAGCCCTAAGTTTAAAGAATGTTAACTTTTCAGCTGAGCTCAGTGTTGCCCAGTTGGCTGGAAGCATGAGTGGTTGACTGTTAATAGTCATGTTCAAGTCTAATCAGTTTGTCTACAGTTTGGTTTTTCTATAAATCCTGGCGGGCTGATGCAGGGGCAGGGCTATATGTCAGTGACTTCAGCGAGCTTTACTACGTCTCAGTCTGCTGGTTAGGTGTGTATAACCCACTGGTGTGGATTGGCCTGCCTTCCTTAGAGGAAAGAAAATTATTAGGTAAGTAAAGATTTCTCCATGTTCTGTGATCAAACTCAGCTTGAGGGCTTTTTAACAGTTCATTTGTTAGTGCTGTTCAGTGGGTCAAATGGCTTTAAAGGCCACCATCACTATATGGATTAAAGAGGCTAATATCATCTGTGCACATTATTTATTTATTTGTTTGTTTGTTCATTTTTATATACCGAAGTTTAGCTTGCGGCCTTCACTCCGGTTTATATTTGAAACAACGAATTACATGTGCAGAAACCATTGGTAAAGCAGAACAGTAAACTTATAGAGCCATGAGTTACATATAACGAGATACCTGGTAATACAACATTTATTTGATTTATATTCCGCCTTTCGGCATTTCAAAACAATTACATTCAGGTACATAGGTATTTCCCTATCCCCAGAGGGCTTACAATCTAACAGGTGATTTTTCAAACATTATGGGGCGGATTTTCAGAGCCCTGCTCGCGTAAATCCGCCCAAAACCGGGCGGATTTACGCGAGCAGGGCCCTGCGCGCCGGGAAGCCTATTTTACATAGGCCTCCCGGCGCGCGCAGAGCCCCGGGACTCGCGTACGTCCCGGGGTTCTCGGAGGGGGGCGTGTCGGGGGGCGGGGCCGGAGCGCGCGGCGTTGCGGGGGCGTGTCGGCAGCGTTTTGGGGGCGGGTACGGGGCGTGGCCACGGCCCGGGGGCGTGGCCGCGCCCGCCGTACCCGCCCCCAGGTCGCGGCCCGGCGCGCAGCAGGCCCGCTGGCGCGCGGGGATTTACGTCTCCCTCCGGGAGGCGTAAATCCCCCGACAAAGGTAAGGGGGGGGTGTAGACAGGGCCGGGTGGGTGGGTTAGGTAGGGGAAGGGAGGGTAAGGTGAGGGGAGGGCAAAGGAAAGTTCCCTCCGAGGCCGCTCCGATTTCGGAGCAGCCTTGGAGGGAACGGGGGGAGGCAGCGCGGCTCGGCGCGCGCAGGCTATACAAAATCGATAGCCTTGCGCGCGCCGATCCAGGATTTTAGTGGATACGCGCGCCTCCGCGTGTATCTACTAAAATCCAGCGTACTTTTGCTTGAGTCTGATGCGCAAGCAAAAGTAGGCTGTTCGCGCGCCTCTTAAAATCTACCCCTATGCATGTAAAAAATAATATTTGTGTGCATAAAATAGCACATACACAAATGCATGCTATTTTTCAAAACTGCAGCTTAGACATGTAAATCAGGGTCTGCAAGTAACCTTACGTGTGTAAGAAATGGGTGTGCAGAGGCATTCCGGGGTGCAGCCAACATTTATGCAAATAAGTTGCTATTTTAAAAGCTACCAAAAGGATGCGCATACATCTTTTACTTGCATATATTTACTTCTGGTCAGTATCTGATGTAAGTGATCATAAACATCACTTTACTCCCTTAATTCTGACTGGCTTGATGAACCCCTCCTCCTCACTCACTCTGATCGGCCCACTAGAACCGTCAATAAGGGTACCCTCACAATACCTTCCCTTAAAAAAGCCCACCTCTCTTCTACAAGGGATAGAGCAATCTCTATCGCAGGCCCCAGGCACTGGAACTTCCTTCCAACCCCCCTTAGACTCGAATCATGTTACACAAAATTTAGAAAGAAACTAAAGACCTGGCTCTTCCGAATAGCCTACTCCGAATAGACCTTTCTCTTTCACCGCATTACTCAATCCTGCACCCACGCCCCTAGTCCCCTTATCACACACAATTGATCTTTGGCCCTGTATATAGTGTATATATATTTTTTACTCCATACTGTACATAGTTCTCCACCGTTAACTGTTTCTGCATCCTTGCCTTATCTCCTCTGCAGCCTTACGCTATGTCCCCTCCCCACACCCCTGTTCTTTGTATTTCCTTTCCTTCCTTTTAGTTCCAACGTAAACCGACATGATGTTTGCACACTAATGCCGGTATATAAAAGCCTTAAATAAATAAATAAATAAATAAACAAACATCATCAATGTGACAAAATGACTGAATAGAGGATCTGGGTGCAATGGGGGATTTCAGGCTAAAGAGCCAAGAGGGTCTTCATGAGCTGCAGATGGACTGGGCGAATTGGTAAAAATAATTATTTCATTGCTGGGCGCATGTTATAAAATACCTGACTTACGAATGTAAAACCCGAGTTACAGGGATAAAAGCATCAAATTAACGCAATTAAAATCTACATGCATAACCTTTTAAAATTGGAAGTGCAAATATGCAGGTATGTGTTTGTTTTGCGCATACTTATCTGACTAATTTACAACTTATTTGGCTAAGTAGCATCTTCTTTGCTGCTTGGACAATTTTTAACGTATCCAGATAAGTAACAGCACTTATCTGGCTATATTCCGATTTATCCAGCTGAGTAACGCAGGCCTACATAGCCTAATAAGTCTGAAAATCGCTTCTTATCTGTTTAAGTAGTGCTTTTCAGATTTATCCTGCTTCTGCAGCTATTTAGCCAATTGAATCTTCAAACTCATGTGGCTTGTGGCTTTTACATACATAAGCATTTGTTTGTGCATATGCACTTGTATTTTATAACCTGTGCATATCCTTTCTGCGCAGGTTATAAAATACAGTAGCAACTTTGTGCCCGTATACATGCATATATGGACACCTCACAGTTTTGAAAGTTAGCCTTTAATTTTGTACCTGAGGCAGTGGAGGGTGAAGTGACTTGGACAAGATCATGTGGAGTAGCAGTGAGATTTGAACCCTGGGCTTCTCTGGTTCACAGCCCATTGCTCTAATCACTAGGCTACTCCACCACGCCAAAGATTTCTACTAGGGCCCAGAGGTTTCTGTGAGCAGTTTATTGACCTAGGAGATTTGTAGGGGCCAATATGTGGTCCGCTTCGCACTTCTCCAGGCATTATTGACTGAATATGCAGGCTCGGGATGCTGCTGCCTTTGGGGCAAGCATCCTGACAGCCAGACTTTCAGGATCCCTCCCAATCTAGGGTTGGCTTGATTATTTATTTATTTGTTTATTTAAAAGCTTTTATATACCGATGAACATTGGGAACATCTCATTGGTTCACATTAAACAAAAATGTAGCTAAACAAGCTTTACAGAGAAACAAGGAACAATGCACATAATATTGATAAACAGCAAGCAATGTCACATAACATACAAGGGGGGAACCAACTACCGCATAAGGGAGAATAGGCAATTTACAAGGGACATGGAGTCAAAAAATTATTATTTACAGGTAGAATGTCTAATTACATAGCTAACTAAATAATTACATCCCATGCATCTGGACTGGTCTGGTAAGGGCGATCAGGAAGGTAAAATTAGGTTTTTTACCTGCTAATTTCATTCTTGGATTCCTACCAGACCAGTCCAAAGTCTCACCCATAATCTTTACTCTCCTTGATTTTCGTCAGAGTATTATATGTTTGAGTCCTTTCGGTAGGGGGGGCTCAACAGTTTAAAAGGTTCACTGATTGTTATGTTTATTGTTTACCCCTGCTTGCAGGGAGGGGTTGCTTTGTAAAGTTCATTCTGAGAGACTGCAGGTGGCACATTTCCTTTCCTTTGCAGCAAAGCTTTCATTCTCTGTCTCCATTTGCTGGTAGGGGAGAAAAACCCATGCACTTGTACTGGTCTGGTAGGTTTCAGGAAAGAAATTTAGCAGGTAAGAAACCTAATTTTACCCTGTATTTTGTATATGCGTACCTTTATAAGTACGGTAGTTTTCAAAGGAAAACTACCTGGGTAAGTTTCCTGTTGAAAATTATTTATTTATTTTTAACTTTTATATACCAATGCTCCTGTATGACATACAAATCACCCCGGTTTACATAAAACTGCAACTTTGCACAAAGGCAGTACATAAAACAAGTGATACGAGAACTGGTACAAAGTAACTCAAACTGAATATTCTATAATATGAATCGGTCCAGGAGACCGCCAAAATGAATTACTGAGAGAGTATATACAATCAAAAAGAAAACGGGTATAATAGGCGGGTAGTAGTTACCTACGTTGAGCTATAGGATGAGTAAATACTTTGGGTAAAAGTAGTCCAAGGAGCAACATAAAAGAACATAAGAAGCAACAAAAGATACCAATCATGAGTGAGAGAACATGAGTGAACTTTGATAATGGGAGTCCGTGAGGAGCTTTGGCAACCCCTATATATGTGACAGCATGGGCTATTTGAAATCTTTTGGCTCTGTCACTGAGATTATTTACAAGTCAGGTCTCCTCTTTGGATGCATTTTAGTTGTCATTTCAGTGTTTTTGGAATAAAAGCTGCATGCCTTTTATTATAGACACAACTAACATTTTATTTTTTTTTTTTAAATCCTTCCTGAGTTCTGCGCTTCAGTTGTCCTTGCTGTATTTCTTCTGTATTTGTATGATTCTCCATAGGGCTCTGATGAAGAGCTGCTCTTAATTTATTTAATGGAAGATGTTTTACCTGCAGAAATGGTCATTTTGAAAATCGCTCATCCTCAATGTGGGTAAAAGTATTAATGTTAGGTGTTCCCGGCAGGGGAATTAGGTCAGGGTGGGGGAGCAACAATGCATGCAGATTTGCATTTTCAAAACTACACTCATGTTTCATGGAAAAGTACCCACAGAAAAAGCAGGCACAAAATCTCTATGGGTACTTTTTATCTGTAGCAGGTACTTTTGCTTTGATTTGTGCAAACCCCGAAGATAAAAAGTATCTGCAGGGTTTGCACCAGTGTGGGCAGTTTAATTATTTCCCTCTTAATTTCTAAACCACTTAATTATAAAAATGCTGCAGGCAGTATACCCAATAAAAATGTACATGTCCATTTTGTATTATTGCTTTGTGTGTTGATGTGACATTTCATGGATTCTGATAATCTGTTCAGCGGTAGCCCTTGACTTACTTAGCAGTTTTCCTCATTAGGAGTCTAGGAAGAATTTTCAAAAGTTTGGGATTCATAAAATTTACTTTTGGAATGAAAAACTAAAGAAAATGATTAGATCTTAATGGTTTTATATATATTATCTAAAAAAATATGAGCACACAATTATCTTTTTAAAATCCATTCATTTTCTTTAGTTTTTCTATTCCTTTTTCTATTTTTGTTCCTAGCACTGCACTAACAGGCCTTCTTGTTCTTCTGTAGTGTACTGACCTCTGGTGGAGATTTGCAGGAAAATAAACTATTTTTATTAAGTTGGTAAGCTTGCTGCTGGAAAGCTAATATCCTTCCATTTCTTAACCATATCCTTGTGTCTGATTACTTTATAGTCCTTCCCTGCAAGGCCTTCTCCGTTCATCTTCCATTAGCAGTCTATCTCCTATAGGCTTGCTTTTTTATTTCCTCATGGAGTACTGAACTAAAATAGCTTATATACTTGTAAGAATTACTTCCATCATTGTTGATCTGGCATTGTCCACTAGCTGTGCCCATAAGCAGCACCTGGAATGAGTTCTGGCCTGTTATGATGGAAGTGAGACAGAGTACATATGGCTTCACTATCTGGCAGTATGACTCCTACAATGTCTGTTGGAGTGGTTAATAAAATCAAGCATATAGCCTTGAAAACTAAAGAAGAGTTGTTTCTGTTCGTATCCCAGATCAATCCAGACCTCCTGGGTTTTGCCTCCCTTCCAGCAAATGGAGACAAGAGAAGAAAAAATTTACTGACACTGCTACTTAACCTAGAGTGCCACCTGCAGCCTCTCAGTATTTCTCTGTCTCCAGCAGATGGTAGAGGTGTAAAACGTAGTCTAGAGTGTTTATAAAAATATGTATGAAAGAATATTGGGCAGAAGGAATTAATGCCCTGATTCTATCATGGCCGTCTAGAATCCTTCTGTACATGTTACCTCCATGGCCCTTAGTGTGGGAAGAGTGAAATGGTGAATAGTGAAACTGGCGGTCTGTGTCTTCCAAGGATATGCAATAATAAATTAATCTTTGCTTCAACTAAATTACTTGTGATATCCTTGTGTGAGTCCTGTAGCAGAGAAGCGCCGTTTGCACAGTCAGGTAATATATACAATAGAGAAGCACCCAAGCAATGTGATTCTTGTGGCTCCAGAGTGGCCACATCGCCCATGATGCACTGATATGATAAATTTGGCTTTGGACAGACCCATTAGAGTTTGGACATCTTCAGAGGTTGCTTCGGCAAGGTCCAGTCTTTTGGGATCAGGCAGATCGCTTCTGTCTCGTGGCCTGGCTTTTGAAAGGACTCGGTTGAGTAAGGGATATTCCGAGGATGTCATTACCACCTTGCTGTAAGTTAGTCAACCTTTCACATCTCTGGCCTATATTAGGGTGTGGAGGATGTTTGAAGCATACAACCTACTCTGGCTTCGGTGTCTCATGTCTTGACATTTTTACAGAGGGCTCCGATCAATGGATTGATGTTTAATTCCCTTCGAGTGCAAGGGGGGCAGCATTAGGATTTTCAGGGCAAGGTGCAGGGAATATCTCTTGCTTCACATCCAGATGTGGTTTTCTTCAAGGAGTGAAGCATTTGCTTCCCTTGATGAAAAGGATGTATCCATCATGAAACCTTAATTTGGTTCCACAGGTTCTTTGTGGAGTGCCATTCAAACCCTTGAAGAAGGCATCTCTAAAAGATTTAACTCTGCAGGTAGTCTTTTTGATGACTGTTGAGCCAGAAGGATTTTGGAGCTTCAGGCATTGTCATGTTGAGACCCTTTTCTGCAAATTTTGGAAGCGGGTGTTTTGCACATGGTGCGTTCCTTTCTTCCGAAGGTTGTATTTGCCTTCCATCTCCATCAGTGGAGCTTCTGGTTTTTCCAAATTTGGATATGGCAATGCCTCATGTGATGCAGCTTCATCTGTTAGACGTACGTCGACATTGTTGAGGTATCTCAAGGGTATTAACAGTTTTCAGACATCAAATCGCTTCTTTATGCTATGGAACGAGAAGGGGACTGAGGTCTCCAAGACTATTATTGCATGGTGGTTGAAGAAGGCAATTCGATTGGCTTATATTTGCAGAAGGCAAAATATAAGTACCTGAGGGACTGAGGGCCCACTCAACTTGAGTACAGGCAACCTCATGGACAGTGTCATTTGGTATCTCTGCAGGAAATTTGTTGCGCGGCTACTTGGACATCTTTGCACACTTTTGCGAGACATTGGCTGGATAACTGGGTGTCAGAACCAGCTAGTTTTGGAGAGTGTGTACTATTAGCAGGACTTTGACGTTCATGCCCAGTTTAGGGGTGCTTGGGTTCATCTCAGGAGTCTGAACTATCTGGGATATGAACAGTAAAGGAAAATTGGTTCTTATCTGCTAATTTTCGTTCCTGAAGTACCACAATTGGTCCAGAGCCCCGCCTGCTCTAGAGAACCTGCTCTTGTATTCAGTTGTAAATACTGCAAAGTTGTTTGTTGGTTGGAGAGTTCAATCATCTGTATTGCCCAGAGGAGCTTCAGTTTAGAGGGTTCTGCCATCCTCCTGCTCTGATGTAGAAAGGGGTGGAAATTGTTTTGTTTACAGTTTCTCATCTTGGCTTAGGTACAAGTCAATACTGAAGGACTGCAAGTGGCACACTAGGTTATGTAGCCGTGTCAGTAAAGCTTTTCTCTTCTGTCTCCATCTGCTGGTAGAGAGGCAAAACCCAGGAGTCTGGACTGACTTGTGGTACTTCAGGAATGAAAATTAGCAGGTAAGAAGCAATTTTCCTTTAGTGCTATACAAGGTCAATTATAATGTTTCATTCTTCCTGAAGAGCTTCCAGTAGGATTCTGGAAATATTAGGGGCATATTCAGTAATACAGTTAGGTGAGATTGGAACCCTTGCCTCTGAGTCAGTCAATTGATATGAGCACCAGTGGAAAAGGGACCAGTTCATCAGACTTTTTTTGATCCTCTGTTTCTGTTGCAGAGTAAAGGTGGAATCCTCTCTAAAGCTTGCGACTACATCCGGGAGCTGCGTCAGACGAATCAGCGAATGCAAGAAACCTTTAAGGAAGCTGAACGACTGCAGATGGACAATGAGCTGTTACGGCAACAGGTAAGAGAAACAGTATGCCTTGCATATGTACGTATAAAGAGAAGCTTGCCACTACTATTGATTATGCTGTATTTGCTCTGTTTTATTTCCCCCTCTTCCAGATCGAGGAGCTAAAAAATGAAAACGCCCTGCTCCGTGCGCAATTGCAGCAGCATGGCATCGAGATCGTGGGTGATGCACCTGGCCAGTAGCCCCTTCCTCCCTTGACTTCTTTGCTTTGAACCTGGGATATAAAATTTCTAAAGACCCTCACCTTCCCTACTCTCAGCAGTGCGAGGAGACCACCTGAGACCCTCTTCTGTGAACTCTTGTACTAAGTGCAAACATTGAGAGCTTGGGGGAGAACACGTGTATACCTTCCTTTGGAAACTTGCAGCTAATAGCCATGCTTGTTCGCTCTAGCCAACAGCCGGGCTACTCGCCATGTGTGATTATATTAAGGAACTGAAGATTTTTTATAGAAGATTTTTAGCAAGATGGGTTATTTACATTCTCCTTCCTTCCCCCTTTCCCCTAAACTTAGTGGAAATAACCAGTTACTTTGTTCCATGCTGGCTAAAGCAGCAGTTTGAGTGGTATGCATGGCTCGATCTCTTACCACATAAGATACATTCAGTCTGGCCTTTTGCTTGGTGATGAATGGCCAATCTCTTTAATTCCCCTGCCTCTTCATTTTTGTTTGGTTTTAAAGAAGGAGAATGAAGTCCTATATTTTTTTTTCTTTTTTTGTAATTAAGCTATAATTTTAAACTGAACTCTGGCTGTGCTGGTATAAAGATATGTCAGTATCTATGTATTATAGCAAGCAGCAGGCTACTGTGAGGGGCCTTTTTTCACCATGCAAGTTTTTATTTACTTTTTTAAACCAAGAAAAGAAACTCGACCCTGTTTGGAGGCGTAGACATCGGTGCAGCATGACAGCAGCCTCGTATCTTCTTGGCCCAAATTGTGCAGGACCATAGAGGCAGGATGCAAGAAAACAAATTTCAGGATCTCTCTGTATCCAGTGGCTGACCAGTACTCACATGCTTAATATGTTCATTCAATCGGGGTTAAAACAAAAATCTAAATAGGAAGTTATCGCTTGTATCACCTTTCGTTTACCCTGAGTTTGACTTCCACACAGGGACACTCTGCTGGGATTCCAGCTTTCTAAAGTCGTTGTTAGAAAACTTTCATAACCCAAAGCAAAGAGGTGCTTTTATTTTTTTTTTGTCTGGTTTCATAGTAACTTTGCAGGCAGCGAATCTTTTGCCCATCTAGTCAGTTCAGTCCCCCACTGCCTGCTGTGTCACAGCACACGTTGTTCATTCCCTGGTTGTCTCCTTCCCTTGCCCTTCCCACCACTGTTTGTATATGTCCGAAGCAGAATGCCGTGCTCTCCTAATCGTGTTGTCAGCTGCATTGACACCGAGGTGCATGACCTCGCCAGTAACATTGTGTAATTATTTATTTTGTATATTTTATGTAGATTGGGAAGGAACATCACTGTAACGGATGGATTCCACCATTCTTGTTGCTTGAGATGGCCCTTTAAAAACCTATCATGTTTTTGTTTGCTTTTTTAAATAATATATTTGTATTTCTTTGAGGCAGTTTTAAAATCCTTTAAATGGGAATTTAATGATAAAACTGCATTTCCCAGTTTCTCCTCCAGGGAGAGGATCAGATTGTTTCAAAGCTGGTGACATATGGAGTTTGCTTTGGCATGTGTGAGAAACCTGCAGAATTGGAACAGACCAAATGAAAAAAAATGTATCCCATTATGGTAGTTGATTTTTAACCAAACACAACACTGTCTTTTCCAGTCATTGTGCCATTGATTGAAACAGTTATGACATCACTGTGTGATGTCAGTTTAGAGAAGAACCATCTCACGCTTTCTTAACTTAGTTTAAGAACATAATAATTCTGTCTCTTTTAAAGAAACACAGCTGTCACATTTCACTTGGATCCCCTCAGCTGTGTTCTGCCAAAGGGGAGGATGGGAAGGAAGCCCAGAAGTCTTAGATCCACATAGTGTAAGAAGAAATTGTCATTTTAAAGAGCTCCCTGCAGGCCTCTGTCTCTTTAATTGTTATTAGGTTATCCTATTTTTAGGGTTTAATCTAAGCAACATAGTTTAAAAGAAATGTGGATTCTGAATTATGTTGTACATTTTATATACTATACAGAAGAATGTCTTCTGTCACATACCACCCAGTTTAATCCAGAGCTGTTCACAATTTTGTATAAATTTGCTTGCAACGCTTTTGACCTTTTTTCCCAACTTGAATTTTGAAAACATGTAAACGCTAAAATTACGTAGTCTTGTTGGTGGCCTCTGCAGAAATATCTGGTTGGAATTAATCTGCTGGCATTTCTCTGTTATCTATGGTCATGTACTCTAAGGTACTTTAGAGACAAAGTATCCCCCTGACTTACTAGCATAATCTTTAACAAGTGCTAGACAACAGTAAAGGTTTCCACCCTTGTAATGTCAGATGGTTATTGTTGATGAAATAATCCACTTTTGTTTTGCAAATGGTAAGGATGCATAATCAAAGTGGGTAATATTGAGTCACAGGAAAACTCTTTAACTGCAAGGATCTTCACTTGTTTGTATCATTTTAAGTGTGTGTGTGTGTGTGTGTGTGTTAATCGGGGGATGTCCTATCTACTCTTATAGTTCATCTGGCTGGTTCTGCTTGTTTCTGTTTTTTCAGTGTATCAAAATCCAGGATTTTGCAAATGAATGGCATCTGTATCCTCACTAAAGGTCTTTCCTCTACCAATTTCTGCAATAATGTAATCCGCCTCTGATGCACTTAAAATATAATCTTTCTCATGCTTTCAACCTGCAGAGGTATCGTAATCCTCATTCCGATATAGTGTTTGATAGCAGAGATTAGAGCATGAAAAGGTCAGGGCCTTTTGAAGCTATGAGAAAGATCTGTGTTGCCATTCTCAAACTACTGACTAGACCTATTCAGACAGCCCAGTGAGTACTGCTAAGTGGGTGCAACTTACATGTGTGACTTGTTCTCAAGGAGGCATTGAACCATAGCAGACCTCATATTGAAATCCTGCCCAGTTCTTTCTTTTCATACTTGTATATTTTGAACAGGGTGTGACCAGAGAGGAGCCTCCTAAGATTTAAATTAACAGAGTAGTGGACACTTAGAGTAGCATACTTTCAGCAGATGAGAACCTGTTAGGTTGCCACCACAGACCTTCCTCTTTCTCCAGTCAGTTCCATACCTTGCTATTATCCCCCTCTGTATCTGTCCCAGGCTTGCTTGAATTGTGCCTTTGTTTTGATTGCTAGCATTTCTGCTGGTAAAAGATGGCAGATATCCATGCTTCTCTTGATAAAAGAAAGAAAAAAAAGCATTTCCTTTGAGCCCCTCTCTCCTTGGCTATGAAGACCACCCCATCCCCTTATTAAACATATTTCCAGCAAATGCTGTGTATAAGGACTTGAATAGTGACAGGTGACTTGAGAGCAGTTCCAAGAAATTTGGGTGACATGGAGGGTGGCGCTTTCTTTAGTAAACAAGCAGATATATATTCTAATATTAGAGTTTTAAAGCCTCTTAATTTAAGCTTCAGATTTAAACCTCAGCAGGTAGTCTGTTAAATATCATTAAAATCTCTGCTGAGATTGGAATCTGGACTTCATAGTTGGGATTTTTAAACTGTCACTGTAGCACTTACCTTTTTTTTTTTTTTTTTTTTTTTATTGATTTCTGACCTTGTTATCCTCTACATAATTTTTATAACGTGTGTGTTAGCAGAGATGGGCTTCCATTTCCCACATGGGTCTTAAAACAGCTCCACCTTTACTTGCCCTCAGATTTTGGTCTCATTCAAGTGAGGCATTTAATAACCTTACAGCCCCTCTAGCTAATTAATCCAGCTAATTCTTTTACTGCCAGGTTTCTCAGAATTAAGAAAAAAAAGTATCTGTGTATATATATTTTGAGAATAATTGAGAATCCAGTTTAAATATGGCTACCACTAAATACCTGATTTGTAACCTTTGGTGTTAAGAATGTGAGCTGCAGATGACTGAACAATAGTGATGGGGAATTAGTGATACCAACCAAGTAGACACCAATATTTAATATCTTTTTCAGCTCTGGTCAACTCAAATCAAAGAAAAAAGGTCATAAGTATTTTTGGAACTTGATGTGAAATCTTGAATTTGGATACGATGAGGGCCACTGAAGCTTGCAGGCCAGCTTTGTAAGCACTTTCTTGTGCGAAAAATGTAGAGGTTCTTCACAGTGTGAGAAGGGAAATCACCTACGCATTTGGGATTTTTAAAGGGGGGTGGAGATTTGGCCAGGAAAAAAGTCAAATTATTTTCAAAAGAATGCACTTTTCAGCCATTAAGGGGATGGAATGGGTGGACTTTGTGATCTAGAAATATGTAAGAGAAATACATGTATGAATAAGGCCTCATCTGAAACATTGTAACCATGTTATAACAGCAGCAGCTGAAATCCATCTGGGTTTGTATAAATTAGTAAATATTGATTGAGGAGAGAATAAAAAGCTAATGTGCTATAAAATTACTGTTTTTTTTTAAGAGAAAATAAATGGAATTTAAAAAGATAAAATGTTTTTTTTAATATATACACATACTTTGGTTGGTTGCTTTTGTTACGCAGCTGGTAAAAAAAAAAAAAAAAAAAAAGTTTGATTTTCCTCTTCTGCTTTATCAGGTTTGAATCCTTTTCTCAGAGGACAAAGCAGATGTTAGAGGCCTCTCATGTGGGTGACATCATCAGACAGAGCCCTGGTCAGCAGCATGACTTCACAGCTTCTAGAGCTTTCAAGAGCTCTTCTGTGCTTGGGATTATCCAGCAGGGCCCCTCTGTTTCATGTTTTCCAGGAAGCCATTTGGTTGCATTGCTCTGAGGTGATGTTTCCTCACAACTGAATTTTTCTTCCAAGGACAAGCAGGATGGCAGTCCTCACACATGGGTGACATCATCCGATAGAGCCCAGCACAGAAAACATGTCCAAGTTTCTAGAACTTTGACTGAACCTCATTGAGCATGCCTACAGCATGCATTGTACCACACATCCACTTGGGGACCCTTCAGTCTTTCTTTTTCCACGGATCCCGATGATCGCAGTTAGAGTTCTCACTATCGTCTGGATTTTTGTATTTTTTTCTTTTTCCAGTTCCCATAGTTTTCACTTCGCTCTAGATAGGCTTTTTGGTGTTTCTCTTTCGCAGACTGTTCCCTTTCTAATAGTGCTGCCATCTGCATCCATCGACTACTGCCATCATAGAGTTTGTTTCACATCATGTCTTTGGTGTTCCAGCGAAGCCCTCAATGCTCGAGGACTATGTCGTTCATGGATCCCTGTGATGTGTCCTCTGCTTGAGAGCATCACATGACATCCGGGGTTGCTGCAAGTGTTCAAAAATGACCCCCAGAAGATGCTGGTCCTGTTTGGATTTGATGGGACATCTGTTCAGGCACCAGAAGGACAGATCCAATGGCATCAGAGATATCAACATCGAAGGATCATGGAGCCATCAATATCGGGAATTCATTGGCAACCTCTGTCTCAGCGGCCAGTAAGGATCCCAAAGAAAGGCCATCACTCAGCTCCTCCTGGTCAAAGGCGGCTTCGGGTTCATTCTCTTCAACTTCTGCATCGGGGAAGGTCCATGTCGAGCATCGAGGAAAGCAGAAAAAGCATCGGCATCGGTCCCCATCAATGTATAGGGATGGTCCGGCACCTGCCAAGAAACCCCTGAAGCGAGCACCCAGTGAGGAGAGCTCATCCTCAGATTGTTGGTTGTTTGCCCCAGTTTCCACAAGTCCTGGCATCAGCCACTGATCCTCTTCTCAGTTCCGAAAAAGATGTGGCCACTTCTCCTGCTTCTGTCAGCGATCTTTGAGGAGGAATTGGAGAGACGTGTGCATGGAAAAGGTGCTGCCAGACCTAATGTTGGTGTATAGATTCCCTCCAGGCATTCAGCATGTTCTCTGAGGACAAGCAAGATGGCAATTCTCACACAAGGGTGACGACATCCAATGGAGCCCAGCATGGAAAACTTATGTCAAAGATTTTAGACTTTGACTGAGCCTCAGTGAGCATGTGTTCACAAGGGGTCCCCTCAGTCTCTGCTTTTCCACAGAGCCTTGCATCTCACGGGCAGGTGAGCCTCAATTTTTTCTTAACTTTTAGTTTCATCTTAAAGTGCTTTTTTCGCAATAAATGTTTTGCATTTTCTTGCGTGTTCACGGGGTCCTCCTTGGTTCTCCCATTAGCATTTTAAATAGGTTTTTCGATGTTTTGGGGTAAGTTTATTTTTGTTGCCTATCCCCGGGGGGGAGGGGGGTGCACTGAGTTGCCTGCTGGCTATTGACAATCATTGCCATCAATTTCCATCTTGCATCCCTTTTGTTTCGGGTTTTAAGCAGTGTCCCTGGTGGGCGAGGACAATGTCTATCATGGACCCACATGATAGATGTATCCTCTGCCTTGAGGCACCTTACGACGTCCAAGGTTACAGCAAGGGCAACAAAATGATCCCAAAGGGATGTAAGATCTGGCTTGACAAGATGGAGTGCCTCTTCGGGCTGGAGAAGACTGATCCATCAGCATCGAGGGACAGCAGGAAGTTCACCGATGGACACTGAACCATAGACCTCATTGGGACCGCTGGTTCCATCAAGGTCATCGGCTGCCAGGGATGTCAGAGACAGGCCATTGTCTGACTCCTCCAGGTTGAGGAGTTGGGTTTGTTGACCTTGGCACTGGAGAAGGATCAATCTGAGCATCAAGGGAAGCCGAAGAAGCATCAGTCCCTTTTCATGTATAGTGCTGGGCATGGGGATGCACCAGCTTCTGCTGTGATTCCCCCGGAGTAACCCCATGGTGAGGAGAGCCGAAACTCCATCAGTGCCAGGGGTGCACCATGGTCTCCAGTGGTCCCAATACCAGCTACCTATCATCCTCTCAGTTCCAAAGAGGATGTAGTTACCTGTCCTGGCATTGGTCATTTTTGAGGAGAAACTGGAGAGTTGCATGCAGCTGGCTGTGGAGAAGATGATGAACGGCATTGGCTTTGGAGTACTGACACAGACACCATTGTTCCTAAAGCCGCTTCTAGAATTCATGAACGCACTCCTCGGCATATTACTGACCTATCTCCGGTGTTGGTTCCTGGGGCAGCATTGACAACCTAGGGATCTTGAAATGAAAATCCAGGGAGAAAGACTCAAAACCAATGTCAGGAAATATTTCTTCACGGAGAGGGTGGTGAATGCCTGAAATGCCCTTCCGGAAGAGGTGGTGAAGATGAAAACAGTCAAGGAATTCAAAGGGGCATGGGAATAAACACTGTGGATCCCTAAGGGCAAGAGATTGGAAATAAGAGTGCATGGGGGTAAACTTGTTGGTGTGGCAGTTGCTACCCTTAACAATTAAGCCTTGATACTGTTAATGTAACTCCATCATTGCTCTCTGCTTCAACAGCAGTGAGAAAAGGGGAATTGGATTCAGACAGCAACCAACAAGGGCCCCAACTTTTATGGTTTGGGGAACAAATAAACATGGGGGTAACTAGCTGATGCGGTAACTAGCTGATGCTCTCTGCTTTCACAGCAACGGTTAGAACATAAGAATATAAGTGATGCCATACTGGGTCAGACCAAGGGTCCATCAAGCCCAGTATCATGTCTCCAAGAATGGCCAATCCAAGTCACAAGTACCTAGCAAGTACCCAAACATTAAATAAATCACCAAGCTACTATTGCTTATTAATTACCATAATAGGAACCTCTAGGAACTTATCCAAACCTTTTTTAAACCCAGTTACACTAACTGCTGTAACCACATCCACTGGCAAAGAATTCCAGAGCTTAACTATGAGTGAAAAAGAGTTTTCTTCCATTTGTTTGAAATGAGCTACTTGTTAACTTGCTCCCTGGTCCTTCTATTTATCTGAGAGAGTAAATAACTGATTTACATTAACTTGTTCAAGTCCTTTCATGATTTTCTAGACTTCTATCATATCCCCCCTCAGTCGTCTCTTCTCCAAACTAAACAGCTGTGACTTATTTAGCCTTTCCTTATAGTGGCAGCCGTTCCATGCCCCTTATTTTGGTTGCTCTTCTTCACTTTCTCCAGTGCAGCTATATCCTTTTTGAGATGTGGTGACCAGAATTGCACACAGTATTCAAGGTGTAGTCTCACCATGGAGCGATACAGAGGCATTATGACATCCTCCATTTTATTTGCCATTTCCTTCCTAATAATTCCTAACATTCTGGTTGCACTTTCAGAAGATGTGTCTAGGTTCCTGGTGGCTTCCAGAAAGCCTTCCACTAGAAAGTCCTATGGACTGAAGTGGAGGAGGTTTTCCATGTGTTGTGAGAAGGAAGGCCCTTGCTCCCCACAAACTGCTTGACTACCACTTTCACTTTTTGGAAGCTGGTTTGAAGACCATTTCTGTTAGGGTTCATGTGAGTGAGATTGGAGCATATCACCGTGGTGTAGATGGTAAGCCTGTCTCTGTACAGCCTGTAGTTGCATTTTTCATGCAGGGCCTGCTTCAGTTGAAGCCTTCCCTAAGGACTCCCACTGTGTCTTTGGACCTCAAATTGGTGTTGGCTCAGCTGATGAAAATTCCCTTTGAGCGTCTGCCCTCCTGTGACCCGAAGTACCTGACCTGGAAGGTCATATTTTTGATGGTGGTCACTTCAGCATGCAGAGTCATAACAGGGTGGTCCTAAGTACACTGCCTAAGGTGGTGTCTGACTTCCAACATAACCAGTTCATCGTCCTGCCATTATTTTTTCCCAGGCCCCATTTGCACCAAGGTGAACAAACCCTGCACAGTAGAGTGCAAAAGAACCTTAGTCTTCTATCTGGAGCGGACAGAAGCCCATGGACAGTCCATCCAACTTTTTGTTTCTTTTCATCAGAACAAGTTGGGCATCACTGTTGCCAACAGACACTCTCGAATTGGCTAGCAGACTGCAACTCCTTCTGTTTTGCCCAGGTGGAACTGCATTTTGGGGGCCAGTCACAGCTTATTCTGTTCGATGGTCCACTTTTGAGCAGTCCATCCACTCATTCACAACCCTTGATAGGGTTTCCCCATGCAACAGTAGGTTTGGCCAATATGGTGTAGAACCGAGCTCCATTCCCACCTAAGGCCAATTCTTTATTTTCAGGCTGCCTCCCCCCCCCTCCCTTATCACCCATGTGTGAGGATGCTATTCTGCTTGTCGCCAGAGAAAGCAGAGTTGCTTACCTGTAACAGGTGTTCTTCCAGGCCAACAGGATGTCAGTCCTCTCGAAACCCACCTTTCACCCCGCGGAGTTGGGTTTCTACTATTTTCTTATTTTTATTTTACTCTCTTAATTCTATGATATAAGACCGCATGGACATGTGCAATATTGCATGAGTGAGCATGCTCACTGAGGCTGTCAGATTTCTAGAAACTTTGACGTAAGTCTTCCATGCTGGGCTCCATTGGATGATGTCATCTATTTGTTAGGACTGACATCCTGCTGTCTTTGAAGAACACCTATTATAGGTAAGCAACTCTACGGACACCAGTATCTGTGTTAGTGCCTGTTGCCTCACTGATGCGCAGAGAGGTATCTGAGTCGGTGCTGGCCAACCCAATGGTTATCCTAGTCTCTTTTGAAAGCTCCCCCAAAGGGGCAGGGGTCCTCTGATCCAGACCCCAGTAGCCAGCCACACTGGTCACTGACCCGCTGGCCAGGTACAGTGCCCAGAGATCCCTCCACTGTGAGTCACAGTAAGTCAGAATCCGTATACTGCTGGGGGTGTGGTTTGGGTGACAGCATCAGGGGTTTCCTCTCCAATCCTTCGCCTTCCCCAGATAGAAGGAAGTCCCCGCTTGAGGATCTCTCCTTCACAGGGTGCATGCAGTTGATGGCAGGAGCCCATCCCCTTTACTTTACAGATGGAGGAAGACTCCAGGCAAAAGATACTGGATATTCTCAAATACACGGAACCTCCTAAGGAGATAGTGGCAGTCCCAGTGCATGAGATCCTTCAAGAGTTGCTATTGAATATGTGGGAGGAACCCCCTTTCAGTGGCTCCCATAATGTGAACACTGTTTATCTTGTCCAAAAGGCTCCCAGATTCAACAAACTCCAGCTAGCACATCAATCTGTGGTGGTCGAATCCGCTCACAAGAGGGCCAAGCATTCTAGGACCCACTCCTCAATGCCCCCAGGAAGGGATCCTAGAGCCATGGACACACTTGGGAGGAAAGTGTTTCAGGGTGCCATGCTCATTGCTCACATAGCAGCCTACCAGGTCTTCATGAGCCAGTATATATGGGACATTCTGAAGCAGGTGCAGGAAGTGGCCAAGCAGCTTCTCAGAAGCAGCAAGATTCCCTCCAGTCACTGATGACTAAGGGTCTGGAGTGTGGAGAAAATGGGGTCCGATCAATCTGTGATATTTTCAAGGCGACATTGAGTCTCTGCCGTTGAGAGAGGCGTGCACAGACTCGCCTGGCTGCATGCCTCTGATCTCCTTCCAGAAGTATAAAAATGACTCACTGATGTGTCTTGTAGGAGAAAGAATCTCTTCAGAGATCATATTAGAAACAGCACAGATATGTAATCACTGTACAATGCTCCAGCAGTTCTCCACTCCCACTATGGACTCAACCTCTGAGGTACCCGAGATTTGGGCAGAGTAAGCATTTCTTCCACCTGAGGAGACACTATCCTCTGCCCCTTCGGTCCCATACTCAGCAGGCCCCTTGCAACCATCCCTAGACAGCATCCCAGCCAACTCCTGGGCTGGGGTTTTGACTGGACCACTGTTGTGGGTTCTTTTGGGGTGAGGTCACAGACAAACTCAGAAAATAACAAGTCTCACTATATGTTTTTTGTGAAATAATGAAAAGCTATATTTTCAGTATAATATATGTACAAAACAGGTGCTTATGAGAACACCTGAGACATTACAAAACAAAATGTATACAATATAGCAGCACAATAAGCAAAAGTAATTATCTTAATCTCCTAACTAATAGGGAATATTTATATACAAAAACTTAGTGGAAGCTTTTTCTCTTTCCTGGTAAAAAGTGTATCTCTGAGACCCCTCCAGACAGTGAATCAGTAAGCAAGTTCTCGGTTGGAGGCAGTCAGTGCTGGAGACCCCTAACTTTGGGTCTCAGCAGGGTCTCTGCCTGGGGTATGATGGGCTGATGTTTTATACCTTTTGTAATAGGACATGTGCAGTCTGGATCTCTTTGTGTAGCTTTTCCTGAAATATTGCCAACCTACTGATAAGGAAACTTTACTGCATATGTTCAGGACCACTTATAAATGGTAAAATTCTTATGTTTTGTGCAAATTTTTTATTTCTCATATTCTTTAAATTTATAATCTATAATCAACATATCTAGAATATCTGCATTAGTATAAATGAAAACAATCATAATTCAGATAGAAACATTACTAGTAAATCACTATAAAAGCATTTGTAAATACTGTATGCAATTCTATAATATATATTTCTCAGTAAAAGGTTTTACTGAAACTAATCTGGGTATATGCCAGGTGTTTCAATGCAGCATTACTGAAGCTTGGGCACAAAACGTTTTAACTCTCTATCTCTTTAAGTGGTGTTCTTATACTTTTAATTAAGTCAAGTTTCCATTTTCTGCCCAGCATCTATCTATGAGCTTGGAGAAAGGGAAGGCAGCATGTAGGCGGTAAAATGTGCCATGCAGCTTCTAGCAAAGGGAGAAAAGGGAGGGGGGAGAAAGAGCAGAAGGGCTACTCACAGCCCACAAGCTAGTGTGTTATCTTAGCAAAAATATGCAGCACTACTGAGGGAAAAGTGAGGGCCGTGAAGAATGAAGCAAGAGCTGGTTCTTAGTGACACAAAAGTATATGCAATTATAACTATATAACAGTAATTTTTTTCTCAGAAAAGACAAAACAATACACACTAATACAACCACAGAGAGCATAGCCAAGGTCCCAGTACTTATGCAGGGGACCTTTGAGTTGGGGACAGGCTGTAATTCTGTGCAAATAGATTGCCCAGTATAATCTCGGCTGAGTGGGTCCTCTGCATTATTCAGAAAGGGTACAAATTAAACCTATTAGGTGTCCCACCAAATTGACTTCTGAACCTGTCATAGAGCTGTCCTTAATAGCCAGAATGGTCAAGCTTGTTCCACCAGGGCAAAAGAGGGTGGGGATTTTACTACAAGAATTTCCTGTTCTCCCTGTACGTACCCGGATCAGTCCGGACCGTGGGTTGAGCCTCCTTTCCAGCAGGTGGAGACAGACTAAAACTGAAAGGGTGTCCTACATGAGGACAGAGCCTATCCTGTAACCCTTCAGTATTTGTCTGTCTCCAGCAGGTGCATCAGCTCACCCTTCGGTCCTAACAAATCAAGCTAGATATTTCACTTGGATGCAGCTCCATCACTGCTCTCTACATTAAAGGTGGGGGTGGAAGGGAAATAGAACCAAGAGCTAAGAGAAACAGATAAGTATGAGAGAAAATATGTGTGAAGCTTGCTGGGCAGACTAGATGGGCCATTTGGTCTTCTTCTGCCGTCATTTCATTTCATTTCTATGTTTCCTGATTTCGGCTAATTAGCCGACTATCCTTCTTCTTTCTTTGGCTCAAGCAAGTACTTTTTAGTGTTGGATTGGCTCTTCTTTCTTAAAAAAAAAAAAAGTTTAGTCAGGCTTTTTTCTTGTGCAGGAGACGTACCGTCTCCTGGCTTTTGCCGGACTCAGGGGGGGCTTAGCCCCTTGTGCGCTGCATAGCCTGAGTCAGTCTGTGCTTCCCGGTGTGGGGACCGAGACTGGTGATCCAGTTCTCGTCTCCCCCCTCCTCTGGCTGCCGTGGGGGCTTAGTGCCTAGTGCTGTGCTCAGTTTAAAAAAAAAAAAAAAAGATTTAAAGATTTAAAAGTTTAAAATTTATTCTTGTAACTTTTTTACTGCACTTTGTTATATTTTTTTGCCTTTGGTTCTTTGGGGGCTTGAACCGGCAGCCAGACAGGCAGGCGTCAGCAGGTTTTTCTCCCCTGCTTCACTCCTGCCGGCGGGCTGCCAATCAAAGCTATTTTTAACTTTTTTTTCTCAGAGTGGCTCCCTCATGTCACGGCCGGCAGCCTGCCTTGCCTGTGGGCTGCCCTCTTCGCGATTTTCGTGAGAGAGACTTTGCTCTTCCTGCCTGCCGGGTGGGGAAGGCCCTTCCTTGGCAGGGCAGGCAAATTTAGCCCGGGAATCTCATCCCCACCACATGGCCAGGCTGTTCCCGGATCGGCAAAGCCCGGGAACGGCAGCCATCTTGGATTTTTCAGCAGCTCCCATTTCAGAGCTGCCTGGGGCTGGGGGCCTGAATTTTTTCGATTTACCCCCCAATTTAAGCCCCGAGGCCTCCCAGGACGTGGTCCCCTTCCCCCCCCCGGGAAATCCAGGGCTCATTTTTCGACGGAATTTGTCCTCATGCATAGATCTTATTAGCTAGCCTGCAGTAGGAGGGGGAAGCCCCCCTTGGACCCCCCCCCCCCCCCCGGTAAAACTTCCATGCTCCATGCCGTTGACTGCCCGGCTGCGGAGCCTCTGGGGTCTCTCCGGGTGCGGGTGGTCCCGGGTGTGCCCCCGACCCCCCAGTGGATCCGGTCCTTCCGGATCCCGATCCCTTTTCCGATTCAGCGGCTACCCTCCCCCCTCTGGAGGGGGATGATCCCAGGGTCCTCCGTATGTTCCAAAGGGAGGAGTTTGAGCCCCTCATCCCCTTTGTACTCCAGGAATTGGGGCTGGAGGGGCCCCCCGCGGATACCCTTACGGCCTCCTTGCCAAAAAATATGGACCCGGTCCTGGCGGGACTCAGGGCTCAGGCAAGCGCTTTTCCGTTTCATCCCATGCACAAGATTTTGCTCCTGCGGGAATGGGAGGCTCCCGGGGCAGGCTATGGACAAGCTCTACCCCCTCCCGGAAGAATGTTTGGACATGTTGAAAAATCCCTCCGTGGACTCCTACGTCTCCGCGGTCACCAAGCACACCACCATCCATGTAGAGGGATCAACTGCCCTGAAGGACGGACAGGACCGCAAGCTCGAGGTGCATATGAAACGCATCTTTGAAGTCCTGGCTCTGGGGGTCTGCGCGACTGCCTGCAGCAGTCTCATGCTGCGCGCAGGTCTTAGGTGGACCCAACAGCGCCCAGGACCTCCCGTCGGCAGAGCAGGCCGAACATCTGAAAGCCGTCATTGCTATGGGGCTGATGCGCGCTAAGACCTCCTCCGTGTTCAGGCGAAGGCAATGGCCTCGGCGGTGTCCACTAGGAGACTCCTCTGGCTGCGCAATTGGTCTGCTGACCCGTCCTCCAAAGCACGGCTGGGCTCGCTGCCCTTCAAAGGTAAGTTGCTGTTTGGAGAGGACCTTGAGAAACTTATGGATTCTTTGGGAGAAAATAAGGTCCATAATCTCCCGGAGGATCGTCCGAAGCAGTCGCGCGCTCCTTTACACCTTCCCGCCTCGTTTTCGGGGACAGAGACAGTATACCCCACGTGGAAGGGATGGCTCCTCAAGGGGCTATTCTTCTCGGTCTTGGTCGCAGCCCTTTCGTGGGCGTCGGTCCTTTCGTGAGGGCCAGCCTGCGTGCTCCACCCCTAAGCCTGCCACTCAATGAAGGTCAGTTGGCCCATTCCTTGGTCCCATTTCTGGCGGCCATCTCTCTCTTTTTTTTTTCGAGGAATGGGTCAAAATCACGACGGACCAGTGGGTCCTCGACATTGTACGAGACGGGTACGCCTTCGAACTTGTTCGCGACCTACCGGATCTCTTTCTATTCTCCCCTTGCGGGCGTTCCAAACGGGAAGCGGTAGAGCAAACCTTCGCCAGACTCCTGAGTCTGGGTGCAGTTGTCCCGGTCCCAGAAAAGGAGCTCGGTGCAGGCCAGTATTCCATTTACTTCGTGGTGCCCAAGAAGGACGGGGCTTTTTGACCGATCCTAGACCTCAAACGGGTCAACCGAGCTCTCAAGATACCACGTTTTCGCATGGAAACCTTGTGTGCGGTCATCGCGGCGGTTCACCCCGGAGAGTTCCTCGCCTCACTCGATTTGACAGAGGCGTACTTCCATATCCCGATTCACCGCGATTACCAGAAGTATCTTCGTTTCCACATCCTCAACCGGGATTTCCAGTTTCGGGCCCTTCCCTTCGGCCTTGCGACCGCAACTCACACCTTCACCAAGATCATGGTGGTGGTGGTGGCGGCCCTTCGTCGGGAAGGCATTCTAGTTTACCCCTATCTGGACGACTGGCTTGTGCGGGCCAAGTCGGAGTCTCTCTGCAATCAGGCAGTGAATCGTGTATTAGCCCTCCTAGCGTCTCTCGGGTGGATAGTGAATTTTTCCAAGAGCAACCTTCAGTCCTCCCAGGAGTTAAAGTTCCTGGGAGCCCGCTTCAACACTTGGTTGGGCAAGGTCTTCTTGCCTCGTGCACAGGCCCTCAAGTTGATCGGCCAGATTCGGAATCTGCTTTCGTTGCCGTTGCCAATGGCCTGGGACTACTTGCAGGTCCTCAGGTCTAGGGCTTCCACCATATATCTAGTTCCCTGGGCTTTTGCTCATATGTGACCGTTACAGAAAGCTTTGCTATCCTGTTGGCAGCCGGTGTCGGAACAGTTCCACATAGTCTTCCCGCTCTTGGCCTCTACCGTTGCCGACTTGCAATGGTGGCTTTTGCTCTCCCATCTTCTACGGGGCATGCCCCTTCAGTCTCCACAGTGGACGATAGTAACCACGGACGCCAGTCTCTCGAGCTGGGGTGCGGTCTGCCTGTCCCGGTCCACTCAAGGTGTCTGGTTGCCCATTCAGACTCGCTGGCACATCAATCAGTTGGAGGCCCGGGCAGTGCGTCTGGCTCTGCAGGAGTTTCTGCCCCTCATACGCGGCAAAGCGGTGCGAGTACTGTCCGATAACTCCACCACTGTGTCTTACATCAATCGTCAGGGGGGCCTCCGCAGTCGCCTGGTGGCCCTGGAAGCCAGCCGTCTCTTCGCCTGGGCAAAGCAACACCTGGATTGCCTGGCGGCCTCCCACATTGCGGGCAAAGAGAAGGTTCAAGCTGATTTTCTCAGTCGCTAATCGCTCGATCCGGGAGAGTGGGAACTCTCGGATGCAACCATGGATCTGATCGTCAGCAGGTGGGCCCCCCCCCCCCCCCCCCTGCTACCTGGACTTAATGGCGACCATGTGCATTGCCAAGGCCAATCGGTTCTTCAGCCGCTGGAGGGAGCACGGCTCGGAGGGAGTGGATGCTTTGGCTCTTCCCTGGCCCGCAGACGTCCTTCTTCTGTACGAGTTTCCTCTGTGGCCCCTAGTGGGAAAGATTCTCAGGAGAATAGAACTCCACAGGGGCCTGTGGTTCTAGTAGCACCCGAGTGACCTCGCAGGCCATGGTTCGCAGATCTTGTCAACCTGGCGACGGATGGACCTCTGCGGCTGGGCCATCTTCCTCGTCTACTGCGGCAGGGGCCCGTATATTTCGAACAGGCCGATCGCTTTTGTCTAGGGGCCTGGCTTTTGAACGGTGGCGTCTGAGACGTAAGGGCTACAAGGAAGAGGTCATCTCCATCTTGCTTCGAGCCCAAAAGCAGTCGACTTCTCTAGCCTACATGCGCGTTTGGAAAGTCTTCGAGACTGTGAGGAGTCGGGTTTCTCAGCTCGCTCCGCCCCGGTCTCGTTAGTTCTTTCTTTTCTACAGAAGGGTCACTCCAAGGGCCTCTCCTTCAGTTTTCTCCACGTACAAGTTTCCGCTCTTGGCTCTCTTCTCGGACGGGTCGAGGGTCATCCTTTAGTGGCTCACCCGGATGTAGTTCGGTTCTTGAGGAGAGTTAAACACCTGCGTCCGCCCGCTCAGGCTATTTGTCCTTCGTGGAGTCTCAATCTGGTCCTCCGGGCCTTCTGTTCTGTTCCGTTCGAACCTCTCCATAGGGCTACGGTAAAGGACCTTACGCTCAAGACAATTTTCCTTGTTTTGATCGCTTCCGCTCGGCGGGTCTCTGAGATTCAAGCGTTGTCCTGTCGGGAACCCTTTTTGCGATTCTCTGACTCCGGTGTCTCTCTCAAAACGGTGCCCTCTTTTCTTCCGAAAGTGGTGTCTGCTTTCCAGGTCAATTAATAGGTAGAGCTACCAGCGTTTTCTCCGGACGAAATTGCCGGTACCGCTGGAGGCGACCTTCATAAACTGGATGTCAAACGCGTTCTCCGGTATCTTCAGGTTACCAATGACTTTCGGGTCTCGGACCATCTTTTTGTCTTCTGGAGTGGAGCCAATCGGGGCAAGCAGGCTTCTAAGAACACTATTGCACGATGGTTAAAGGAAGCCATATCCTCGGCTTACCTCTGCCAAAGACGGACAATTCAGGAGGGCTTAAAGGCTCACTCGCTACGTTCTCAGGCTACTTCCTGGGCAGAGAGCCAGTTGGTCTCTCCGCAAGAGATTTGCAGGGCCGCCACCTGGACGTCCTTGCATACTTTTGCTTGACACTTCCATCTGAATGTGCAAGCGCTGGTTTTTGGTTTCTTTGGGCGGCAAGTGCTTCTAGCGGGACTGTCTCGGTCCCACCCGGGATAGGGAAGCTTTGGTACATAAACTTCATAAACTCCTAGCTAAACTCTATGACAAGTGTAGCCTATACACTTACGCCTCTTCTCATCATATTATTGTATTATCTAATTTGTTCAGTTATGCCTTCTATCGCTCCGGCTATTCTAGCCCTCCAGGTTAATACCCCTTGTTATATGTAACTTTCATTTCTTGTTATATGATTGACTTTGTTATTCCCCTCATGTTATTTGTAAACCGATCTGATATGAATTTCTTTCATGAAGGTCGGTATATAAAAATGTTAAATAAATAAATAAATAAATACATCCCACGGTCTGGACTGATCCGGGTACGTACAGGGAAAGGAAATTTGTTCTTACCTGTTAATTTTTGTTCCTGTAGTACCATGGATCAGTCCAGACGCCCTTCCCTGTTTGTCTTCTGTTCTGTCCTCTCGAAGCTTGTTCTTGCAGATTCGCAGATTTTGATACTTCATTCTTTGCAAGAATACTGAGCAATTACACCGGAACCCTTGGTTGTTCAAATACCAAGTATATGCAAGAGCATATAGTCATGCCATGTTTCTTACATTGTTCTACAGTTGCTCATTTGAGCGTTATGGTTACTTGCTTGATCCTATTCTGGTTTTGTTATTTTCTGCTTTGACAATGGTTATACTGAAGGGTTACAGGATAGGCTCTGTCCTCATGTAGGACACCCTTTCAGTTTTAGTCTGTCTCCACCTGCTGGAAAGGAGGCTTAACCCACGGTCTGGACTGATCAGTGGTACTACAGGAATGAAAATTAACAGGTAAGAACTAATTTTCCTATTCCTAAGAAAAAAAGGTGACTGTCCCATCGTAGACCTTGAACAAGTTCATCAAAAAAGAGAAGTTCAATATGATTTTCCTGGGCACCTTGATCCTTTTCTACAAAAAGGGGACTGGCTCTGCTCTCTCAGTCTAAAGGATGTCTACAGTCACAAGCACAAAGGATCTCAGAGAAAGAAGGGATTGTAGAGTTGAGTAGTTGCTGTGGATGGAGATGGTGGGGTGGGCAATTCTGATTATCGAAGGCCACCAACCAGTAATATTTTCAGGATATCCCTAATAAATATGCATGAGATAGATTTGCATGCACACTGCCTCAGTTCACAAATATGTCTTGTGCATATATATTAAGGATATCCTGACCTTTGATCAGCACCCCATCATACAGCCTACCTAGTCTGCCATTCACACCAACTACTCAGCTCTAAAATCCTTTCTTCCTCCAAGATCCTCTGTGCTTGTCTTGTGCTTTCTTGAATTCAGATTCTTGTTTCCATCACCTCCACTAGAAGGCTGTTTCATGAATCTATCACTCTTGTCTATAAAGAAATTTCTCACAGGACAAGCAGGATGGTTGTCCTCACAAATGGGTGACATCGAGGATGGAGCCCAACCACGGAAAACTTCTGTCAAAGTTTCAGGAACTTTGACTGGCCCCTACTGGGCATGCCCAGCACGGCACTAACCCTGCAGCCAGCAGGGGTCTCCCTTCAGTCTTCTTTTTTCCGTGTAGCAGTTGCCACGCGGTTAAGGAGCTCTTACCACATTCCTGACAGGAATCTCTTCAACTACTTTCTTGAAGAAAAAATTGCCCCTCAGGGGTCTCCCTTCTTCAATTTTTCCTCCGCGGTACTTCGGTAAGTTTTTGCCGTTGTTTTTTGTCGACCACCGTCGAGTTTGACCCTCGAGGCCTGTTGGCAGTCGACCGTCCCGCGGCTACATTTTTGGCCTATGGCCATGGCGTCGGGGTTCCGTCGGTGCCTGGACTGTACGCTTACTATGTCCATCACAGACCCACATAGAGTCTGTATTTTGTGTTTAGGGAGTGAGCATGATGTCTTAACTTGCACCAAATGTGCCCTAATGACACCAAAAGGTCGCAAGGCCAGAATGGAGAAGATGGGACTCCTCTTCCATGCTCACACTCCGACGCCATCAATTGCATCGACGTCATCGGAACCGGCACCGTCGAAGTCTCATCGTCATCGACAGCCTCCCGGTGACCATCCGCCATCGACGTCTTCACGGCCATCGACTCCTGTCCCTTCCCCCGAAGATCGAGGGGATCGGAAAGAGAAACATCGCCATCGACGTCATAAATCTCGGACCGTCGAATCGAAGTCATCGACCTCAGTACTGTCCGAGCCGCCTTCGAAGAAGTCTCGACCAGAAGTGGCACCTTCCACTCCTGTCTCGCAGACACCGAGGCAACCCTCACCCCTCCGGGGTTTGGAGCCACGATTCCACCTGTGACGGTGGTCCCTCCGGCTCAGCCTCCGCCTCCCTCTCCCGTAGAGCCGGGTCTTGTTACCCCAGGTTTCCGGGCAGAACTGGACCGGCTGGTCCAGGAGGCTATCGACAAGGCGATGCTACGGTTCCAGACTCTTTCGGCACCGACCCTGGCACCGAGAGTGGAACCGGCCACCGACCCGATTCCAGCAGCACTGGCACCGCTGCTTGCTCGGATGGAAGCGCTTACAAGGGCCCTTCCACCGGCAATGCCCGGGTCACCGATCTCATCAGGTGGAGAAACACCGTTCCGGATTCCCCCTTCGGGGGTAGTTCCATCGGTGCCTTGTCGTCCCTCGCCACCGATACTTTCCTCTGGGGCGATACGCACATCAGCTCCACCGATAATTTCGATGTCGGCACCGAATCCTTCGATGCCGACAACGATTCCTTCGGTGCCGACGCCGGCACCGATTCCATCGAGAACATTCTCGATGCCCCCGGTAATTCCTTCTAATTTCTCGGAGCCTCAACCGGGGCCTTCAGGTTCACAGCCCCCTCATGGTCCTACAGGTCAGCATCCTGATCCTTATGACACCTGGGGTGATGATACCTCTACTGACACCGATGATTTGCCTTCACCACCCTCTCCTGTGGAGAGTGGAAAGCGTTCCCCTCCTGAGGACCTCTCTTTCATAAATTTTGTGAAGGAAATGTCGGAGTTGGTCCCTTTTCAGCTTCAATCAGAACAAGATGACAGGCACCAGATGATGGAGTTGCTCCAATTCTTGGATGCCCCTAAAGTCATCACCTCTATTCCAATTCATCAGGTTTTTCTGGACCTTCTAAAAAAGAATTGGGAATCCCCTGGATCTGTTGCTCCAGTAAACAAAAAAGCTGACTCTACCTATCTCGTACAGTCAGCACCTGGCTTTCAGAAACCACAATTAGACCATCACTCTGTTGTGGTAGAATCAGCTCAAAGGAAAGCTAAACGAATAAAGCCACATTCTTCCATACCTCCTACTAAGGAAAATAAATTCCTAGATAGTATAGGTAGGAAAGTATACCAAGGAGCTATGCTGATTTCCAGAATAGCTTCTTATCAATTATATATGACCCAATACAATAGGGTCATCCTGAAACAAATGCAGGAGTACTCAGATGCCTTGCCAGAGCAGTTCCAGCCACAGCTTCAGTCCCTACTAAATAAAGGGTTTGAAGCTGGGAAGCATGAAATAAGAACAGCTTATGACATCTTTGATACTTCCACTAGACTTTCTGCTACGGCCATCTCTGCCAGACGCTGGGCTTGGCTTAAGTCGTCTGACCTTCGCCCGGAAGTTCAGGACAGGCTCTCTGATTTGCCCTATCTAGGGGATAATTTATTTGGTGAGCAAATTCAGCAAATTGTTGCTGAACTAAAGGATCATCATGAGACACTTAAACAGCTCTCATCTATTCCTTCTGACTTGCCTTCTAAACAACCATTTAAGAAGGACTCAAAGTCATTCTTCCGTCCACGGAAGTATTATCCCCCACTAGCCAAGTCTAAGCCTGCGAGACCTTACCATAGAACTCAGCCTCGCCAGTCTCGAAAACAAAAGCCCGCAGCAGCTCCACAACCTGGCCCTGCATCGGGTTTTTGACTTTCAATTAGAGAGCAGATGCCACATCCCTCTTCCAACCATACCAGTAGGAGGTCGGTTAGGCCATTTTTCTACAAAAATGGCACCATATCACCACAGATCAATGGGTGATAGCGATAATTGCACAGGGTTACCACCTCAACTTCCTGTCTCTCCCTTCGGACTCCCCACCCCGGCAGGCATGGAGACTCACCGATCACTCTGTTCTTCTAGAGCAGGAAGTATCCCTTCTCCTCCAGTCAAACGCTATAGAACCCGTTCCTCTCTCACAACAAGGACTAGGGTTCTACTCCAGGTACTTTCTGATCCCAAAAAAGTCAGGAGGACTTCGACCAATCCTGGACCTACGGGCCCTCAACAAGTACCTTTACAGAGAGAAGTTCAGGATGGTAACCTTGGGCTCGCTTCTCCCTCTGCTGCAAAGAGGGGACTGGCTCTGCTCTCTAGACCTAAAAGACGCCTACACTCACATTGCGATAATTCAATCTCATCGCAAATACCTCCGTTTTTTAGTAGGCCGAAATCACTACCAATACCGAGTGCTACCTTTCGGCCTGGCATCCGCACCACGGATCTTCACCAAATGCCTCGTGGTGGTTGCAGCGTTCCTCAGGAAGGAAGGTGTCCACGTCTACCCCTACCTGGACGATTGGTTAATCAGGGCCCCAACCCAGCAAATCGCTCGGTCCTCCCTGACCCTGACAATTCAAACTCTACTTTCTCTAGGGTTTCTTGTCAATTACGAGAAATCCTATTTAGTCCCATCTCAAACCTTATCCTTCATTGGGGCAGACTTGGACACCTTACAGGCCAAAGCCTTACTTCCTCATCAACGAGTTCAAATCCTTGTGTCCCTAGCTTGCCAGTTGCAGTCTCAACGCACAGCAACAGCTCGCCAATTCCTCATTCTGCTGGGACACATGGCCTCCTCAGTTTATGTGACTCCCATGGCCCGCCTGGCCATGAGAGTCATGCAATGGACTCCGAGATTGCAATGGGCCCAAGCTGTTCAGCCTCTGTCCTCCATTGTTCGCATCACCGATGCACTCCGTCTGTCTCTTGCCTGGTGGACAAATCAATTCAACCTCCTACAGGGCTTGCCTTTTCTTCCACCAGACCCCTCAGGTAATCCTCACCACCGACGCTTCCAACATCGGTTGGGGAGCCCATGTAAACAATTTACAAACTCAAGGGTTCTGGTCACCAGAGGAAGCCAAACACCAGATAAATTTCCTGGAACTGAGAGCAATCCGATATGCTCTCAGGACTTTTCAAGATTGCCTATCAAACCACACAATCTTAATTCAGACGGACAACCAGGTGGCCATGTGGTACATAAACAAGCAGGGAGGCACAGGCTCCTTCCTTCTGTGTCAGAAAGCTGCGCAGATTTGGGCAGAAGCCCTCTCCCACTCCATGTACCTCAGGGCCACCTACTTGCCGGGAGCAGACAATGTATTGGCAGACCAGCTGAGCCGTGTCTTCCAACCACACGAGTGGTCGCTCGATCCCTTGGTAGCGACCTCTCTGTTTCACAAATGGGGTTATCCCCATATAGACCTCTTTGCGTCCCCTCAGAACCACAAAGTGGACAATTACTGCTTTCTCATTCGGAGCCAGCACTCTCGGCCGAGGGATGCATTCTCCCTCACGTGGACAACCGGTCTGCTTTATGCATTCCCTCCACTTCCTCTTCTGTCGAAGACTCTCGTGAAGCTACTTCAGGACAGGGGAACTATGATCCTGATAGCACCGCACTGGCCATGCCAAGTGTGGTTTCCCATACTTCAGGATCTCTCCATCCGCAGGCACATTCCTCTGGGAAAGGACCCGCATCTGATCACTCAAAACGATGGAATCCTCCTCCATCCCAACCTCCAAGCCTTGTCCCTGACGGCATGGATGTTGAAAGGTTAGTCCTTCAGCCATTTAACCTTTCGGATTCAGTTTCTCGTGTCCTGATCGCTTCACGAAAGCCTTCCACAAGAAAATCTTATTCCTACAAATGGAAAAGGTATACATCATGGTGCACTTCTCAGTCCCTTGATCCCCTTTCCTGTCCAATTTCTAAATTCTTGGACTATCTCTGGCATCTATCAGAATCAGGTCTAAAGACCTCTTCCATTAGAATGCATGTCAGTGCGGTAGCCGCCTTCCATAAAGGTATCGGGGGTGTCCCTATTTCAGTACAACCCCTTGTAACACGCTTTCTTAAAGGCTTGCTCCATTTGAAGCCACCTTTACGCCCTCCGACCCCATCTTGGGACCTTAATCTGGTTCTTGGTCGCCTTATGAAACCTCCTTTCGAATCTCTTCACTCCTGTGACCTAAAATATCTCACATGGAAAGTGTTATTCCTTTTGGCTATCACTTCAGCTCGCAGGGTTAGTGAATTACAGGCCCTAGTTACCTATCCGCCTTACACTAAACTCCTGCAGGACCGGGCGGTACTCCGCACTCACCCTAAATTCTTACCTAAGGTAGTTTCGGAGTTTCATATAAATCAATCCATCATACTACCTATCTTCTTTCCCAGGCCCCACTCCAACTCCGGGGAACAGACTCTGCATACCCTTGACTGTAAACGTGCTCTAGCTTTCTATCTAGACCGTACAGTAGCCCACAGGAAGAGCACTCAATTATTCGTCTCTTTCCATCCTAACAAGTTAGGGCAACCTGTGGGTAAGCAGGCTCTTTCCTCCTGGTTGGCGGACTGCATCTCATTTTGCTATCAGCAAGCTGGCATTCCTTTCCAAGACCGTGTCAAAGCACACTCTGTGAGGGCCATGGCGACTTCAGTAGCACACCTTCGATCGGTGCCGCTTCCTGACATCTGCAAGGCTGCCACCTGGAGTTCCCTCCATACATTTGCAGCCCATTATTGCTTGGACAAAGCTGGAAGACAGGATTCCATCTTCGGCCAGTCTGTCTTGCGTAACCTTTTTCCAGCATGATGTACCAACACCCTTCCACCTCCCGGTAGGGTGCGGATGTCCTCTACCAAATTTCACCCCAGTTGTTGTGCCTGTTGCACGCCATTGGATACATTTGGTGCATGTCCAGACATCCTCAGCTTGGTACTCACCCATTTGTGAGGACAACCATCCTGCTTGTCCTGTGAGAAAGCAAATGTTGCTTACCTGATGTAACAGGTGTTCTCACAGGACAGCAGGATGTTAGTCCTCACGAAACCCGCCCGCCACCCCGCGGTGTTGGGTTCGTTTTTATTTTATTTTCGGCACTGCCTGTAGCTTTGAAACAAGACTGAAGGGAGACCCCTGCTGGCTGCAGGGTTAGTGCCGTGCTGGGCATGCCCAGTAGGGGCCAGTCAAAGTTCCTGAAACTTTGACAGACGTTTTCCGTGGTTGGGCTCCATCCTCGATGTCGCCCATTTGTGAGGACTAACATTCTGCTGTCCTGTGAGAACACCTGTTACATCAGGTAAGCAACATTTGCTATTTCCTTAGATTACTTCTGAATTTACCCACTTTCACCCTCAACCCATGACCCTTCATTCCAGAGTCTCCTTTCCTTTGAAAGAGGCCTGCCTCCTATGTATTCATATCTTTAAAGTATTTAAATGTCTCTATCATATCTCCTCTAGCTCTCCTTTCCTGTAGGATATACATGTTTAGATATTTAAGCCTGTGCTCATAACGCTTTTTGATGAAGATCACTGACCATTTTAGTAGGTACCATCTAGACCAGACTCCCTCTGGTTTATCTCTTTTAAAGGTGCAATCTCCAGAGTTGTACACAGTATTCTAAAAGAGGTCTCACCAGAGATTTCTGAAGGATATCACCACCACCTTTTTCCTGCTGGCTATTCCTTTTTTTTTTTCTCTGTACCCAAATATCCTTCAGGCTTTTACAGTGACTTTATCTACCTGTTTGGCCACCTTAAGGTCATCAGCTTATGAGCAAAGTCTACTTCAGTTCTTGTTTAGTAATGAAACCAGCACTCATACTCCATATTTGAAGTTGTCCATATTTTGCATTAAATTCACATTGAATCTACCAGGCAGTTTTGTTAGGAAACAGCTGAACTTATTTTGCCTGCATGCATGTGGCTGAGCAATTCAGAATGGCTCAGATTTTATAATGCAGCCTGAACTTGGGATATGTGAAAGGGTTTTAAATCAAAGCAGATGAGAGCTGCAGGGCAATCATACACAAATTGCTGTGAGAAAATCATTATTAGCTGAAATAGATCAATTTTAGGTTATATAACATATTCGTCAGGGATGTCACCTGGATTCAATGCATCCATAAAAAATGGACCGCTGGTAACTGGAAGAGTCAGACAGGATGCATGGTTCTAGTTTGTCTATTTGCGGATGTACTAAGATCTGCAACAGTGGACACGCCGGAAGGAGTACAGAGAATGAGACATGCCATACTGGGTCAGACCAAGGGTCCATCAAGCCCAGCATCCTGTTTCCAACAGTGGCCCATCCAGGCCATAGAAACCTGGCAAGTACCCAAAAACTAAGTCTATTCCATGTTACCGTTGCTAGTAATAGCAGTGGCTATTTTCTAAGTCAACTTAATTAATAGCAGGTAATGGACTTCTCCTCCAAGAACTTATCCAATCCTTTTTTAAACACAGCTACACTAACTGCACTAACCACATCCTCTGGCAACAAATTCCAGAGTTTAATTGTGCGTTGAGTAAAAAAGAACTTTCTTTGATTAATTTTAAATGTGCCACATGCTAACTTCATGGAGTGCCCCCTAGTCTTTCTATTATCCGAAAGATTAAATAACTGATTCACATCTACCCTTTCTAGACCTCTCATGATTTTAAACACCTCTATCATATACCCCCTCAGCCGTCTCTTCTCCAAGCTGAAAAGACCTACCTCTTTAGTCTTTCCTCGTGTGGGAGCTGCTTCATTCCCCTTATCATTTTGGTAGCCCTTCTCTGTACCTTCTCCATCGCAATTATATCTTTTTTGAGATGCGGCGACCAGAATTGTACACAGTATTCAAGCTGCGGTCTCACCATGGAGCGATACAGAGGCATTATGACATTTTCTGTTTTATTCACCATTCCCTTTCTAATAATTCCCAACATTCTGTTTGCTTTTTTGACTGCCGCAGCACACTGAACAGACGATTTCAATGTGTTATCCACTATGACGCCTAGATCTCTTTCTTGGGTTGTAGCACCTAATAGGAACCTAACATTGTCTAACTATAGCATGGGTTATTTTTCCCTATATGCATCAGCTTGCACTTATGCACATTAAATTTCATCTGCCATTTTGATGCCCAATTTTCTAGTCTCACAAGGTCTTCCTGCAATTTATCACAATCTGCTTGTGATTTAACTACTCTGAACAATTTTGTATCATCTGCAAATTTGATTATCTCACTCATCATATTTCTTTCCAGATCATTTATAAATATATTGAAAAGTAAGGGTCCCAATACAGATTCCTGAGACACTCCACTGCCCACTCTCTTCCACTGAGAAAATTGTCCATTTAATCCTACTCTTTGTTTCCTATCTTTAAGCCAGTTTGCAATCCACGAAAGGACATCGCCACCTATCCCATGACTTTTTACTTTTCCTAGAAGCCTCTCATGAGGAACTTTGTCAAACGCCTTCTGAAAATCCAAGTATACTACATCTACCGGTTCACCTTTATCCACGTTTATTAACTCCTTCAAAAAAGTGAAGCAGATTTGTGAGGCAAGACTTGCCTTGGGTAAAGCCATGCTGACTTTGTTCCATTAAACCATGTCGTCCTATATGTTCTGTGATTTTGAAGTTTAGAATACTTTCCACTATTTTTCCTGGCACTGAAGCCAGGCTAACGGGTCTCTGGTTTCCCAGATCGCCCCTGGAGCTCTTTTTAAATATTGGGGTTACATTTGCTATCCTCCAGGCTTCAGGTACAATGGATGATTTTAATGATAGGTTACAAATTTTTACTAATAGGTCTAAAATTTCATTTTTTTTAGTTCCTTCAGAACTCTGGGGTGTATACAATCCGGTTCAGGTGATTTACTACTCTTCAGTTTGTCAATCATGCTTACCACATCTTCTAGGTTCACCGTGATTTGATTCAGTCCATCTGAATCATTACCCATGAAAACCTTCTCCAGTATGAGTACCTCCCCAACATCCTCTTCAGTAAACACAGAAGCAAGAAAATCATTTAATCTTTCCGTGATGGCCTTATCTTCTCTAAGTGCCCCTTTAACCCCTCGATCATCTAACGGTCCAACTGACTCCCTCATAGGCTTTCTGCTTCGGATATATTTTAAAAGGTTTTTACTGTGAGTTTTTGCCTCTATGACCAACTTCTTTTCAAATTCTCTCTTAGCCTGTCTTATCAATGTCTTACATTTAACTTGCCAACGCTTATGCATTATCCTATTTTCTTCTGTTGGATCCTTCTTCCAATTTTTGAATGAAGATCTTTTGGCTAAAATAGCTTCTTTCACCTCCCCTTTTAACCATGCCGGTAATCGTTTTGCCGCCTTTCCACCTTCTTTAATGTGTGGAATACATCTGGACTGTGCTTCTAGGATGGTATTTTTTAACAATGACCACGTCTCTTGCACACTTTTTACCTTTGTAGCTGCTCCTTTCAGTTTTTTTCTAACAATTTTTCTCATTTTATCAAAGTTTCCCTTTTGAAAGTTTAGCACGAGAGCTGTGAATTTGCTTACTGTTCCCCTTCCAGTCATTAATTCAAATTTGATCATATTATGATCACTATTGCCAAACTGCCCCACCACCGTTACCTCTCTCACCAAATCCTCCACTGAGAATTAGATCTAAAATTGCTCCCTCTCTTGGTTCCTGAACCAATTGCTCCATAAAAATGTAATTTATTCCATCCAGGAACTTTATATCTCTAGCATGTACCGATGATACATTTATCCAGTCAATATTGGTGTAATTGAAGTCTCCCATTATTACTGCGCTACCAATTTGGTTAGCTTCCCTAATTTCTCTTAGCATTTCACTATCAGTCTCACCATCTTGACCAGGTGGACGGTAGTATACTCCTATCAGTATAGTCTTCCCCGACATACAAGGGATTTCTACCCATAAAGATTCAGTTGTGCATTTAGTCTCATGCAGGATGTTTATCCTGTTGGACTGCCATCCCGGACATAAAGCACCACACCGCCTCCCAGGTGCTCCTCTCTGTCATTGCGATATAATTTGTACCCTAGTATAGCACTGGTCCCATTGGTTGTCCTCCTTCCACCATGTCTCTGAGATGTCAATTAAGTCTGTCATCATTCACTGCTATACATTCTAATTCTCCCATCTTACTTCTTAGACTTCTGGCGTTAGCATACAAACATTTCAAAGTTTGTTTTTTGTTTGTATTTTCATTCTGCTTTTTAATTGATAGGGATAAGTTAGAATTTTTTAGCTCAGGTGAGTTTTTAGTTACAGGCACTTGGACTACTTTTCTTATTATTGGAACCTCACTGTCTGGATGCCCTAATTCTAATGCATCATTAGAATCCTTTGAAGATACCTCTCTCCGAACCATGCGCTGCTGAGCGACTGTCGGCTTTCCCCTTTGTTCTAGTTTAAAAGCTGCTCTCTCCTTTTTAAAGGTTAGCGCCAGCAGTCTGGTTCCACCCTGGTTAAGGTGGAGCCCATCCCTTCGGAAGAGACTCCCCCTTCCCCAAACGTTTCCCCTGTTCCTTACAAAACTGAATCCCTCTTCCTTGCACCATCGTGTCATCCACGCATTGAGACTCCGGAGCCGTGCCTGCCTCTGGTGATCTGCGCATGGAACAGGGAGGATTTCAGAGAATGCTACCCTGGAGGTTCTGGATTTAAGCTTTCTACCTAAGAGCCTAAATTTGGCTTCCAGAACCTCGATCCCACATTTTCCTATGTCGGTCCCCACATATACCACGACAGCCGGCTCCTCCCCAGCACTGTCTAAAATCCTATCTAGACGCATGAGGTCCGCCACCTTCTCACCAGGTAGGCATGTTACCAAGCAGTCCTCACACCCACCAGACACCCAGCTGTCTACATTCCTAATAATCGAATCACCAACTATGACGGCCGACCTAACCCTTCCCTCCTGGGCAGTAGACCTTGGGGAGATATCCTTGGTGCGAAAGGACAATGCACCACCTGGAGAACAGGTCCTTGCTTACAGGATCCTTTCCTGCTGCACCAGGTTGATGCTTTACAATCATGAGACCTTCTTCCTCCAAGGCAGCACCAGCGCTGCCAGTCTGAAGTTGGGACTTGGCTACTATGTCCCTGAAGGATTCATCTATATACCTCTCTGTCTGCCTCAGCTCCTCCAGGTCTGCCACTCTAGCCTCCAGAGATCGGACTTGTTCTGTGAGAGCCAGGAGCTCTTTGCATCACATGCACATGAACAGTTTCTCACTGGCAGGTAAAAATCATACATGTGACACTCGATGCAAAAGACTGGGAAGCCCTCCTCTTGCTGCTGGACTGCTGCCTTCATCTCAAATTTGTTAGTTCCTACTTAAGTTTAAGGTTGCTATGGGAGTAGGAATGTGTCTAATTAATGTCCTTTAAATGTATTAGTGAATTCACTATAGGTCTAGTAGTGGCCTGTAGGGGAATGATCAAACTTTCAATAAGGTTTTTTGTTTGTTTTTTTTTTTTTTTTAAGTGGCACCTGCCTGTAAATTAAAGGATGAGCCAGGGTTGGGAAATACAGTCAGTCTAACTTCAGTTAGTCAGCCAGAGTGACTCACTGCTCTCTTGATTAACAAATGTTGGTACCTAATCAAACCAAATCACACTACCACAACACCTTTCCAAGGTGAGTAATTGAGCTGAGCTTTTCAACCTTTTTACTTAGGTATACACTGCTCCTAGCTTATTTCTAGCTTCTGGCTACTTTTCGTTTTTGTTTTTAATATACAAAAACTAACTTCTGCTTACTAGCTGCCTTACATACTATTAAACACAGTAACTACTGCTTACTAGCTGCCTTACTGATTGACTATTTAAAAATACAGTCTAACTTCTGTTTATTCGCTGCCTTACTGACTATTAAAAGCACAAACACACAAAATAATATTCCCAAATAGTTAACCTTGCCCCAATACTTTTAAAATAGACAATGTCCCAAGCAAAAACTTACTGATTCCTTTCAGCCACCAGCAAGGTGATTCTCTCCTCTCAGTGCTCCCACTGGATTGTGGGTTACTGAGCTCTTCATTTAAGGAAGCTGAAAGAGTGGTCTAAGATATGGTAGCTGGGATTCAATGCCAAGAAATACAGAGTCATGCACCTGGGGTGTGGTAATCCAAAATGCATTGTGGGGTGAAGGGCTGATGTGCATGGTGCAGCAGAGAGTCCTTGGTGTGATAGTGTCTAACGACCTGAAGTTGAAAAAGCAGTGTGACACGGCGATAGCCAAAGCCAGAAGAATGCTAGACTGCATAGAGAGAGGAATATCTAGTAAGAAAAGGGAAGTGATAATCCCCTTGTACAGGTCCTTGGTGAGGCCTCACCTGGAGTACTGTGTTCAGTTCTGGAGATTTTATCTCAAAGGAGACTTGTGTTTGAAGTATTGTGGACCCTTGGTCGCAATGGAGATGACTCCACCCATGGGGAGGAGCCCAGGGGGGGAACCACTGCGATAGGCAGACACAGAATGGATAGAGTCTTTATTGTACTGCTGTAAATAGATGGTAAAGCAGGAAGGTAAGGCACTGCTCCATGAGGTGCCAATATGCTCAACAGGCTCAGAAATACAGTCTCACCCAGATGTTCATGATAGGCAGGAGCCCGCAGAGCGGGTAATGCCGTGGCTGGTAGGTGGAGTTGGAGTGCCAGTTCGTAGATGTACTCACAGAATGAAGGCGTCTTCCTGATGGTAGAATGGTGAGACCGAAGGTCCATGGTGTAGGATATGAAGAAGATCGGCCCTCGAGGAGCGAGTACCCAATTGTCAGATATCCTGGAAATGAATAAGAGAAAAGACCCCCGAGGAGCGGTTGTCTAAGTTAGTGAGGACCCTGAAGGGAAGTTGGAAGCAAGAGACCCCCGAGGAACGGATGTCTAGAGCTTCTGCTGGAGTGAGGTCCTTAGCGAAAGGAGGCGACTAAGCTAGCAGCTTAGAGCAGGCAGAGTAGCAAAGTGAAGTCTTTGCTAACTCAAATTGGTAGCGGAAGCGGAGGCTAGTTATACCTGGAGGTACTGACGTCAGGCAGTGGGGCCGCCCCCGAGGTTCTCGCCATGATGTGTATTTGAACGTCAGAGATGTGCGCGCTCGCACCCTAGGAGGCCACGGAAGTGAGCATGGCGGATGGGGACGCCCATGCTGGTCTGAAATCGCCGAGGCACTCGGCACTGGAGACAGCCATCTTGCCCAAAGAGAGGGAAAGGGGAGAAAAAGAGGTAAGGTAGAGCAGTCGCAGCCGTCTGCAACTGACAGACGCAACAGAACCCCCCTTCAAAGGGCCCCCTGCAAGACCTCTTCCAGGTGGTCTGGGCTTGCATGGGTGTGCCAGATGGAATTGGCGTAGCATCTCCTTGACTGTAATATTGGCCAGTGGTTCCCAGGAGTTTTCCTCTAGGCCATAGTTCTCCCAAGAAATGAGGTACACCCATGTCTTGCCTCTTTTACGTACATCAAGGATGTCGTCTAAAACATATTCATTGTCATCCTCTGCGTCCAGGCTGGTGGGTTCTGGTTCTTTTCTGGAGAACTCGGAGAGTATCACTGGCTTTAGTAGAGATATATGAAATGCATTGTGTATCTTCATTGATGGAGGCAGTTTGAGATTGTATGTTAAATTTCCTAATCGCCGAAGGATGGCGAAAGGTCCCACAAAGCGAGGAGCAAATCTTGCAGAAGGGAGCTTGAGTCGGCGATATTTTGTGCTTAACCAGACCTTGTCACCTGGCTGGAACTAGGGTGCTTTTTGATGATGGGCATCATAGGTCCTCTTTGCCTTTTGTCCTGCTTTAAAAAGAAACTCCTTCATCTGTCTCCAAAGCTGGGATAATTCTGCTGCGGTAGCCTGGGCAGCAAGAGAGGCTACTGTCGATGGAATAGGCAGCTGAGGTAAAGGTTGTCTCCCGTAGACAAGTTTGGAAAGGGGAAGACCCTGTTGAAGAAGCAGGATGTGAATTGATGGCAAATTCTGCCCAAGGCATTAATTCAGCCCAGTCGTTCTGTCTAGAGTTGACATAGGATAGTAGAAATTGTTTCAGTGTCCTATTCATCCTCTCAGTCTGACGGTTAGACTGAGGATGGTAGGCAGAAGTTAGATCTAAAGCGATGTCAAACTTCTGACATAATGCTCTCTAAAACTTTGCAGTAAATTGCACTCCTCTGTCATATAGGATATGTTTGGGCATCCCATGAAGACAGAAGATGTGTTTAACGAAGAGTTTAGCTAATTCAGTAGCAGAGGGTAATCCTGGTAATGCTACAAAGTGTGCCATTTTCGAGAAACAGTCGACCGTAACCCATATGGTGGTGTTGCCACTGGATGAAGGCAGGTCCACTACAAAATCAGTAGCGATATGGGTCCAAGGTTCATCCGGTGATGGTAGAGGTTGGAATAAACCCCAAGGTCGCCCAACTGGTGGCTTTTGCTTGGCACAGACAGCGCAGGAACCTACATACACTTGCATGCCCTTCATGGTTGGCCACCAATAGTATCTTTGCAACATTGCTAAGGTGCAACTCTATCCAGGATGGCCTGCCAGATGAGAATTGTGTGCCCATTTCAACAGTCTTTTTCTTAAACTTCTGGCCACCACCATCTTCCCAGCAGGTACCGTGTGGGTGGCTGCAAGAACCACTCTTGCGGGATTGATGATATGACGGGGTTCATAAGAACATAAGAAGAACATAAGAAAATGCCATACTGGGTCAGACCAAGGGTCCCTCAAGCCCAGCATCCTGTTTCCAACAGTGACCAATCCAGGCCATAAGAACATGGCAAGTACCCAAAAACGAAGTCTATTCCATGTTACCATTGCTAATGGCAGTGGCTATTCTCTAAGTGAACTTAATAGCAGGTAATGGACTTCTCCTCCAAGAACTTATCCAATCCTTTTTTAAACACAGCTATACTAACCACTAACCACATCCTCTGGCAACAAATTCCAGAGTTTAATTGTGCGTTGAGTAAAAAAGAACTTTCTCCGATTAGTTTTAAATGTGCCCCATGCTAACTTCATGGAGTGCCCCCTAGTCTTTCTATTATCTGAAAGAGTAAATAACCGATTCACATCTACCCATTCTAGACTTCTCATAATTTTAAACATCTCTATCATATCCCCCCTCAGCCATCTCTTCTCAAAGCTGAAAAGTCCTAACCTCTTTAGTCTTTCCTCATAGGGGAGCTGTTCCATTCCCCTTACTATTTTGGTAGCCCTTCTCTGTACCTTCTCCATCACAATTATATCTTTTTTGAGATGCGGCAACCAGAATTGTACACAGTATTCAAGGTGCGGTCTCACCATTGAGCGATACAGAGGCATGATGACATTTTCCGTTTTATTCACCATTCCCTTTCTAATAATTCCCAACATTCTGTTTGCTTTTTTGACTGCCGCAGCACACTGTACTGACAATTTCAATGTGTTATCCACTATGACACCTAGATCTCTTTCTTGGGTTGTAGCACCTAATATGGAACCCAACATTGTGTAATTATAGCATGGGTTATTTTTCCCTATATGCATCACCTTGCACTTATGCACATTATTTTTTATTTATTTATTTATTCAACCTTATATACCGGCTTTCAAGTTCATTTCAAGGCGGTTTGGCACAGAAGGACATTAAATTTCATCTGCCATTTGGATGCCCAATTTTCCAGTCTCACAAGGTCTTCCTGCAATTTATCACAATCTGCTTGTGATTTAACTACTCTGAACAATTTTGTGTCATCTGCAAATTTGATTATCTCACTCGTCGTATTTCTTTTCAGATCATTTATAAATATATTGAAAAGTAAGAGTCCCAATACAGATCCCTGAGGCACTCCACTGTCCACTCCCTTCCACTGAGAAAATTGTCCATTTAATCCTACTCTCTGTTTCCTGTCTCTTAGCCAGTTTGCAATCCACGAAAGGACATCGCCACCTATCCCATGACTTTTTACTTTTCCTAGAAACCTCTCATGAGGAACTTTGTCAAACGCCTTCTGAAAATCCAAGTATACTGACACATCCTGAGGTGAGAAGGAGCGCGATAGGGCATCAGCCCGGGTGTTCTTTTTTCCTGGACGGTATTTCAGAAGGAAATCGAACCTGTTGAAAAACAGGGACCATCTTGACTGACTGTGGTTGAGTCGTTCAGCATGTCGAAGGTAGTCTAGATTCTTGTGATCGGTGTATACTGCTATTTGGTGTTGTGCGCCTTCTAGCCAGGGATGCCACTCTTCAAAAGCCAGTTTGATCACGAGAAGCTCCTTGTCTCCTATCCCATAGTTTCTCTCAGGCGTGAATCGCCTAGAAAAGGAGCAAGGATGGAGCACATTGGATTCACTGTTCTGACTTAGAACCGCCCCCACACCAACATTGGATGTATCAACCTCCACGATGAAAAGACGGTGTGGGTCAGGGTGGCGGAGACACGGCTTCTTTTGAAAAGCCTCTTTGAGCATCATGAAGGCTGAGATGGCTTCAGGAGACCGATTGGCAGGGTTGGCCCCCTTCTTGGTCATAGCAGTTAGAGGGACTGTCAATGATGAGTAGTTTTTAATGAAGGATCGGTAGTAATTGGTAAATCCTAAGAAGCGACTTAATGCCTTCAGGCCTGTGGGTTGAGGCCAGTCCCGGATACTCTCAAGTGTCTTGGGATCCATTTGAAAACCGTTCTTCGAAACGATATATCCCAGGAAGGGTATAGCTTCTTTGTGAAATTCACACTTCTCAAGCTTTGCGTAAAGGTGGTACTCACGCAGGCATCTTAGAACTTTAACATCCTCCTGATGACTTTGCAGATCCTGAGAAAAGATCAGTATATCAAGATGTACTACTACTCATTGATACAATAAGTCCCGTAAGATGATGTTCATCATATTTTGAAAGATTGCAGGTGCGTTACTTAAACCGAAGGGCATGACGAGGTATTCAAAGTGTCGATCACGGATGTTAAAAGCAGTCTTCCATTCATCTCCTTCTTGAATGCGCACCAAGTTGTAAGCTCCTTTTAGGTCAAATTTGGAGAATATTTTGGCCCCTTGGATTCTATCGAACAGCTCAGATATTAAGGGCAGGGGGTACCTGTCCTTGATGGTAATCTCATTCAGAGCCCTTAATCGATGCAGGGGCATAAAGTGCCATCCTTTTTTCCTACAAAAAAGAAGCCTGCACCAGCAGGGGATTTGGAAGGTCTGATAAATCCCTTTTGTAGATTTTCCTGTATGTAGGTAGACATAGCTTTGGTCTCAGCTACAGAAAGAGGGTAGACTCTTCCTTTGGGAGGTTCAGAGTTTGGCTTCAGATTTATGGCACAATCAAACTCTCTTTGCGGAGGAAGTACATCAGCTGCTTGCTTAGAGAAAACATCCTGAAAGGAGGCGTATTTATGGAGGTAAGCCAGGTAATGATGGAGTGGTAGGCATGCAGATGAGCGGTGAAACTTCAGCAAGACACCGACCATGACAGTCTGGTCCCCACCAGGACAGTTCCAAGGTAGCCCAATTAAATTGTGGCATATGGTCTTGAAGCCACGGCAGACCCAACACCACCGGATGCATGGCTTTTTCCAACAATAGAAAGGAAATTGATTTTGAGTTGGGTGGTTAATTAAACTTCTCCAGGAAGTGGTTCTCCATGGATGGTTCAGTTGAGCTTATCTATTGGTGTGATAGGACTTATCTATTGGTGTGGTAGGACTCCTCAGATGTTCGTCCAAGCGCTTTAGAATAAAATTACCTCCGGCACCGGAGTCAATGAGAGCAAGAGTCTGAAACTCAAGACCTCCACAAAGCAGGGATATAGGTAAAGATAATGGAGGGGTAGGAGAGATAAGGCCCAGGAGAAGTCCTCCTGCAGCTCCCAGGCCCGTCAGTTTCCCGGACAAATTTCCTGGACAAAGTGAATGGGCCTGTGCATGTATTGTGGCCCGATTGGCCACAATACATGCACAGGCCCATTCGCTTCTAGTAACGTCTCTCCTTAGAGATCAAGTGGCTTCGGCCTAGTTGCATAGGCTCTTCCTCTTCTAGGGGTGCAGACGGTAAGCTGGAAGCAATAGGCACAGGTTTTGGACGGCTAGCCCCCACTGTAGACTTTCGTGGAGTCTTAGCCTCTTGAGTACGATCACGGATATGGTGGTCAATTCTTCCTGCTATTTCCATCAGGGACTCAAGGGATTCAGGCAAATCGTGAGCCACTAGTTCGTCCTTTATGTGAGAGTTGAGACCCTCCATGAATATGGCACGTAGTTCAGATGCTAGAGGCTTAAATTCAATGGCAAAGTCTGTAAGTAGCTTATTACCTTGCTGAAGGTTGAGCAAGGCAGATCCAGCGATGGTCTGGCGAGCCGGGTCATCAAACACAGACTTAAAAGGTTGTAGAAATCCTGATAGGTCATTCAGGATAGGATCTTCACGTTCCCATAGCGGTGAAGCCCAGGCCAGGGCTCGTCCTTCAAGGAACGACAGGATGTAGGTGGTCTTCGAAGCCTCAGTGGGAAAGAGGGTAGGCTGTAAAGCAAAATGCATGCTGCATTGATTGATGAATGAACCCTCTGCACATCTTGGCTTTACCCGTAAAGCGAGTAGGTGTATATAAAGGCACAATGGTCTTAAGGGTTCTCACAGGACAAGCAGGATGGTAGTCCTCACAAATGGGTGACATCGAGGATGGAGCCCTGTACGGAAAACTTTTCTGTCAAAGTTTCAACAAGCTTTGACTGACACTGGCACACTGGGTGCACTGAGCATGCCCAGCCTGCAATTATCCCTGTGAGCCACAGGTGTCTCCCTCAGTCTTCTTTTTTCCGCTCTGCAGTCAGCATAGCGGTTGGAGCTCTGTGAGGATTTTTTAACTAACTACCTCATGGAAACACTTAACTTTTCACTTCAAAAAACACTTTTCCCTGCACAGGTCTCCCTCCGCGTACGTTTTTACGACGCTCTGTGAGTACTAATTCTTATTTTTCGGTCGGTTCCTGTCACTATCTTAAGGCTGTTAACTGACTGAAGCCTTCCCTTCCCCCATTTTTCAGTTAGCTTTAAACAGCTTGCGAGTATCTCTGTGACACTCTGCTTGCTTATGCTAGTGGGGTAGGGATTTTTTCCTTAACTTTAGGACTTCTGTAGCTTCAAGTCCTTCGTTCCCTGGTACCCTCACGCAGTCGATACCCTATCGCTACACCGGGACCCTCCTAAACCGCCCTGGGCTTTTATATGTCATCAGCGCCCCTCCCCCCACGGTGCCCTGATGCCTTTATCCATGTTTTTTGCTTTTCAGTGCTACCAGGCTTTTTCCTCCTACGCACTGTTTTTTTCCTTGGGCTTCCTCGGTGCCGTCCCTACCCGGATGCATGCCATTGACGCACACGCTGTTAGTCACTGCCATGCATACTCGGGTCGCCGCCACTGCTGCCCGAGACACTTTTTAACGATCCCAGGGTCACTTCATCGATGCCACCCCCCCTTTTTGGGGATGCCATCGATGCCCCATCCTCCCCACCGATGTCCACCCCTTTTCCATCGGTGGGCATCGGTGCCACATCGATTCGTCGGTGGGCATCGATGCCGGATGGTCCCCATCGGTGGACATCGGTGCCGGATGGTCCCCATCGATGGACATCGGTGCCGGATGGCTTGTCCGTCGATGGCATTGGTGCCGGATGGCCGTCCATCGATGGCATCGGTGCCGGGTCCTTTTGCATCGATGGACACCGATGCCCAGGTGTTTCATCCATGGGCATCTATGTTAGAATGCATCCATCGAGGGCAGTCGATGCCAGGCTGCTCCCATCGGTGAAATTCGATGCCCAGGTGGGTCCCATCGGTGGGTATCCATGCCGGCTCGATTCCGTGGATGGGCGTTGATGCCAATGCCAGCCTTATGGCTGGCATCGATGCCCATGCCGATTCCAGGACTGGCGTTGATGCCGGGATGGAATTCATCGACTGGGAGATCCATGCCATCGATTCCATACGTGTCCATATCGATGCCACCGACACACGTGTCTGGGGCACCGATGCCATGTACACTTGGAAATCTGAGTCTGTCCAAATCGATACCGTCAACGTCTGTGGCCCTATAGTTGATGCCCGTGGCCATGCCACAAACGGCATAAATGCCCGCCTCCATGCATCGATGCCCTCGACACCTCCGTTTTCCTTCGGTGTCCTTGACGCCCTATTGATTCGACTTCGACTCAGTCGATGCCGGTATCTTTTTCAATAATGGCAATGTTTTTCGATTATTCGATTCCACATCGTTTCAAAGATACCTATGCCACTGCTGTCAGTGCCCGTCACTGTCATCATTCTCCTGGCCAGTCATCGACGATTTTTCATACCCATTTTGATGATATCCTCGAAGCCCCTTAGGTTGCCTTCAATATCGTCAATACCGACATAGCACCGCCACATAATACCCTCACCTCCTCACATTGCTCCACGCTTTGGGTTCTTTTTTAAGCCCCGTATTAGCTTAAGACACTCCATTGTGTCAGGAGCAGAGCAGGCGTGCTGACAGTTCGTCATCGATCGCCTTCCAGGACGACGAGGGCTTCCATCTCGGCGCTGGGGAAAGACCGGGCCGAGCACCGTGGCACCCATCATCGCCGACATCGTGATCATCCGCCGCTGACGCCATCCAGCACATCGGTGCCATCCTTCTCCAGGCTGGACAACGCTCGGGCAGAGCGACATCACCACTGCCATCAGCACTGTTCCTACAGTTTTGGCAGTCCTTGGTGATCCAGAACTTCCGGATCCAGGTCCGACAGCTTCTGCATTGGCGTCACGACACATCGAGCCGCTGTGACGAGGGAAGGGAACATGAGTTCCGTTAGGGCTCCTCTGTTCCTGGCGTGCCCCACCGTCAAGTGGTGTGGGACTATGGCCATCTGTTACACTTAGCAGTCTAAACGCCACTCACGCCTGGCCTGTCTCCTCTGTACCTGTGCCACCATACCGGATTTCAGAGCGAGATGGACGTTTACGTCCCCGGCCTTACCCTCGAGGACTCCGGAGACCGTCGGGGTCAACAATCTTCACCGGCTCGTCTTGCGGCGATCCACGTCGGATGGTAAGTACCCGCTTCGGCGGCATTCCCATAGAGTTGTGTTCTCCCATTCGGACCGTGGTTCGAAAAGTTCTGGGTCATGTGCCTTTTAGAACTGTATTAGTGTCACATATCACTATGTTAGCTATGTTAGCCACAATATCAGGAGAACCCCTCTATCTTCTTGGGATTGCAGCAGGGCTTCTTCTCTTGTCAGTAACAAGTCCCTGTGCCGACCAATGCTCTGACTCTTGGTTCCCTCCCAACCAAGGTCCAGCTGCATTGGCTGATCTGCTAAACATGAGATTCAGCAACCATTGCCCCATGTACAAGTCCACCTTGAGGCCTGGCCACAGGTCTCAGTGTCTCCTTGTACAGCATACAGAAATGCGGGTACCACTTACCGCTCACACACCTGCAGGAGCCTACATGATATCCTCCATTGGGACACCTCCTGGTCTCCCATCTGGTCAGATATCAGAGCGGCCACCCCACCTTGTACCAAAGTCCCGGTACACTCCCCCAGGCGCTACGAAGTGCAGAGGGGAGAAGGGAGGGGGGTTGGGGAGTTTTAATTGCACTATTCTTTCTTTTAACAGAAAATAGTTACTCTCCGCACATCCTGGACCTAAGAAAATCCAACTTTCTTTAGACGTCACAGGTACAATGGTATCTTTGGTTACCATCACTCCATACTGCAGTAAGTACATTATTTTAATGTTTCTATGTGCTTTATGGTGAGTCAACATTACAACCCCGAGCTCTGCCGCCGGCACCAGCTTCGGTAAGTGAACTGTCTCTTGCATCACTGTTGGTGAATGCTGTTTTCTCTGCGGAGTGTAACATCATTCACTTTCCTTGCATAGACTACTGCTAACCACTTTCAGTACATGCAAGGAGCTCTCACTTTTTTCAGGACTCACTATACATTTACTAACTGGGATTACTGTCACTGCCATAAATCCCTTCTGTAACACTTCTGGACACCACAGTCTTAAGACCCTCTTGTCCAGCATGCGCACAGACATTCTGATACATTGTTATATGTCCCTGCGCATATTTTCCATAACCTCAACTTTTCATGGTTGGGCTATGGGGTTTCTTCCCACTATGCATTTTTCTCATAATTCAAAACTGCTATGGGTTATATTCAGTGACATTCTATACTCAATGGACCTAAGTGGTTTCATTGCTTTCGTCCCTGATTCTTATCCCAGTTCGAACTAGGACCTAGTCTCCTTCGACTCATGCTCGCAATTCCTTAGGGTTATAAAGTTTCTCCTGAAAGCTGTCAACCCATTATGCATCTATTGCACTCCAGCATAGTTTCTCATAAACTTCCTGGACGTTGCACCCATGAGTTATGCCCTTATGCCTTCCAATACTGCTTTTGCAACAATTCTTTGTGCATACAGACAGACAGCATAGGGACAATGTGCTTTCCAACTCATAAGCACGCACAACCTCTTAGCTGCTCTGCTAGACAGCTGCGCAGCTCTACCCTTGGCCCTTGTTCACTTCATGCGTCCTTGGGCCACATATCTAAGAGATTTAATGAACGCTCTATCTGACCTTCTCCACGTAGGTTCTATCCTCTCGAATGGTCTCAATTACATGTGTACAGGGCAAATCTTTTAATGCTGAGTTTAACTAAACTTTCCTCTGCGTCTGCATCATTCCATACGATGCACAGGTTCTGCTCCCTACACATGTTTCCTATGCGTTCCCTTAGATGCCTTTTCTTCCATCAAAGGCCTCTTCAATATATCTCTTCTGCTGCCTCTCGTAGCCAGCATTCTTCTAATGTTGAACTGGGATGGGGTTCAGTATTCTTTTCCCCACTCCCTGACTGAGATCAGTATGCTTTCCCATACTTCTCAATCCATCATATCAGTAACCTTTTATTCCCTCACCAGTCAGTCCCAAATCATAGACTTACTGATGTTCTTAGGTTCTGGTAGCGTCACAAAACCTTCTAAACATAAATCTTGCCGTTTAATATGGCAGGCTTTACCTCCTGACGCTAAAAAAAAAAAAAAAAAGAGGTATTACCCCTTTTACTTTTCCACCATTTTTTCTTACTCCCTCGGATTCTGTTCTCCAGACATCCTCCACATAGATACACCTTTCTCTTAGGAGGTGTATCGTTTTGGGAGTTGGGTTCCCGTTTTCGGTAATCCTCTCTGAGTCGGCTTACCATGGATTATCCACTGATCAAGCCGCCTCTATTTCTCTAATCACGGAATGAACATATATATTCTCCTTATAAGTCTCATACATTCTACGTTTGAGCCTTTCCATTCCTCTCTTCCACAGTTTGGCAAGGGAACTTCTTTCCCTCTTAATGTCATTCCTGCCAGCAGGGTCCGTGAGTTATGCACTCTTTCCATACTCACCTGACTCCGTTCCTCTGCCACTGAGTAGTTCTACGCATTCAACTTTCTATCCTTTTCAGGTAGATGTTGTATCTCCTTTCCTCAGGAAATACTCTATTAATTTTTCCTAACCTCTCTCTCTCGCCCTAGGGAGAGACTGGGTTTTCCACATTCCTGGACAGTAATGCTGCGCTTACATTCTATCTACATTGCACTGCATTCCATGTGAATTCCACTTGACTCTTTCCTTCATGCAAGGGTCAAGCTGCTACTTCCAGTGGCCACACAGACCTAATCCTTCTGATTAAGTGGTCTATATTTCCTTTCCTACCAACAAGCAGACATTTCACTACAACACTGTGGGTATCCACAGTGTTGTGTCCGTCTTAGCCTTAACAGCTTCCCTTTGGTTACTGCTGCTTGTACTTTTTTATCAGGTTGCAGCCTGGAGTCCTCTCCATACCTTCGCAGCCTATTATTGCTTACATTTGACTAGCCGGCATGCTCCATGTTTGGCCAGTCCGCCTACTCTTACTTTTTTCAATTCACTACCCAACATCCTTCCACGAACCCATTATGGTGTTGCGGATGCCCTCCGTTCCCATTTCCACCTCAGTCGTTTCGCCTTTGCGCATCTGCGGTGTATCTGGTGCATTCCCGGGCATCCTCAGCTCGGTACTCACCCATTTGTGAGGACTACCATCCTGCTTGTCCTGTGAGAAAGCAAATGTTGCTTACCTGATGTAACAGGTGTTCTCACAGGACAGCAGGATGTTAGTCCTCACGAAACCCGCCCGCCACCCCGCGGAGTTGGGTCTGTATACTTTTATTTTAGTTTCGCTTGCGCTTTTTAGCTATAAGACGAGACTGAGGGAGACACCTGTGGCTCACAGGGATAATTGCAGGCTGGGCATGCTCAGTGCACCCAGTGTGCCAGTGTCAGTTGAAACTTTGACAGAAAAGTTTTCCGTACAGGGCTCCATCCTCGATGTCACCCATTTGTGAGGACTAACATCCTGCTGTCCTGTGAGAACACCTGTTACATCAGGTAAGCAACATTTGCTTTACCACTGGTGACAGCATCTCCTTCACAGGAGGGGCTGAGGAGTTCAGTTGAGCGTGTAACTGATTGAAGGCAGTGGCAAGGTTCTCCAAAACCTGTGTTGTTCTGTAATCCGCTGGGCTAGGCCAGGAATGGCCTGCAGGGCTGCAAGCTGAGCCGAGTCCATGGAGTTAGCAATCTGTTGTGTTTGAGGCACTGTGGACCCTTGGTTGCAATGGAGATGACTCCGTCCATGGGGAGGAGCCCCATGGGGAACCACTGTGATAGGCTGACACAGCAGGCACAGAATGGAAAGAGATTGAGCCCCTAAGGTGACACCAGGCTGGCAACTCTTCTTTGTGAAAGAAATGGAGTAGATTCCTGTGGCTCCAAGTGAGGTGGAATTTCCTCCACTTACAGAGGTGCAGAATCCAAGTCATCACCAGAATCATCTGATGGGTCGCAATCCTCATTCTCCTCTAGTTCACGAGGGACAGCATCTCTACGGCGCTTATCTGATTTGGACACCAAGTGGGAAGACCCATGACATGTTCCCTTCTTATGGGGCTGCTTTGCCTCCACTGGATGCCCTTCCAGAAAGGCCTCTAACTCCTGGAAAAACTCCCACGCAAAAGATGGCGGATGAATCCATACCAGGGGCCATATGACCAAACATGGCACGCTCTGAACCCTGCCCTAGGGATGTCTCCCTCATCGGAACAAGGGGGAATGAGATCCATTGCATCACATCCTGTGCCCCCTGCCACCAAGTCCTCCAATGATAAGGGGGATGCCCCAACTGTAGTCAAAGCCTTGGGAGGCAAATCACCTTAAGTCTCCAGATAACGTTGGCACAGGTGAAGTGGGAGTAACAATAACATAACAAAATGCCATACTGGGTCAGACCAAGGGTCCATCAAGCCCAGCATCCTGTTTCCAACAGTGGCCAATCCAGGCCATAAGAACCTGGCAAGTACCCAAAAACTAAGTCTATTCCATGTTACCATTGCTAATGGCAGTGGCTATTCTCTAAGTGAACTTAATAGCAGGTAATGGACTTCTCCTCCAAGAACTTATCCAATCCTTTTTTAAACACAGCTATACTAACTGCACTAACCACATCCTCTGGCAACAAATTCCAGAGTTTAATTGTGCGTTGAGTAAAAAAGAACTTTCTCCGATTAATTTTAAATGTGCCCCATGCTAACTTCATGGAGTGCCCCCTAGTCTTTCTACTATCTGAAAGAGTAAATAACCGATTCACATCTACCCATTCTAGACCTCTCATGATTTTAAACACCTCTATCATATCCCCCCTCAGTCGTCTCTTCTCCAAGCTGAAAAGTCCTAACATTTTTAGTCTTTCCTCATAGGGGAGTTGTTCCATTCCCCTTATCATTTTGGTAGCCCTTCTCTGTACCTTCTCCATCGCAATTATATCTTTTTTGAGATGCGGCGACCAGAATTGTACACAGTATTCAAGGTGCGGTCTCACCATGGAGCGATACAGAGGCATTATGACATTTTCCGTTTTATTCACCATTCCCTTTCTAATAATTCCCAACATTCTGTTTGCTTTTTTGACTGCCGCAGCACACTGTACTGACAATTTCAATGTTATCCACTATGACACCTAGATCTCTTTCTTGGGTTGTAGCACCTAATATGGAACCCAACATTGTGTAATTATAGCATGGGTTATTTTTCCCTATATGCATCACCTTGCACTTATCCACATTAAATTTCATCTGCCATTTGAATGCCCAACTTTCCAGTCTCTCAAGGTCTTCCTTGTGAGACTGGAAAATTGGGCATCCAAATGGCAAACTGCACTAATAAGAGAACCAAAAGGCAACGCTCCTTCCACAAGGTCTCCTGCACACACATCAACGTGCATGCGCACGCGAAAATGTACTCGCGCAGTTACGTGTCCAGATCTAGAGGCAATTTTTGGATTCTTTATAAAGAATCCAAAAATTGGACATTTTGGCTTCTAATTCTCAACTTGTTGCCTCCATGGCTTGGTTAGACAGCCTTCCTTGTTGTTTTGTGTGTCCAGATCTAGGCCATGGGCTTGCATGCATATGTCCACCGCCGCACTGCGGGAAAAAAATACCCTCTGTGACCCAAGTGCACTTCACTGCGGCCTAGACACCCACCATGCAGTCAACCGACAGGGCCTGTGACATGGGGGTCTAGAAGCGAATACTGCTTCACCCACCGACCAGTGCTGCTTCCACTCTCCATTAAATCCCCAGAGGTGGGTGTCTGTGTGGGGGGGGGGGGGAGGCGTTTTTAATGCCAAGGGACAGAAATGACCCAATAGAGGAAAAGGAGGGGTCTATCACTCTCTCCCTTTTCCAACTGAGAGCATGATTGGGTTGGCGGCTACAGGAAGAGAGGGAACAAGCCTTCACCGCCAAGCTGTCCCTTAGTTCTCTGATGTTCTCTCTTGCTTTTTGAAGCCTAAGCCTGTTCAAGCATTGAGGCTCAACCGCTCAACTGAGGGAGGGACCAGATGCACTCATAGCATGAGTAAAGTAACATCTTCAGAAGTTATCTGCTTTTCACGTTGCCGGGAAGGACAATGTGAGGGCCGAATTTCTCAGCAGGCAGGCCTTGGACCCAGGACAGTGAGAGCTGGCAGACAGCACCTCTCAGCTCATGGTTTAACAGTGGTGGTAGCCATATCTGGATTTATTAACAAGCTACAGCAATGTGCAGGTGCCACAGTTCTACAGTCCAGAAAGAACCCAAGCGCATTCAGAATCAAATGTTCGTGTCCAACAGCAGTCACGGAAAGGGGATTATATGTTTTCCCTCCCTGGCTGATGTTCCGCAGGGTAATTTGGAAGATGGTGAGTCATACCGAGACTGGTACTCTGACCTCCGACAACTCCTACTGGTGGTTCTGAATTGGCTATGGAGATCGTGGTATGCTGACCGCCGATGACTCCTACTGGGCAGTTCTATGAGACTGCCGGTCAGGGAGGACCTTCTGCATCAAGGGATGATTGTGCACGAAAATCCGGGATGGTTCTGTCTTATAGTTTGGCCCTTGAGAGGGCTCATCTGTTGAGGTGTAATATCCACATTGCTTTGCGCTAGAAAGTTTTCTATATTTCTGGCTTCTATTAGATTTTGTAGAGTTGTTGAGAACTGGTGCAAGGTTAGAGGTTCTCACCATCTGAGTAAAAATCTCACAGGTTTTGAATTTTTGCAGGAGAGGCTTGGCCCTAAACACCCTGGAGGTGTAAATGGTAACTTTTGCATGCTATTAGAGGGCTGATTAATGGTAGGCCCTTGTCCTCCCATTCAGATGAGTCGGGGTTGTTGAAGGTAATCAAGTATCTACGGCCTCCCTTGCACATACTGGTGCCTCTTTGGGACCTTTCTCCAGTATTGAGATTTTTCTTGGACCCTACTTTTCAGCCTCTGTGTGATCTCTCCTTGTGGCTACTTAATTTGAAAATGGGTTTTCTGGTGACGATCTGTTCTGCGAGGTGTATTTATGAGCTGCAAACCTTTTCTTACTGTGAGCCATTTCTATGAATGACTCTGGGGGCAGTGTAGCTCAGGACTGTACCTTCCTTTTTGCCGAAAATGGTATCTGAGTTCCATTTGAATCAGCCTGTTCCTGCCCACACTGCAGAGGGAGAGAGATGAGTGGGATTTTTGGTTCTTACATGCCTTAGATGTGAAACATCCTCTGATGCGGTATTTGAAGGTTACTCGCTCTTTGAGGAAAAATGATCAGCTGTTTATTCTCCATCGTGGAGGTAGATAAGGAGATATCTACTGGTTGAAGGACAGAAAACTGGTTGAAGGACAGAAAACAATGTGTGTTGGTAAATGGAACTCTCTCCGAAGAGAGAGCGGTGTTAAGCGGGGTACTGCAAGGATCGGTATTTGGACCGGTCGCAAGGTAGGTCTTTTCAGACAAATCTGATCAATTTCTTTGATTGGGTGATCGGAGAGTTGGATCAGGAGAATGCACTAGATGGAGTGTATTTGGATTTCAGTAAGGCCTTTGATACTTATAAATAAATTGAGCACCCTTGCATTTGGAACTGGGTTAGAAACTGGTTGAGTGGGAGGTGACAAAAGGGTAATGGGAAATGGAGTTCACTCCAGTGGAGGGGGTGGAGGGGCGTTACTAGCAGTGTGCTGCAGGGATCTGTTCTTGGACCAATTATTTTCATGAGTTTTGTGTGCAGCATTGTGGAAGAATTGTTAGGAAAGGTTTGTCTCTTTGCTGATGATACCAAAATCTGAAACAGGGTAGACAGGAAGATATGGAAAACATGAGTAGGGATGTAGTGAAGCTTCAGGAATGCTTTAGGATTTGGCAGCTAAGAGTTAATGTTAATAAAAAAAAAAAAGTTATGCATTTTGGCTACAAGAACCAAAGGGAGAGTTTCCCGTATAGGAGGTGAAATTCTAAGCACAAAAGTACAGGATCTGGGAGTGATCATATTTGATGATCTTAAGGTGGCTAAACAGTTGGATAAGGCAACAGTAACAGAAAGATGCTAGATGCATAAGGAGAGTAATGGTCAGTAGAAAAAGGTAGGTGATACTGTCCTTGTATAGGCCCTTGGTGAGACCTCTGGAGACTGCACCATCAAAAGGATATAATTTATTTATTTATTTAAAGTCTTTTCTATACCGTTGCTAAGATATATACCATCGCAACGGTTTACATGTAGGCACATAAGTAATGTTGGAGTAAGCATACTATAGTACATGCTAACAGGTGCCATTAAGTTTCGGTTACATTAAATCATCAAAATACGCATAAATGTTTAGTGATGTAGGTTCTGGCCAGGTGTACCTGGAAGGTACTTTACAGATTAAAAAAAATCTAATTTCCTGTGTTTTATTTTTACGTTCGTTGTGTGCTAAATTTGATAAAATATTGTAATGCACATTTTTGAGAATAGTGCTGTGTGCCAGTGCTCTTCTGTTTATTCCAGTATATTTTCTATTCCCCGGTCTCTTTATAAAAGGCTTGTTTAAAAAGCCATGTCTTTAGACTTCTCTTGAATGTTTTGAGGTCTCTCTCTAATCTGGTCTCTAAAGGCATTGTGTTCCAGAGTGTGGGTCAGCTGAAGTCAGGCAAGAGATGAGTAGTGACTGTTCTAAAGCAGATCTAAACATGTATTCCATAGAGGAAAGATGAAATAAGGGAGAATCCTCTAGAATAGGGGTAATGGGATGAAGAGAGAGAGGATAGATTCAGAAGTAATCTGAGGAAATATTTCTTTACAGACAAGTGTAGTAGATGCATGGAATAGCCTCCTGGAGATGGTGGAGATATGGGCAGTATCTGAATTCAAAAAAGCATGGATTAAGCACAGGGGATCTCTGAGGGAGTGGTAGGGATTATAAAGCTGAATTCCCTGTACGTACCCAGATCAGTCCAGACACCCCGGTTCATCTTCCCCGATCAGCAGATGGAGACAGAGAAAAAAACCTCGCTGACACCGAATCTAAACAACCGTGCCACCTGCAGTTCGTTAGTATTTCTCTGTCTCCAGCAGATGGCAGAGGCTGTTAATCCTGCAGTTTTGCAGTTGACTAATTTTTTTCAGCTAATTTTTTTCATTTGAGCCTTCTGAGGGTTTCTTTTATGTATTTATTTATTTATTTTTAGAATCCTTCGGCTTCTTCCCTGTCCGGTTGAAGCGGCCGAGCCGGGGGTTGATACCCTTGTGTGTGCATGGTCTGGGTGCCCGTGAAGTGTAAATCTGGTTGTCCAGATCCCTCCCTTCACGAGGCCACTGAGGCGGCTGCAGGCTCTTTACAATACTTTTTTACAATAATTTTTGCCTATTTTTGAGAGCAGTTTGTTCATTTTTAACTAAAGCTAATAAAAAAAAAAAACAAAAAACAACTGTGTTGCACCGTGGCACTGCTTTACAGGCGAGCAACTTCCTCCCCTTAGGTAGGAGCTTTTTGTGGGGCTCTGGCTGTTTGTTTGGGGGACTTTCTTCTGTCGTGGTGAGGACCTTCAGAGAGGATTTTAATTTTATCTCTACCTTATGGCTCACAGCAGGGCAGGCCATACATGTGACTCTGATTCTTCCCGGCTCAGTAGGTCAGGGTTATGTGCTAACTGTGCCGACTCTGGGGAGGGTTCGTCTGTGGCTCCTTCTCCCGCTAAACAGCGCCAAGTATCGTCTTTTGGACCGGCTGCAACTTCTTTTTTACCTCACCTGGCCGGCATGGGAACGATGGCCATTTTGGATTTTGCCGCAGCAGTTCCCACGTCACTGGTGGGGGGTGGGGGAGGGTCCTCCATCTCTGTCTCTGGCCCGTTCCAGGTTGGGGAACGGGCAGGGAGGGCTAGAAGGGGAGGAAAGCTCTGATTTGCCTGTTTTTCAACCAGACCATGCTTTTGTTTTGTTACTTCATGATGCCTGTATAGCCAGACAGAAAGCGGCTGGGGGGACTACACAGCCACAGATTCCACCAGTCCAGCCCACTGAGGGTCCTTCGGGGGGTCCCAGGAGGTCTCCTGTGCCCAGTAATAGGGTTCCCTCAGCACAGGGCTTGATTTTTCGCCCGCAGGGTGATGCAGCTGGGGCGGTTGATCCGGAGGACGCTATCATAGCTCCTGGTGGTACTGGTTCGGGGTCTGGCCAAGTTCCCCTGGTGGCGCTGGTTATTCCGGCTACCGATGATGCGGGTCAAGGGGATGACCCGGTCTCTTATTCATGAGGCAGAGGATCCTAAGGTGGTCCAACTTTTTACAAGGGAAGAGCTGGAGGTTTTGCTTCCCTTGGCTTAGCAGGTTCTCAGGGTTAAAATGCCTCAGGAGACCCAGGATGTGGACGGCGAGGACCCGGTACCAGATGCCATCCGAGATCCTCCAACTTCTTTCCCTTACCACAAGTCGGTTAGGAAGTTAGTAGAAGAGGAATGGGGGACTCCTGATTCTGGTTTAAAGGTTGGCAGAGCCATAGAGAAACTTTACCCTCTACCAGAACAGGATTTAGAATTTTTTTCTCTTCCGAAAGTAGATGCTGCGGTGTCTGCTGTGATTAAGCGCACCATGATTCCGGTTATTGGTTCGGTCGCTTTAAAAGATGTACAAGATCATAAGGTGGAGTTACTCCTTAAAAGGATTTTTAAGGTGGCGTCCCTGGGTTTGCATGTATTACTATTTTCAAGTTTCTTGCAGTGTGCTTGTCTCCGGTGGGTACAGCAGCTTTAAGGTAATTTCTCAATCAGGTGTGGACACGGATATGGCTGAGCGTGTGGAAGCAGCTGTGGCTTACGGTGCGGATGCCTTCTATGATTTGGTGTGTACTTCCTCCAGAGTAATGGCATCAGCTGTGGTCGCCCGAAGGTTGCTTTGGCTTCGCAATTGGGTGGCGGATGTTTCCTCTAAGGCAGTGGTTCTCAACCTTTTTCCCCATCGTGACACACCTGACAGGCCACGCTCACATGTATGACACACTGCTCATTACAATTCACGGCGGAAATAAAAAGTAAAGGTCCGGCAATTATTTTTATTGTTTAAAATGACACAAGGAAAAGATACATATTCTGTCTGAACAGAAATTGCATAAATAGTAAACATCCCACACCAAAACAGCACCAATTTCCAGCACTTAAACAGTAACCACCTTCCTAAGAAAAGGCAACACTGAAATATTACACCAGGCCTTAAGACACCAATAGGAAAACGGACTAAGCCAGGCTGCTATAGAGCCCTACACAGAAACTACACACCAGCAGAAAATCTCACCTGAATCACATGTGCTGACCCTCACCTAACAAAAAATAAAGAGACCAAAACACATAACTAGAAGCATGCAGAAAATACTGAATTGTAAACTGCAACAAGCCCAGAGTCTCTGTATGCAGTGTAATAGAGGAAAAAAGAAACGTCACCCATCCTTATAAAACAAATCAAGAAATATAAAATCAGTAGCAGTAAAACCATACTAACAAAAAGAACAGATTATTTCGAAACAGATAAGTGGAATATCCAATAATTAAAAACTCATATAAAAAATTTCTAGATACCAATAAAATATTTCAAAATAGCAGACACAAAGACCCAGTAATGAAAAATAAGGATACAAAATTTTTTTTGCTCTGCATACCTGGAAACGTTTGATATCCAGGTGTCCTGAGATTGTTTTGAATTAGCAGGAGGGGTGGGTTGCTTGGAACTTTCTCCTCTCTCTCAGTCACATATTAGCGCTCTCTCTCACACTGGCTCTCAATGACACACCTATACACACATGCTCTGTCACTCACATATATACATGCTTTTTCTCTCACTTATATAGGCTCTTAATTACACATTTACACACATGCTGTCTATCTTTTCACGCTTATACACACAGGCTTTCAATCACACACATACATGCTGTCTTTTTCTCTCACACACAGACTCTCATTCACATGCTTACAAACATGCTCTCTCTCTTTCTCTCATTTACACACAGGCTCTCAATCACATACTCACATGCTCCCTCACCTAAACCAGCTCTCAATCACACACAGACACACATGCTCTCTCTCTTACTTATACACACAGGCTCTTAATCATACATACACATGATCTAATCATACACACATACTCTTTCATACAAACAGGTTTTCAATTAAACTTACACATACAGGTTCCCAATCGTAAACTTACATTCATGCTCTCTCTCTCACAGGCAGGCTCTCAGACATACTCTCTTTCACATATACAGGCTCTCAATCATACACATACATGCTATCTCACTCACAAACACAGGATCTCAAACACACATGCTTGCTCATTCACTCTTCCCCCCCCCCCCCCCCCCCCGGAACTAGCGGCAGCAGCAGCCTCCTCCCAACCCTATCCTCCTTCATTTTCAGCCCTCGCAGAGGAGGAGTCCCATTGGCCGCTGGGGTTGACGCTCTTCTTCATTTTCCTCCGAGCCGCGCTGCACATTCTTCAGACCGCGCCTCTCTTCTGTTCTTCGGGCCAATTCTGACCACACTAGCATGGTCTCTTCTTCCTGCGCACGCACTCGCTGCTCACCACTTTCTGTTCTGGGCCGCGTGGGGGGGGGGGGGGGCGGTGGGAAGAAGAGACCATGCCGATGCCGCTGACTCCAGCTGTCCTGCTGCGTTCCGCCCGGGCTGACAGCATTTTAAGCCCAGGCGGAGGAGGACCGGGGAGCAGCTGGGTCAGTGGGGGACCGGGAATTGTGGTGACACACCTGCGTGTTCTTGGCGACACACTGATTGAGAACCACTGCTCTAAGGCACAATTGGCATCCTTGCCTTTCAAATGTAAGTTCTTGTTTGGCGAAGATCTAGAGCAGCTGATCTAGTCTCTTGGAGAAAATAAAGTTCTCAGGTTACCCGAGGATAAACTTAAGGGTAAGAGATTTTTTCAATCTAGGTCTCGTTTTCGGTCCAACAGAAGATCGCGGCCTACCTGTGGTATGCCAGGACCACAGAGACTATTTTTTGTGGTGGCAAGCATGGGGACAATCCTTTCGTGGAGCCAGAAGATCCTTTAGGGGACCCTCTGGTGGCTCCTCGGCAGGAGGTAAGTCTACCCAGTGATGCCAGGCTGGTCCACTCCATCATTCCTATTATAGGAGGTCGCTTACGGCACTTTTACGATGAGTGGGCTAAGATCACTCAGGACAAGTGGGTTCTCAATGTGATAAAAACGGTTACTTTTTAGAATTTGCTCATCCTGTATGGGAACTTTTTCTAATTTTCCCATGCAGCTATCTGGTCAAGCGGGCGGCAGTATAACTGACTCTAGACCGTTTGTCTGTTAAGTGCGGTATCACCCGATACTCGATTTAAAGAAGGTCAATGCAAAACTCAAGGTACCACGCTTCAGGATGGAAACCCTCAAGTCGGTCATAGCGGCTGTACGCAAAGGAGAATTCCTGGCTTCCATGGATCTCATGGAGGCTTATCTACATATTCCTATCCATCAGGATTCCAATTTCTCTGCTTCATGATTCTGAGTCAACATTTTCAATTTCAGGCTCTTCCGTTTGGTCTTGCCACGGCTCCACGGACTTTCACCAAGGTGATGGTGATGGTGGTGGTGGCAGCTTTCCTTTGAAAGGAGAGTATTCTAGTTCACCCATATTTGGAAGATTGGTTGATCAGAGCCAAGTCAGAGTTTCTGGCCACAAGTCGGTTCATCGAGTTCTCGAAATCCTACAGTCCCTAGGTTGGGTAGTGAATCACAACAAAAGTCAGCTATCACCAACACAAACTTTGGAGTATTTAGGAGCTCGGTTCAATTCTCTTATAGGCAGAGTCTTTCTCTCTCAAGATCGAATCTTGAAACTTCAGGCCCAGATCCGCCGATTTTTGCGGTTGCATGTACCCAAGGTCTGGGACTACTTACATGTAGTCAGCTCGATGGTCTCCACGCTGGACTTGGTTCCCTGGGCATTTTCCCATATGAGACCACTACAGATGGCATTGTTGCCCCGCTGGAAGCCAGTATCAGAAGATTATCATATCTGCCTACCTCTCGAGGGTTTGCCGAGAGACAGTCTGTCATGGTGGCTTCAGACTTCCAATCTCAGTTGGGGAGTGGACCTCAAATTCTCAATTAGATGGTGGTTATGATGCCGGTCTCTCTGGATGGGGAGCAGTTTGTCAGTCCCATTCGGTTCAGGGATCCTGGTCCACGAGACAGTCTGCGTGGTCTATCAACCATCTAGAGACCAGGGTGGTTCGTTTGGTCTTGAAGGAGCTTCTGCCATTACTACGGAATCGTCCGTTTCGAGTTCTGTCTGACAACACGACAACAGTGTATATAAATCGGCAGGGCAGAACCAAAAGCAAAGCGGTAGCTCTAGAGGCGCAGAGGTTGGTGCTCTGGGAGGAAAAATATCCAGAGAGATTAGCGGCATCCCACATCACATGAACAGAGAATGTGCAGGCGGATTTCTTGAGTCGCACACACTTGGATCCAGGCGAGGGGGAACTCTCAGAGACAGCCATGCAATTCATTCGAGATCGTTGGGGTCGACCTTATGGCGACCTCTCGGAATGCCAAGGCCTTTCGATTCTTCAGTCACCAAAGACATTACGGGGCCGAAGGGGTCGACGCTCTGGTTCTATCATGGCCTCAGGGAGTTCTATAGAAAATCATTGCAGAGTGGTGATTCTGGTGGCTCCGGAGTGGCCTCAGCATCCGTGGTTTGTGGATCTGGTCAACCTGGTGGTGGACGGCCCGCTTTGCTTTGGCCTCCTGATGCGTCTTCTTCGACAGGGTCCTATGTTTTTCGACCAGGCTGCTCGCTTTTGTCTAGCGGCATGGCTTTTGAGAGGAGGCGTTAGGAAAGATTACCCGGACTCGGTAGTCACCACATTGATGCAGTCTAGAAGGAAGTCTACTAACCTCTCTTATGTTCGGGTATGGAAGATTTTTGAGTCCTGATGTTCCATCAGGGGAATTCGCCCTCTTAGGGCCTTAATTCCTGAAATTTTATCTTTCTTACAGGATGGCTTCACCAAGGGCTTATTTCTTAGTTCTCTTAAAGTGCAGGTAGAAGCACTGAGCTCTCTCCGTGGCAAAATTGATGGTTCCTCTATTTCGTCTCATCTGGACGTGGTTCGTTTTCTTAGAGGTACGATGAATCTTCGTCCTCCAGTTTGGAAATCTTGTCCGTCCTGGAATCTTAATCTAGTTCTTAAAGCTCTATGTGAACCTCCCTTTGAGCCACTCCAAAGGGCTACATTAAAGGATTTGACACTTAAGGTAATTTTTTCGTCACCATTTGTTCGGCGTTGTCTTGTCGAGATCCTTTCCTTCAGATTTTGGAATCCAGAGTTTCTTTACAGACCGTACCTTCCTTTTTACCAAAGGTGGTTTCAGCGATCCATGTTAGTCGGTGGAACTTCTGGCTTTTCTTAACTTACCGGCGTCGGATCCTAATGCGAGGGAGCTCAAACGTCTAGATTTTTGGAGAGATTTATTGCGTTACCTCGAGATTACCAATGACTTTAGGAGGTCCGATCACCTCTTCGTGCTGTGGAGTGGTCCTAATAGAGGCTCCAAGGCTTCTAAAGCCTCTATTGCATGATGATTGAAGGAGGCTAGTTCTTCTGCGTATATTATAAGGGGTCGTCCAGTTCTGGAAGGTTTGCATGCTTACTCCACACGTTCACAAGCAGCCTCGTGGGTGGAATCTCAACTTGTTTCCCCACAGGAAATTTGCAGACCGGTGACTTGGAAGTCGCTGCATACTTTTACAAGGCACTATCGCTTAGATGTCGGGGCTCCAGCAAACCCTTCCTTTGGCGAGTGTTTGTGAGCGCGACTCTCCAGGTACCACCCTGCGTAAGGGCTTTGGTACATCTAGGTGTCTGGACTGATCTGGGTACATATAGGGAAAGGAAAATTGGTTGTTACCTGCTAATTTTCGTTCCTGTAGTACCACAGATCAGTCCAGAGCCCACCCAATTAGAAGAAGGTTATATTAAGGGGAGAGTCGTCCGCTCAGCTGTAAGACTGTTCTCTATTGCTTTCCATGTTCTTGATAATTGTTGTTTAATGGTTCCATATTTTTTGCTATTATCTGCTTTGATATAGATATATACTGACGAACTGCAGGTGGCTCGGTTGCTTAGATATGGTGTCAGCGAGGTTTTTTTTCTCTGTGTCCATCTGCAGATAGGGGGAGATGAACCCAGGTGTCTGGACTGATCCGTGGTACTATAGGAACGAAAATTAGCAGGTAAGAACCAATTTTCCTTTAATTGGGCAGATAATACAGGCTGTATGGGCTTTTTCTGCTGTCTTGTTTCTAAGAGATAATGTTCCTGCCCTTTTAGTTTCAGTGTTTGTCCATGTATTTTTCTTAAATTATGAATTTGTTTCACTATAGTGCACATCAAACAAGATTGGATTTTGTAGAATATAAGTATGCTAAAAAAATAATAAGGTTTATGGATTCACAAAAATATGAATTTTTAGCATGTTTTATGAACTAAAATTTTTTGTTTTGACAGTCCATCTGTGACACTCATGTCAATGGCAGCAGTAGGTGAGGGGATTAGCAGCAGACAGGCAGATAAAAGGAAAACATAAGTGCTGGTGGGAGAGACACAAAGGATCCTAAGTGGTGGGAGAGTGAGTGATAGTCTAGGATGGGCACAGAGGGTCCTCGGTGAGGGAGTGGTGGGGTAAAGCCTGGGGCAAGCACAGTGGATCCTCAGTGTTGAGGGAATAGAGGGGTAAAGCCAAGGACAGGCATAAGAGGATTCTTAGTAGTAGGAAAGAGGGATAAAGCTGGAGTTGAAGCAGGGTCTGTGATACTGAAGCAGGAAGGGAGAAAAGGCATAGACCAGATGGACTTTTCTATGGATTTTTCCCCATAGTGACAGTCTTTAAAGTGGAGTCTTTAAAGAGTCATAATGTCACATCTGACCAGGCACATTCCATTAAAATGCATTGATGATAAGAAGTGTAGGATGGAGACACAGGAAAACTTAAGGAAACATTTGGACCAAAGACTGTTAATTCCCAACTTTAAGCCAAAGAGAGACAGCGAGACAGATAATACTATTACTCATTTCCTATATACCCTGACACATTTTATTCGTTTCAGAGGGTAATTTGGGGGCGAGGACTTTCTGATAGTGAAGCCAACCTTGGGATGCAATAACAGCAGCATTGGTAGCTGGCGGCAGGGTGTCCATGATGCTTGCTCCCAGGCTTTTGGCCAGCCTGCATGTCGCCTGTCCCTGTGGAGAGGCGCCGGTCCGGCCAGCCTCTCTATTTGACATCTGTAAACCTTTAACTCAGCTCCCCATCAGGCCCTCCCTTCCACCCTTACTTCTGATATTAATGACCTTTCCAATGCCACAACCCCTCGCTCTCTGCATAAAACTATTTCAAACCCCGGGATCTATGGAGATTCCTGTCTTGTCTACAGTGCCAGCAGAGATATGCTAAACCTGCACGTGTTAGTGTGTATGGATATAGGAGTTTGTATGTGGGTCTGTGTGTTTTCATATCAAACACCAATTACATTTTCTGTCAAATCACTTCTATTTTTAATTACTACTTTTTCTTGACCTCTTACAAGTAGATTTTTGGATTTGTTTTCATCTATATCACTGGACAAGAAAAGGGTGATACAGCATTGCGTATGTTGGGTAGTGCTATAGAAATGTTTAGTAGTAGTAATAAGCTTTAAGAGTTTGGCAGGACAGTAGCAATAAAATATTCAGTTAGAATAATTTTCATACTGACTTCTTGGGTAGTGCTTGCCTGCAGTGCTTGTAGTGCTTGCCTGCAGAAATGGTCCTTTAGAAACCTGAGTGACCGATATCTGCATAAAAATACATGCATGCTATGTACACACTGTATGCACATGCTTCAACATGCATGGGGAGAGGCATTCCAAGAGATGGAGGCTGGGGCTTATGGATACACTTTATTTAAAAAAAAAAACATGCAAATTCTCTTGGCAAAATTATGCACACTGAATAGTCTGTGTGGGCAGATTTTTGCAGGGATAATTTTCAAAGCAAAATTATGTGTGTCCTTTCATTTTGAAAATTACGAGTGGAAAGTCTGTGCATTACAACATACACCATCAGAAAATTACCTCCCAGAAAGAGTAAAGCTTTATACAAGATTATATAAACTTTATTTGTGCTTAGAGCTTTAAGCGTCGCTGAGGGACAGGAGTACAATGGCAGAGGTGCAACAGCCCATCTCTGACCAACCAGCTATGACTGATGTAACAAAGGTAGAAGTGTCTCAGCGAGCACAATGGTCTTGATGTCACGGAGGCACTCTGCCTAGACTTATTTATAATTTGTACAGCACTTTTATCTCAAGTATTGTGCAATTACATTAATAAAGGGTGAACAGAGGTATATATTTGAGCCAAAACAGACAGTTTGGATGTTGTGTGTTTTGAACAAGTTTCTTATGTTTTTCGTACATAACACAAACAAGATTTATATTCACTGTTCTCTTATAAGAGGAAAACTTTCCTTTGCTAACTTGTAACGTGGTCACTTATAGGCCATAGAAATAATTCTGTCTTCATTCCTGATGGGTGTTAATGGTTGGAGTGTCACTAGTACAGTGCTCTTGTGATGTCACACACGCCTGGGAAAACAGCACTCGGTTGATTTGGAAATGAGCTGAGGTAGCACTGTAGAAGCCTATTCCTGTACTATCTTTACATTTCTAGAAAAAAATAAAGCTCTTCACGCAAAACCTGTGAAAACCATTAAAGTGACAAAAATAACTGATTTTATTTCAGGTTTTTGAGTCTGAAAAGCTGATTTATTTCCAGATCGATTAATCCAAGGAAAAAACTATAACTATTTCCATGCTTTACTCCCAATTTTAGTTTAAATTCTGAATTACTTCTTAAAAAAAAAAGTTATCTGAAGTCAGTCAATCAGAATAAAATGGAAATGCTTCTTTGTCTCTAATTCTGATACTTCTCCCTTCTAATCTTTCTCTTCCTTAGCTTTGTCAATGTCTTTCTAACCCTCTTCCCAGGCCTGGTTTTAATGGGGAGGGAGTGGCCAAATAGGGGCCCCCTTGGTATAGCTAAGTGATGACACAAGTAGAGCTTCAAGGGGCCACGTACTGACTGAGCCTGCTCCTTATTCTCCTTGTGATGGATATTATATATCCCTGGACAGTCCAAGGAGACAGGTAAGAGAACCAGAAAGGAAAAGGAGTCAGATCTGGGGAAAAACCTTAATTCTCATAAGACATAGGGGCTCTAAGGAGAGGAGCCGCCAGGTATTACATCACCAAGGGGAGGAGGAAGCTCAGATGGCTTGGGAGCAGGCTGAAGATTTTCCAGAAGGAGGGGTGGGGCAGGACAGGAAAAAGAAGGTGCTCTACTAGAACCAGCAGAAGAGATGGAGTTAGAAGTGAGCAATAGTCCCAAGGAATAGCCTGAGCCCGTGAAGCTAGAAGACCAGTGGTGGAAATCTCCCCAGGACGCAGATAACTCCAAGGAGCTTTGCAGGTTAGAAGTGTTTCTTTCTTTCTTTCTTTCTTTATTTAGTGATTTTTTATATACCGTGGCACGTTAATAACATCACCTCGGTTTACAATAAACAATAATTAGTGGGAATAATTGTGGGAACACAACCATAGGAAGATGAAGCTACAGCCCGAGAGGAAAGGAGACATTTTAAACCTCAGCTGCAAACGATGGTGGAAGGAGGCAATCGGGCCTGGTCCCTGTAGAACCAGGCCCATAGAGCCTGACTCAGCCACAAGCTGTGGAGGAAGCAGTGGGAAAGAGACTATATATTATTTAAAGAGTGGTGCTATTAGACCAGAAGCTGATGTTTGATTTCAGTTGGGGTAAATTTATGTTATAAAGACATGAAATTGCCAGAATGGCTTGGGACTGTGTCTGTTAAGTCAGTTCATCAGTCAATGTGAGAAGAACTGAATAGGAAGTTGGTGCCCCCTGGATAAGAAACGGTAACTTTATGTACTAATAGCTGAATAGAGACTGAAGCCCAGGGGATCAGGAAATCGGTGCTGCCAACAAACAATAAAATGAGTGGGAAGTTACACTGGTGCCCAGGGCAGGGTTGTATCTAACACTGACCCTATCGGTTAGAACATGCCATACTGGGTCAGAGGGTCCATCAAGCCCAGCATGCTCTTTTCAACAATGTCCAGGTTACAAGTACCTGGGCAAGTACCCAAACATTAAATAGATCCCATGCTACTAAAGCCGGTAATACGCAGTGGCTGGTTCCCTAAGTCAACTTGATTAATAGCAATTTATGGACTTATCCAGGAACTTATCCAAACCTTTTTAAACCCAACTACACTAACTGCCTTAACCATATCCCTCTGGCAATAAATTCCAGAGCTTAATTGTGCATTAAGTGAAAAATAGTCTCCAATTTGTTTTAAATGTGCTACTTGCTAACTTCAGGGCGTGCCACTTGTATTATTACATTCATCCATTCAAGACCTTTCATGATTTTGTAGACTTCTATGATATCCCAACTCAGCCATCTCTTCTCCAAGCTGAACAGCCTCTTTAGCCTTTCCTCATAGGGGAGCTGTTCCATCCCCTTTTATCATTTTGGTCACCCTTCTCTGTACCTTCTCCAGTGCAGCTATATCTTTTTTGAGATGCAGTAACCAGAATTGTATACAGTATTCAAGGTGCAGTCTCATCAGGGAGCAATACAGAGGCATTATGACATTCTGTATTTTACTTATTTCCTTCCTAATAATTCCTAACATTGTTTGCTTTTTTGACCACAGTGACAGACTGTCAATGATTTTAATGCATTATCCACTATTATGCCTAGATCTTTTTCCTGGGTGATAGCTTCTCTCCTGTAGTCCCTGTCTCTTATTTACCTTTGTCAATGGCTGTGATCCTATTACTACTTTGTCTTCCTTACCTCTTCCAGTATCTCTCTAACCCTGTTTTCTCCCCTTTCCCCTCACTATTTTTCTTGCCCAGTGTTTGTTGATGAATCTCAAGGTTACTGATAGCAGTGCTAGCAATGTCAGGAAGATGTGCAGTCTGGCGCCTGGTCGTGTATTGGTGAATGCCTGCTGGGAGTCACAGGGGAAATGAACTTCAGCCAGAGACACATGGTGTGCAGGAGAGATATGACACCAAAGGATGACCCCAAACAAGGAGGGGGAGAACAAACAGAGCTCTCCATTTGGTTTGGGATGTTTCAGCACAGATAGTACCTGCTCCTTCCGCACAGTACCACAAGCATGACATGCATGCCTTCCTAGTACAAAGCACCTTTTAGCACTTGTCTGAAGATAACAATTCACTACTAGGAAAAGCAGCATCGACAGGAATTTGAAAGATCTGAGTAGTTGGTAATCAGGATGAAAACAAGCAACTTAGAAACATAGAAACATAGAAATGACGGCAGAAGAAGACCAAACGGCCCATCCAGTCTGCCCAGCAAGCTTCACACATTTTTCTCATACTTATCTGTTTCTCTTAGCTCTTTGGTTCTATTTCCCTTCCACCCCCACCATTAATGTAGAGAGCAGTGATGGAGCTGCATCCAAGAGAAATATCAAGCTTGATTAGTTAGGGGTAGTAGGGGTAGTAACTGCTGTAATAAGCAAGCTACACCCATGCTTATTTGTTTTACCCAGAATATGTTATTCAGCCCTTATTGGTTGTTTTTCTTCTCCCCTGCTGTTGAAGCAGGGAGCTATGCTGGATATGCGTGTAGTATCAGATTTTCTTCTCCCTTGCCGTTGAAGCAGAGAGCTATGCTGGATATGCGTGAAGTATCAGTTTTTCTTCTCCCTTGCCGTTGAAGCAGAGAGCTATGCTGGATATGCGTGAAGTATCAGTTTTTCTTCTCCCTTGCCGTTGAAGCAGAGAGCTATGCTGGATATGCGTGAAGTATCAGTTTTTCTTCTCCCTTGCCGTTGAAGCAGAGAGCTATGCTGGATATACGTGAAGTATCAGTTTTTCTTCTCCCCTGCCGTTGAAGCAGAGAGCTATGCTGGATATGCGTGAAGTATCAGTTTTTCTTCTCCCCTGCCGTTAAAGCAGAGAGCTATGCTGGAAATGCATTGAAAGTGAAATATCAGGCTTATTTGGTTTGGGGTAGTAACCGCCGTAACAAGCCAGCTACTCCCCACTTTGTGAGTGCGAATCCTTTTTTCTTCTCCCCTGCCGTTGAAGCAGGGAGCTATGCTGGATATGCGTGAAGTATCAGTTTTTCTTCTCCCCTGCCGTTGAAGCAGAGAGCTATGCTGGATATGCGTGAAGTATCAGTTTTTCTTCTCCCCTGCCGTTGAAGCAGAGAGCTATGCTGGATATGCGTGAAGTATCAGTTTTTCTTCTCCCCTGCCGTTGAAGCAGAGAGCTATGCTGGATATACATTGAAAGTGAAGTATCAGGCTTATTTGGTTTGGGGTAGTAACCGCCGTAACAAGCCAGCTGCTCCCCACTTTGTGAGTGCGAATCCTTTTTTCCACATTTCCTCTTGCTGTTGTAGCTTAGAGCGATGTTGGAGTCACAGTAACCATGTGTATGTTTATTGAATAAAGGTATTATCTCCAGGCAGTAGCCGTCATTCTGGCGAGCCACCCACTCTTTATTGACGGCCTCTTGATTTTATGGATCCACAGTGTTTATCCCATGCCCCTTTGAAGTCCTTCACAGTTCTGGTCTTCACCACTTCCTTCGGAAGGGCATTCCAGGCATCCACCACCCTCTCCGTGAAGAAATACTTCCTGACATTGGTTCTGAATCTTCCTCCCTGGAGCTTCAAATTGTGACCCCTGGTTCTGCTGATTCTTTTCCTATGGAAAAGGTTTGTCGTTGTCTTTGGATCATTAAAACCTTTTAAGTATCTGAAAGTCTGTATCATATCACCTCTGCTCCTCCTTTCCTCCAGGGTGTACATATTTAGATTCTTCAATCTCTCCTCATAAGTCATTTGATGAAGACCTTCCACCTTTTTGGTCACCCTTCTCTGGACCGGTTTCTATGGAAACCGATGTGATGTTAAGAAAACATCACATCGGTTTCCATAGAACAAAAATATTATTTTATTATTTTAAATATTAAATATATTAAATATATTAATATTTTTAATATTACAAATATTAAATATAAAAATATTAAATATTAAAAAATATTATTTTGCAAATAATATTATTTGCAATCTCATTTAATAATCTAATTACATAAGACAATAAAATAAAAAGTAGCTGATGCCATGTACTGAAAAGTGAAAGGAATCTATAAGAAATTAATAAAGTCTTTATATGAATCCTTTAGAAAAGGAAACTTGCTTGAAGATATAAGAAAAGCAGTCACTTAGAAGTAAATTTGAGAATATTCCATGAATGAACTGCTCCAATGAGAGTCTGTGTGAGCTGACATTTCACAGCAAAGCACTACTGAGGCAGCCACAACACCCTGGGTTCTATCCCATCGCAGCCCAGCCGGGTCATCCACCCTGCAATTGCACACAGACACAATGAAAAGCCCTAGTTATCACTGGGATGACCCTAATGGGAATCTAAACTTGGCGCTGAGTCCTATTACTAACCGCAGGGGAGGTGCCGACGACTGTGTCCCTACTGCTCTAGCAGAATCTGAAGGGGGTTGCTCTCCCGGAGAGCCCCTTGTACGGCGGAGTGCCACTGCCGGAGGCACCTCATCAGGCCACCACGCAGCAGGCCCCACCAGGGCTAGGCCATCGAAAATCGTGAAGGCCTACTCCTCTTGCCTAATATGCATCCTCAAATGCCAGTCACCAAGATGTGGCCCCTAGGCCCCTCTCACCTATTTATTTATTTACTTATTTAAAAACTCTTCTATACCATTGTTATATAAACCGTTGTGATGGTGAATTAACTTAAAGGCACAATAAGAAAAAAACTATAATTGGTATAGATTACAAATTAAACATGTGCCAACATAGAATGGTAACATATTTTTAATAAGAGAAACTATGTGTTAATTAGAGCTTATATGTCAGTTAGGAAACTGTTAAGTGGTTCAAGTCTACGTTTAATCTGCATTTGGAGATATAAATGAAAAAAATTGATTGCTTGGTGCGTCCTTATCTATTGATTGTTTTCCTCGTTCTCTTTGTCTTTATAAAAGGCTTGTTTAAAAAGCCAGGTTTTCAGATTAGTTTTAAATAAGGCTACAGAGGAATCTGAAACTATTTCGAGTGGCATGGAGTTCCATAGAACAGGTCCAGCCAGTGACCGGGCTCTCTCCCTTACTTGAGTGAGGCGTGCTGATTTAACAGAAGAAACAGTTAGTAGGGCCTTATTAGCGGATCTCAGGTTTCTGTGTGGAACATGTACGCGTAGTGCTGTGTTAAGCAGTCGGCACCTCCCTGCCTCATACGCAGCACTCATCGTTACATTAATCTTCCAAGACTCTGTCATCACCACTGCAACAGATTAACAAGTTAACAACAAGCCATCCTGATTACTAACATAGAGGGGTGGGTGGGAGGGAAATCGTGCTGCGCCAGGCCAAGGAAGAAGAGGCCAGGCGAGAGGGAGCCGGCAGATTTTAAATCTCACTGGTCACTCTCCACGGCCGATGTCAGCGCATTGCTCCTCTGGGCCAATTGTGTGGCCTGGTGTCAGGGAGCATTCTCATGTCGTCACAGTGCCACACACACCCACACACACACACACCCACACACACACCCCCGCAGGTAGGCCGGCCTGGCATAGCGGAGGTGACACCTCCCAGGGATGCATCAGGTGCCCGGTTACTCACATCCGTGCTGAGGGCGCCTTCCATTACTCAAGCAGCCCCGACACCCTGGGTTCTATCCCACCCTCGCCCAGCCGGCTCATCCACCTCGTAATTACACACAGACACAATGAAAAGCCTCAGTCATCTATGGGACGCAAATTGGCTGCAGCCATTTATTTAGATGACCCTAACTGGAATCTAAACTTGGCACCGAGTACTATTACTAACCACAGGGGAGGTGCTGACAACTCCACCCCTACCGCCCTAACGAATCTGAATGGGGGAGAGGGGTTGCTCTCCCTGCAAGTCCCCCGTACAATGGTGGAGTGCTGCTGCTGGAGGGACTCTTCAGGCCACTATGTAGCAGGCCCCAACGGGGTCCCTCACAGATGTGCCAGGCTGTCGAAAATCATCAAGGCCCACTCCCTGGTGCCCAACAAGCGCCTTCAATGGCCAAGAGGCAGCCCCTAGGCCCCTCTCATCTTTGTCAGCACCTCTTTGCCTCGTATGAGCACTCATCATTACATTAATCTTCCAGGACTTGGTTGCCACCACCATCGGGATCCCATTGTGTGTGGGCTGAAAATAAACTTTCGGCCCCACAGGACAGAATCCCACCATACCAAATGGCTACAGCCCCTGCATACAGGGGCAGATTGGCCTATCGGGGGATCGGGCATCCCCCCGGTGGGCCGGTCGCGCTAGTCACGTGGTCTGCTGAGTGCGGCCGTGACAGAGCCGTGCTCGGCAGACCACGTGGTATCTCCTGGGCCAGCCTGGGAGGCGAATCCCCAGCCTGGTCTTCATCAGGAATCTGCCGTTGCCTGCATTACACCTGTGAATACCCTCTGCAAGTCTCAAATTCGCTAGATGCTACTGAGGGCATGACACTCCACAGCGATAGCATCAGGTCATGGGTTAATGGCCTCCGTGTGTCGTGTCGAGGAACGGATTCTCTAGCCCAGCCCAACATCACACTTTTTATTGGGAAGTACTGCTCTACTCATCCAGTTTTCAGATTCGCAAAGAATGCCCAGGCGGCCAGGTGCAAGTGAACTCTGTTCCTGGATACCCTGTGCTGCTTGGCATGCACAATATAGCTAATCAGTAGGTAATCAGGAATCAAGCGACGGATCAACTGCTCACAGTGAGAAGCGCCTTCACTCTTTGTAGTTGCATATATTTATTTATTTATTTAACTCTTTTATATACCGACATTCGTTTACACATCACATCGGTTTACATTATAACAATTGAACTCTGAAAGGAAATTACATCATAACAGGACGGTTAACTAGGAGATAAATTGGCATGCAGTGAAGTAGGCGAAGGGCGGAGAGGGAGTAGGAACAATAGAGAACAAATGCAGGGAGGAAAACAAGATACTATAACTATTAACATTATTATATATGCATTCCAGGTGGATGGAGCGAGTGATCTTCAAAGCATCTCATACGCTGTCCTGTTCCAAAGGACTATAGCTGCTCTGGAACCTCTCTGCCAATCAGCTCCGCTTGTGGTGCCAGCTTCCTGAACAGGAACCACTTGCAATGTGAGAGAAAATCAGCAATCTCATTGTGCATACCAGGAACGTGCTTTGCCCGCACCTCAATGTTAATTTACTTACTTATTTCAATTTACATACCGGTATTCCAATGTAATCATACCGGTTTACAATTTTAAAACGCATAAAATCAACATAAAATATCCAAAACAAATTATTTAATAAAGCATACAATCTAAAATAATGTAATATAGAATGAAGTTAAATCGAGATTCTAAAATCTATACTAAAAAAAATACCAGATGGTAATCAAACAGCTTCCAGTATCATGCAAATACATTTGCTCACCTTCCTTATTTTAATCTCCAAAAGTACATTTAAATAAATGAGATTTTAGTTTCCTTTTAAAACATGGCCCAACTACCCCCCAATGCGTATAGATCCCCCCACCCCCCATTGCTATCTGGATTACTCACCATTTCCCTTGCAAGCAGCATAATACAAACTCCCTCAGCAGCTCTTGACGCCTAGAGGCACTTGGAGGGCTACTTTTTTATTGACTGTACTACTGCTGCGGTGTCACACCATAAAACCACCCATTGGCAACTAAGGACTTCACCCCAGATGTGCAGGCCAACTACAATGGGGAATAGCTCAAGACTTGGTGGGCTTGCTGGCCGTTCTTTCCTGAAAAGCTGCATCGTAGTTCAGCCATGCAAACCCGCTGTGTTCCATGTAGGCGCCCAAGATGGTGTTGAGATACATGAGCCAAAGGCTGCACAGTGGAGGGTTCCGCACGAACGACCACGGAAGCCATTTTGGCAAATGCCCACAACCAGTTCACAATTTCCCTCTGTGCAGGCTTGGATGACTCCAACTCCTTTCGTTCCCACTTGGTCTGCTCCCGCTTCCTATGCCCTTCCAGCAATTGGAATAGGTCAATATTATGCCTGTGCCTGATGCAATGCCTAAGATTCTTGGGCACCGATTCCCACAGTTCGTGTTCCCCATCAGGGAGTTCCATGGGCCGCACAACCTTGTCGCAGTCTGCCTTGCTCGCCACTGAGGAAGAATGCGAAGATGCCGAGGAAGAGGAGAGTGTGCTGGGAGACCCGGTGCTTAGGGAAGACATTGACCACCTCGCCTTCTTCCGTCTTTCCCTTCCCCTGCACTCTCCCCACAAAGCCCTATCTGAGCTCGATGAAGGAGACTTACCAAGCTCCTCAGCTGCAGCGCTGTATCATGGGTACCTGTTGGAGGCTTTGGTGTTTGATGTCTGCCATCCCCATTGCTGCCACGGAATCCAGCTGAGCGCCCAAATGAAGAACAGCGGCATTGACTGCGTGCCTCCTCACCAGCCGATGGGTGCAGGCTTGGTGGAAGTGTTGCAAGCCCCTTCCCCCCCCCCCCTTGCTCCCTATGCCCCTGCCTACGCTTGTTGCAACCAAAGCGGTATTGGCTGCGCTCTCCCAATTCCCCACCGGTATCGGGAAATGGTGAGTAATCCCGATAGCATTGGGGGGGGGATACTGGAAGCTGTTTGATTACCATCTGGTATTTTTTTTAATATAGATTTTAGGATGTCAATTTAACTTCATTCTATAATACATTATTTTAGATTGTATGCTTTAAAAAAAAAAAAATAAATAAAATAAAGTAGTTTTTATTGAGAAAAACAACCAACATAGCAAGCAAAAAAAAACCAAATAAAACAAGAATCTCTCAACATTTCGATTTCCATTTTTCACCCTTAAACCCCAAAACCCCTAGCCATCCTCCCTACCCCCTCCCACCTCCCCCATATAAGAAAACATAATTGTAAAATGTTTGAAAACTGGATAAACATTATTTGAACTGTCTATAAAGCACACTGACATAACACTGTCCAATGTGGAGACTGGGGAAATTGTATGCTTTATTAAATACTTTGTTTTGGATATTTTATGTTGATTTTATGCATTTTAAAATTGTAAACCGGTATGATTACATTGGAATACCGGTATATAAATTGAAATAAGTAAATAAACAAATAAATCTCTCCCGCATGGACCCATTCAAATGGCTTGTCCCTCCAATAATGCGTAGGGCCAACAGGAGCCCTTATGGCTTGGGCATGCTTGACTTTTCGAAATTTGGATATCCCTAAAGAATTGCTCCACCCCTGTCGCCGGGCATGGCATTGGTTCCTGCAACAGGGAGGCTTGAATGGCACAGTTTCACTCTTCATGCTCCTCCTGGGCAACAGGAAATTCATCCCAGGGCGGGACTGCAGTGCTATCTTCAACAACTGGCTCCAAAGAGGTCTGCCGTTTATCTACCACTTCTACACCAAAGATGCTCCGACGGTGACTGACTTTGCATCCTTGGTCCGGGACTACCAAATCCCCACCAAACATTTCTTCGCCTATCTTCAAACGCATCACTACCTCCAATCGTTCAAGTGGATGGCGGAGAGCTTCTGCCTGGAGTGGCTCTTTGCCCAACGTTTCTTCGACATCGCTTTGCTTAGGAACTCTATTAAGGGCTGGAGTGGCTTGGGCAAGGAGAATAGCGAGCCCCGCCACCTGCATTCATTAGCTCACTATTGGACTGAGGCTTGGGGAGAGGAAATTATGGCTGATTATATGCTTACCTGTTTCAAGAACTTACCCCGAACCTTGCCGGACCTCACGCTTCGCGAGCTTCAATACCGAATCTTACACCACCTTATCTGCGACGACGTCCGCCGCTACCGTATGGGTCGCCTACCCTCTGCTATGTGCATAAAGTGTGGTGGAGATCTAGGCACCCTGGCCCATAGACTTTTCACTTGCCCAACACTGCCGGGGTTCTGGGATGGAGTCTGCGTGATCATTGCACAAAGTATAACTGCAACTAGCTCCAAGTCTGGCAGACTGTTATTGTCTGGCCTGCGAGGACATATGCCAGCATATTGCGAACCTGCTGACAGATTTGGGTGCAGCGCCGTGTTACTGGCATGCCGACCGATTTTAGCCTCTTGGATTGAGTCTGCCACACCGCCCTCACTGCAGGTCTGGTACTATAGGCTGGCATCAGCTATGCAAATAGAAAGACCGGATGCCCTTATCAACTCTCGGACGCTTGATAAAAAGTATTGTGCCTATAGGGCGAAGTGTTTTGCTTTACTGCCCCAGGGTGTTCAAAACCACCTATCAGCGACTGGATACTGAACTACTTGACGAAGATACCCTATCCTGTTTTACCTCCCACAGCCTGCAAGGATAAGCGGGCATACCAGAGTGGGATTACAATATGGGATTGTTGGACAAACCACAGTGGTGGCTAATTTACAAGGATTAAAGCGATTCATAGTGTACTGACTCCTTGGGGGGGGAGGGGATAGTGCGGTGTGAGAATGAGATGGTATGAGTGTGGTGTGTCAGTTTGAGCCATAGTAGGTACGTATGTAGTTAAGGGCCACTATTGTTTAGAAACAACTAAAAATGGTGACATGCTTATGGAGACCACTGTCCTCCGGATGTGCTACTTGAGGCACTTCTCCTGTAAATACAGTACAGTTGTTCTGAGTTTACAATGTTGGATTTCTTATGTGTTTAAATTTGTATTTGCCTGTTACCACCAATAAAAACGATTTTGACAAAAAAAAAAAAAAAAAAGGACTTAAAGACATGGGGCAGATTTTTAATCCTACATGCGTGTGAGGTACATGTGCACGCGCTACCCGGTGCGCACAAATGTACACCCGATTTTATAACATGCGTGCGCGCGCATGTTATAAAATCCAGGGTCAGCACGTGCAAGGGGGTGCACACTTGTGTGCCTTGCGTGCGCTGAGCCCTAGGGGAGCCCCGATGACTTTCCCCGTTCCCTCCAAGGACGCTCCGAAATCGAAGCGGCCTTGGAGGGAACTTTTCTTTCGCTCCCCCCCACCTTCCCCTCCCTTCCCCTATCTAACCCATCCCCAGCCCTACCTAAATCCCTCCCTTATTTTATTTTTTACACCTGCCTCTTGCACGCGTATCTTGCGCGCGCTGGCAGGCTGCTGGCGTGCCAACCTCCGGCACAGCACCGTGCCTGAGGCCTCGGTCCTGCCCCCGGACTGACCCCAGACCGCCCCCGGATTGGCGCCCCGTCCCCTTCCCGCCCCTTTTTCAAAGCCCCGGGACATATGCGCATGCCGGAGCTATGCAAAATAGGCTCGGCGCGTGCAGGGGCAGGTTTTCGGGGTTATGCGTGCAAGTTACACGCGTAACCCTTTGAAAATCTACCCCATGGTGTTTTCACCAAGCATATGGGATTAATTCACAAGATGCAGGTTGAATTTCAGGCCACAAATTAATGATTTTATAAGTTTTGGCTCCTACTGTTTCATTTACTGTTTCTTTTAAGTAATGAATTTAGATATCTTTTAGTTGTATTTTTATTGAATGGTTTTATGTATTTTTATTCTAATCTACTTTTTCAATTTTTTATTTATATTATTAACATGTAAACCGTAGAGATAGAAACTTGGTTTTCTGTATAACGGTATAGAAAAGTTGCACAAATACATAAATACATTTCTTATGTTCTTATGAGCTGAGCCCTGTAAGAGGGTATGCCATCTAGATCAGCAAAATTAAAAGGAATGCTAGCTGAATCTAAAATGACAGAGGTGAGTGTGGAGCTTGGAGCAGGGTCTTTCATCACGTCAATGGAAACCAAACTTATACCAGCAGTAGTGAAGACCCTGGAGAACAATTTCGACAAAGTATATGATAAGCTAGAAGAGGTGACCATAACAGTGCTAAGTGGATCCGCTTGGTAAGCAGATGATGGAGGAGGAACAGAGGGTGTCTGGATTAAAGATGATGTACAATCTGCAACTAAAGATGTCTAAGAGCTCAGACTGTGCAAAATTATGAGGAAAAATTGAAAGACTTAGAGAACAGGTCTTGGAGGAATAACTTATGGGTTGTGAGGATGAAAATGAGCTGCAGGGTTTTTTTTGAGTTTGTAAATCAGCTGGGCCTAAATACAACCTTTGAGAAGCTGCGGATAGAGCGGGTGCACAGATTTGCCCTGAAATGGGATACGAATGGGAGCCCATGTGTGGCTATTCCTCGCATCCTAAACTTTGTGCTTAAAGCTGCTGTAATGTAGGTTATTAGAAGAGGCACGCAGTTGACCCATAAAAATAAAAAAAAATATATATATTTTCTAGGACTATGCCTCTAAAATAGCAGCTAAAAGACATGAATTCACGCCAATATGCACTGAGCTATATGAGATGAAACTTTGCAATATATTTGTTTCCCACAAATCTGAAAGCGATTCATGAAAGAAATATAATTTGGTTGATTACAGCAGGAGAGGCTTGTGCTTTTGTGTTCCAGCTGAGCGAATCTGCAAAAGAGCAGGGCGCGGAGACGCAGCAAGGAGGAGAGAGTGTGAGATAGTGAATATACTGCTTGCGTGTAATAAACATAATACTTTAAACTCAATTTGTTGTTTAATTGGGAGCCAATGAAGTGATATTAAAATGGGTGTTATGTGATCTAATTTTTATTTTCCTGTTAGAATTCTTGTGGCTGCATTTTGTAAAATTCGTAAGGGACGTAAGGTGGAGGTTGGAAGACCAAGTAAAATGGAGTTACAGTGGTCTGTACTGGAAAAAATCAGTAATTGTAGAACTGTCCTGAAATCATTTACAGCTAATAGAAGTTTTAGATGCCTGAGGGTTAAGAGTTTATTATTTCCGTCTCTAACTTTCAGAGAAATGTGTTTTTTGAGATTGAGCTCACTGTCCAGTAAGACGCCAAGGTCTCTGGTATGATTTACTAATTCAATTTCAATCTGGTTGTCTTCTATTTTATAGCTGGGAAGTTTGTTGATAGACCATTTTCTATCTAATAATAAAATCTCAGTTTTGTTAACATTAAGTATCAATTTCATATGAGTTAGTAGCGCTTTAATAACAGGTACATGGAAGTCATCTTTAGTGCCTTTTCTATGGTATCTTGAATTGGGACCAGAAACTGAATGTCATCTGTATAGATGTAATGGGTTAGGCCCAAGCCTGCTAATAGATGACAAAGCGGTAACATGTAAATATTAAGCTCCCCAATGCTACGATATAATTGCGATGGAGAAGGTACAGAGAAGGGCTACCAAAATGATAAGGGGAATGGAACAGCTCCCCTATGAGGAAAGGCTAAAGAGGTTAGGACTTTTCAGCTTGGAGAAGAGACGGCTGAGGGGGGATATGATAGAGATGTTTAAAATTATGAGAGGTCTAGAACGGGTAGATGTGAATCGGTTATTTACTCTTTCAGATAGTAGAAAGACTAGGGGGCACTCCATGAAGTTAGCATGGGGCACATTTAAAACTAATCGGAGAAAGTTCTTTTTTACTCAACGCACAATTAAACTCTGGAATTTGTTGCCAGAGGATGTGGTTAGTGCAGTTAGTATAGCGGTGTTTAAAAAAGGATTGGATAAGTTCTTGGGGGAGAAGTCCATTACCTGCTATTAAGTTCACTTAGAGAATAGCCACTGCCATTAGCAACGGTAACATGGAATAGACTTAGTTTTTGGGTACTTGCCAGGTTCTTATGGCCTGGATTGGCCACTGTTGGAAACAGGATGCTGGGCTTGATGGACCCTTGGTCTGACCCAGTATGGCATTTTCCTATGTTCTTATGTAAACATTTCACAGTGCAAAACAGTAAATAGGAGTTCACTCAGAGATTGGCCTGTGGCCTTCAAACTAGTCTGTGTCTGGTTGAAAACTTTGAATCCATACGGCCTACCCTCTATATACATCCTCAGCAAAAATAACAAAAAATGACTCCAACACCCCCATACCCATTTGGATCTGGGGTTTTAAATAGAGCAGCTCCCCCTATTTGGGAGCAGACCATTCAACACGTCCAGCTGAGATGTTGTCAGCTGAGGCAGGGAAAGATTTTAAAAAATACTCGGTGCACTTGTCCAGGTCAGGAGCATCTTTAGAATATAAGGCTGAAAATAATCTCGGAAAATGAGAGAATGAGACGGGATTTAAGGAAGCTGGAAGAGTGGTCGAAGATATGGCAGCTGAATTCAATGCCAAGAAGTGCAAAGTCATGCATTTGGGGAGTGGAAATCCGAATGAACTGTATTCGATGGGGGGGGGAAAGGCTGATGTGCACGGAGCAGGAGAGAGACCTTGGGGTGATAGTGTCTAATGATATGAAGTCGGCGAAACAATGCGACAAGGCGATTGCAAAAGCCCGAAGAATGCTGGGATGCATAGAGAGAGGAATATCGAGTAAGAAAAGGGAAGTGATAATCCCCTTGTACAGGTCCTTGGTGAGGCCTCACCTGGAGTACTGTGTTCAGTTCTGGAGACCGTATCTACAAAGAGACAAGGACAAGTTGGAGGCGGTACAGAGAAGGGCGACCAGGAAGGTGGAGGGTCTTCATCGGTTGACATACGAGGAGAGATTGAAGAATCTAAATATGTACACCCTGGAGGAAAGGAGGAGCAGGGGTGATATGATTCAAACTTTCAGATACTTGAAAAACTTTAACGATCCAAAGACAATGACAAACCTTTTCCAACAGAAAAAAATCAGCAGAACCAGAGGTCACGAGCTGAGGCTCCAAGGAGGAAGACTAAGAACCAATGTCAGGAAGAATTTCTTCACGGAGAGAGTGGTGGATGCCTGGAATGCCCTTCCGGAGGAAGTGGTGAAGTCCAAAACTGTGAAGCACTTCAAAGGGGCATGGGATAAATATTGTGGATCCATCAGGTCCAGAGGACGCATATAAAGAGCAGGTAGTAAAATACTGCACGGAGCGGCAGTAGCCACAGAGGCATTCACGGAGCGGGATGCCAGTGGCCAGTGGTAGGTGTCCACCTTCATGGAGCGGAAGGATGTAGGGCTGTCATCTCCCAATTAAATAAAAAACAAAAACAAAAAACAAAACAGGGATGGGATCCATCAGGTCTAGAGGACACATATAAAGAGCAGGTAGTAAAATACTGCACGGAGCGGCAGTAGCCACAGAGGCATTCACGGAGCGGGATGCCAGTGGCCAGTGGTAGGTGTCCATATAAAGAGCAGGTAGTAAAATACTGCACAGAGCGGCAGTAGCCACAGAGGCATTCACGGAGCGGGATGCCAGTGGCCAGTGGTAGGTGTCCACCTTCACGGAGCGGAAGGATGGAGGGCTGTCATCTCCCAATTAAAACAATAATAAAAAAACCCAGGGATGGGATCCATCAGTTCTAGAGGACGCATATAAAGAGCAGGTAGTAAAACACTGCATGGAGCGGCAGTAGCCACAGAGGCATTAACGGAGCGGGATGCCAGTGGCCGGTGGTAGGTGTCCACCTTCACAGAGTAGAAGGATGAAGGGCATCCATCTCCCAATTAAAAAAAGAAAAGAAAAAAAGAAAAAAAAACAGGGATGGGTTCATGGGCTTATAGGTATTACCAATTATTAGGCTTTCAATATTTGATGATAGTTAATGTGACTTTCAAGGCATTCTTCACTTTCGGTGCATGTCCGGCATGACTCCTTGCTTCAATGACAGGGGAAAAGAAAAACTGATACTTCACACATTTCCAGCATTGCCCTCTGCTTCATGGCAGAGAGCTATGCTGGCCGCTTACCCAACTAATCAAACTTAATATTTCACTTGGAAGCAGCTCCAGCACTGCTCTCTACATTAATGGTGGGGGTGAAAAGGGAATTAGAACATAAGGTTACTAAGAGCCAAGAGAAACAGTTAAGTATGAGAACAAATGTGTGAAGCTTGCTGGGCAGACTGGATGGACCGGTTGGTCTTCTTCTGCCGTCATTTCTATGTTTCTATGTTAAAACCTTCTCAAGCCCTCCTTTAGAATTTACAATATTCACCTGAAGGTCGCTTATAGCCGCTATGTCTCAAAGATGCCAGCAATTTACTAGGTTTATTACCTATCTTATAAAATCCGGCGTACTTTTGTTCGCGCGCGTGTACTTTTTTAGGATCTACCTCATTATGTCCATAATGGATGGCCATACCACTTATATCTGCTTAGAACCCGAGCACGACCAACCAAATTGCTGGGACTACAGCTACATGTCCCCAAGAGCTCAACGCTAGAGCTGAAAAAATTGCCCGTCTACGAACAGACATTAGTCAGCCTACACGTACCTGCCCAAAGCACCAACTCTTCAAGATTTCCACACCTTGCTGGCAGCCTACCCTGTTTCAGATTTTGGTATCGGCAAAAAGACAAACCTTTTCCGATAATCCTTCCACAGTTTTGCTCATGAAAATGTTGAGAAGAACCGGTCCAAGGACCTATCCCTATGGCCCAGCGCAAGTAAAATCTCTCTCCTTGAAGTGAATTCCATTTATCACTACCCTTTCTTGCCTCCCTCTCAACCAGTTTCTAACCAGTCAGTCACTTTAGGAGTCATAGCAGCAGCGCTCAATTTGGGCCAGATTTTAAATCTTACACGCGGGGGAAGTACATTTGTGCGCGCTACCCACGCATGTTATAAAATCCGGAGTCAGCGCGCGCAAGGGGGCGCACACTTGTGCGCGCCGAGCCCGAAGGGAGCCCCGATGGCTTTCCCCGTTCCCTCCCTTCCCCTATCTAACCCTCCCCCCAGCCCTGCCTATATCCCCCCCCTACCTTATTTTATTTTTTACTAGCGGTACCCGGCCATGCGTTGCAGTGGCAGAGTCAGGTTCTTTTCCCTCCCTCCCTCTTCACCTTGCTCATTTACCTCAGTCACTTATCCTCCTCCCCCTTGGTCTCTCACCCCCCCTTCCCTCCCCTGTCCCCACTCCAACCCTCCCCTGACACTCACCTCCCCCCTCATTCTCCCTCCCCTGACACTCACCTCCCCCCTCATTCTCCCTCCCCTCACACTCACCTTCCCCCTCATTCTCCCTCCCCTCACACTCACCTCTCCCCTCATTCTCCCTCCCCTCACACTCACCTCTCCCCTCATTCTCCCTCCCCTCACACTCACCTCTCCCGTCATTCTCCCTCCCCTCACACTCACCTTTCCCGTCATTCTCCCTCCCCTCACACTCACCTCCCCCCTCATTCTCCCTCCCCTCACACTCACCTCTCCCCTCATTCTCCCTCCCCTCACACTCACCTCTCCCCTCATTCTCCCTGCTGTGGCAGAGCCTGGTTAAGTTGAAAAGACAGAACAGAGCCTGGGGATGTCTGTAATATGTTTAATTTTGCAATGTTTGTGGGTATACAATATTTTTCGGTGTTCCATTGTTAGTGCAGATATACAGATTGTCAGGTTTGCCGACTTAGCACTCTCTATTTAGTTGTGTTTTGTGGAGGGCTAATTTGGTGCCTTTCCGAGATCAGGGACGTTTTGTGTTTGTGTGTGCCCTCCGTCTTTCCACCGCAAAAGAACCCCAGCATAAACGTTGTGTTTAAATACGCACCCCCCCCCCACCCCCCGGCAAAATACAGTAACTCGCCCCCCCCCCCCCCCCGCGAGAGTTGCAGAATGACCGAAACACCCCCTCCCCCCCCGAACACGCGCGCAAGAAAATAACTACGGCCCCCCACCGTGCAGCCCCCCAGGATACCTGTGCAAACAGTCGGTGGAGCGGGTGTTCGGTTCGGGATCGAAGTCTTGGGTTCGGGCCGTCGGTGGCTAGCAATGAAAATGGCTCCGGCCCTTTGACCTGACTATGTCACTGTGAAGGAGTAATGGGAGCGCCAGGTTCCCTGACACAGTAAGGGCAAAGGTCCGCTGGCTGCCAGTCCTGAAAATGGCGTCAACGGGCCCTCGCCCTTACTATGTCACATGGGCTACTTCCGCCATTGTTGTCTCCGAGTGGCATAGTAAGGGAAAGGGCCGTCGGCGCCATTTTGATTGCTGGCTGCCGACGGCCGTAGTGTATGCGATGTGTCCCGGACCGTTCTTGGCCCCCCGCTGGAGCAGCGCGGACCTGTTTCCGCTTTTGTGTGTGTTCGGAGGGTGTGGGCAGTAAGTAGAACAGGCATGTGCGTGGGGGGTGTGAGGAGGGTGTTTTTGTGTGAGTTCGGAGGGTGTGGGAATTGCCAGCATGTGACATGTGCGTGGCCCCCCGGTGTAGCAGGCTGGAATTTGGTGCGTTTTGGTGTGTTTTGGGAGGGTGTGTGAAGTAAGTCCAGTTGTCATGTGTGTGTGGGGGGGGGGGGTGAGTGTTTGTGAAAGGTGTAAGGGGTTGCGCTTGCGCTGACGTCCACCAGATGTCGCTGTTTTGTGGAACCAATTTTTAAACCTTTTTTACCTGTCTCAGGTGTGACTTATATGTAATGTAAGTGTATAAGATCCTGAAGGTTGTGTGCAAATTTGAACGCAATCGGTTAAGTGGTTGCCGAGATTAGCGATTTTGTACAAACTATTTAACATTTTTATTTATATAGATGCGTATCTTGCGCGCGCCGGCCGGCTGCTGTGCTGGAGGGCTCGGGACCGCCCCCGGATCGGCGCCATGCCCCCTTTTTCAAAGCCCCGGGACATACGCGCGTCCCGGGGCTTGCGCGCGCCACCGAGCCTATGCAAAAAATGTGTTCATTGATTGTCTTTACATCTAAATGTCTTCTTCTCAACCCTCTTTTGTATCTTTTACCTATTTTATGCACCATTATGATCTAATGATTCTCACGTGGAACGATGGTATACAAAAACCTAAATAAGTAAATATTACTGGCATTGGTAGCATAGGATCTATTTAATGTTTGTGTACCTGCCAAGTGATTGTAACCTGGATTGGCTACTGTTGGAAACAGGATGCTGGGCTTGATGGACCCTCAGCCTGACTCAGTATGGCAACTTCTTAAGTTCTAAAGTCCTTGGAAATTCCCACAATATGACTGTAGTGAATAGGTCCCCTAGGTGCCACTTGGAACTACCTTCGAGCCTAGTGTTGATGGTACTCTGGCTTTCATTGTGGCTGGGTAAACCCGCAGACCCACCCAGCATCTTTGCCAACTACCAGATGCAATCCCTCAAGTCTTACAAGAGAGCACTCACTCTCACTGTGAGCATTGGCCTACATTGGCACAGGGCAAACTCCCTATAAAGGTCCACTCTACTGCCTTTATTTAAAGAGGGAGCTGAAAACCATGCCATACTCTTTCTATAATAGCTCTAATTACAACCAAAAGTAGAGCACAAGTGATAAAACCAGGACCAAGATACAGGTCACATGACTTGCTGGCACAACCCACAGAATCTTTTAATATACTGGCCTCTACTATCTCTGCTGGTATACCATCTTAAGTCTATATTAATTTATTACATTTTTACATACCGCATAACCCAAGAACATTGTACTATGCTGTGTACATGAGTACATATATCATCAAATTGCAAACATTATCAAAACAAAACAAACCATATGATTTTAAAAATAAAATAATTAAAATGGATTACAGAAATGTATCACTAACTCAACAGACTTCAGCTAATACATCCAATATTGCCAAAAGCTTCCCGATTTACTAAGCTTTTCTCCTATAGATGCAAAATGGGGAAAAAAACCTTACTTATTTAACAAATTTCTAACCCACACATTCCCATGTTCTTGGCAGGTAACAATAGATATTCAAAATCTTACATAAAAATCATACATAAAATAAAACAAAATAACAAACTAAAACTAACAACCATGAACTAAAATAAAAATGTTAAAAAACAAAAATTTAAAAATTTAAATAAATTAAAAATAAAATATAGATAAGATTAATCATCAAAAAGCAATGAAAATTAGATGTTATATCATAAACTCTAAGAAGCATTGATGTTTAATGCCTGCTTAAAATATAAGGCCTTGGGGCCCTAGAGATGCACTTATCTGAATGGACATTTCATCGGGCTCCCACAACCACTGCTAAATTAATCCTGAATTCCATAGAAATTTGGTGGGAAAAACATGTCTAATGCACTGGGAGTCTTCTAAGAAGTCTTTGCCTGAACTCTGGGCCAATCAAGGGGTTATGCTGGAGCGTGCGGTGAATAGAAAAAGTGTTGCCAAAAAGAAGAGTGAATACAGTGAACAGGCCTCTGACGGGGGGGGGGGGGGGGGGGGGGGAGGAAATGGCTGACATGCCACTTACCCCAGAAATAATTGAAGCGATTAAAGGGGTAATGAAAGGCCTTGCGGGAAAGGTACATATACCTCCTTAGAGTCCAAGCTGGAATCCGTGGTCGAGATGGTTATGTGCCTGGTCTCCTCTGTGGGAGAAACGTTAGCACACGTGGAAGTGGACAAAAGTAGGGTGGAAGAAGTAGAACTTTCACTCACTGAAGCGAGTAGCAAAATTGATGTATTGGAGCGTCAAGCTAAAGCTCTGCAAGAGCAAACTTGATGATTTAGAGAACAGCCAGAGGAATAATATTCAGTTGATTGGATCTGACCCAGTTGGTTTCTTTCCTAAGTGGCTGCTGGAGCTCTTAAACATGGTGTGGGGACCGGGGGGCATTAAGATTCAGAGCACTGGCAACGAGAGCAGGGGTGGATCACAGGCCTCTGGTTATCCTGATAAACGGGCCGATTCAGTAAAGTCCACGGGCCCGCTCTCCCAGCACACGCACAGACCACTCTCCTGTGCGCGATTCTGTATTTAAATGAGGCCCGGGGGTAAAAATGGACCGGAGCGGCGGCTGTCAGCGGGTTTGACAGCTGATGCTCAATTTTGCCGGCGTCGGTTCTCGAGCCCGTTGACAGCCACGGGCTTGGAAACCGGACGCCGGCAAATTGAGCGTCCGTTTTCGACCCGACAGCCCTCGGCCGACTTCAATTTATTTTTTTTTTTACTTTTGGAAAGTTTCGGGACCTCCGACCTAATATCGCCATGATATTAAGTCAGAGGGTGCACAGAAAAGCAGTTTTTACTGCTTTTCTGTGCACTTCCCCGGCGCCGGCAGAAATTAGCGCCGACCTTTGGGTAGGCGCTAATTTCTGAAAGTAAAATGTGCGGCTTTAATGAGGTAGCTAAGGATTTGCATGGATTGAAGATTAAATATGCACTGCTGTACACCACGCATCTTAAGATGTTCCATGACGGCTCAGATCTTCGGAACAGTTAAGGAGGTCTCAAAGTTCATGACGGCATAGAAAAGGTGGCACATGCCACGCAACATCGCAGTCATAGCAGAGAGCTGGAGATGGCGCCTTCTTATAGATTCCTCAGGAGCGACTGTGCTGGTGCTGTTGATTCATCATCAATTCCGGTGCCGTGTATTATTTGCGACAGTAGTTGGAGCGTGGAATGCTTAATGACCTAAACTTTTTTTTTTTGCTGTATCGATGCCTTTAATGGATATGTGGTTGGCATGGGGGCCACGGGATGCTGAAATGGCTGCGAGATTGGTGCTGGGTGAACACATGGCTAAGATGGCATCTGCCCCTGCCATTTTGTTTTCTAGTTTTTTTTATTGCTGGGCTGGGAGTACCGGGTTCTGCTCCGATTCAGAAGCTTCCTATCACCGCATCAGCGCATGGCTGTCCAGAGATGTGGAATGAGCACATCCTGCAGCTTTTATGCTTTCTCAGTGAGGTGCACAGTGAGAGAGACCTGAGCTACAGAGTTTTAGTGCAGCAGTCATTCAAAGCTTTGTATTGGTGCTTTGGGAGAAGAGGCGTTACACCGGACTGGACTATTTTTTTCTCCTTCTAATATATGTTTTCGGGTGGAGAAAAGGGGGATGTAAGTGGGAATTGTAATGGGAATCTTTTGTAAGGGGGGTTAGGAATCTATATGGAATGGGGGTGAGAGTGAAGTTTCCTGGGGTAGTTTGGGGGATAGTAAGATGGCATTGTTGGGCCCAGACTATTGTCCCATCCAACTATATTCCACCTGGGGTGGTACTGGTGTTGGCTGTCAGAGGGGTTTCAAAATGAGGTTAGCCAGCTTATGGGTGGGTCAGAAAGAGTACTGAGAGAGGAAGGGAAAAAGGAATTGACAGGCCAATACAGTAAAGTGCGGCCGCGGTTACCCTGCTTCTAACCCGCGTTAGTCCAACCTGCGATTCACTATCCCCTTTAACCCATCCTTACCGCCTCTTTAACTCAACGGTTAACCCTTTCCGCCCGCGGCATGTATATGAGATGTAAACGATTGGATTAGCTATTCCCTCCCATACAGTAACGCGCGCCCCGACTATCGCTATCTTTCCCTGCCGTTTTGCCACGCGTTTAATCTGCTAACTTACCGCCTACCCTTACCCCTGCGTTAGAGGCAGGGGTAAGGGTAGGCGGCAAACTTTCCCCCAGCCCCCGCTCACCTGCCCCAGCCGCGATCATGGGTGCCGGTCTCCGGGGCAGCCCCAGTCCTCTCAAATTGACGGGCCAATCCCCCCGGGCTCTCCGGAGCTGCAACCCAGCTCTGCCCCAGTCCACGGTGAACATATTTCTTCTCCCTCTGACAGCTTTTCTTTGGTTCTCCCACTTGCAAAAAAAAAATAATAAAAAATTGCCAGTCTTGCAAAAACAAAGTTTCCTTTCTTCTTGCAAACGCGTTTCTTAACTGTAACTGCAGGAACAATTGCAACTTCTGTTCCTTGCGTGAAGCCGGGTTTTGTTTTGTTTTTACTCCATCAGCTTTTTTTGAAAAGAAAAAAGAGCGCTTTAGTTGGAAAGCCCACCCCCATTTTAACGGCCCTCGCTGCTGAGGTAGAGGGGCAGCTGCCAGGAGCCCTTTTTTTTTTTTAAATTCCTGAATCCTGGGTCGGCGCAGGCCCACGAGACGCGCTGCCCTCTGCTTTTTGCAACGGATCGGACCTCTAGGGGTTTAAAGGTGAAGCGCCATTTCTCTCCTCCACCTGTGGGGTCAGAGGGAAGTTGGGGGAAGAGTTTATTGTGTTTATATGAGTTTGGGGGGGTTTGGAGAAGGGAATTAGGTTAAAACTTCAGGCATATACATTGTCATGTAGTTGGTCATTGGTGGTAAGGAAATATCGTGGATATGTTATCTCTCAGTGGTTGATATTTTCCTTGTGTTTTATGTGCTACTATTGGGAGGCTATCTTGATGGTCCTTGTATTAGATGAAGGTATGAATATATGGGAAGGCTAATGTCCTTTCACTGAATATTAGGGGAATTCGCATCCCATTAAGCATAAGCGATTATTGGCAATTTTGTAAACGACAACAAGAGCATATTGTCTTCCTGCAGGAGACACATCTATCCAGGGGCTAAAGTGATAATTATAAAGGGAATGGGTGGGTCAGGTATACTCGGCCCCCTTTTCCACACAGAGCAGAGGGAGTTAACATAACAATTGCCCATACAAGTGCTGTGTACCAAAATTGAAATGGACGGTAGCTTTATAATATTACACTACAGCTCTATACCAGGGAACTGGTGCTGGTTAATATTTATGGTTCCAATTAGGATCTTTTTTTTTTTTTTTTTTTGCATCTTTAATGTAGATGCTGGGGAGTTTTGCTGGGCTCCATTTGGTCATTGGTGGTGATTGGAAATGCTTGCCTAGATCCTATATGTGGCAGGTCTGGAACTGTTTGTGACCAAAGGGTGCCAGGGGCCTTCACCTCGTTGGTGAAAATGTTCTCCCTGTGCGATATATGGAGAATTAATAATCCTACTGGCAGGGACTACACTTTTTTCTCTCTGCGGCATAATATGCACAGCCATATCAACTATATTTCATGCTCTGAAAAGCTATGCTCCATGGTTGTGGACTGTGATATCCTTCCTTGCCAGTTTTCGGACCGTTGTCCTATTTCTCTTTTGCCGGTGGGAGCTCCGTTCTCTCCGCCCTCATGGTTATGGAGGTCGAATGTGTCCTTGCGCCTTCACAATGATTTTTCGCAAATGATTTCTGTGGTCATTCAGAATTTTAATGGACATCATGATGTGACCTTGAACGACCCTGTGTTATGGTGGAGAACGCTTAAGGCTGTTCTCTGGGAAAGACTTATTAGATATGCTAGCTATGTCAAGAGAGAATGTTTGGTCAGAGCGGGTGGTCAGATCAAGAAGCTAGAAAAGGAGCATAAGAGAACTTCATCTCTCTGGGTTTATAGACAGCTTATGGAGGCTAGGGACCGATTGAGACTGCTGCGAGGAATAGAGCAGCATTGTGAGCACGGCAATCAAATTAGGGGCTTTCTTAGCTAGAGCAGTGCGGAAAAAGGACTGCACACACTATTATCCAATAGATTGCACATATAGGGCCGGGGGGGTTTACGTCAGACCATAGTGAAAAAGGGGCTGCTATTAAGGAATATTTTCAGGCATTATACTCTCATTCTCAGTCTTGCATCCTGGTGACGTATGTACATTTTTGGATAAGGTACAATTACCGAATTTGATGCAGGAGGCGGCTGAGATGTTCAAGGCCCCCATAACAGCTTTAGAGGTTAGGAAGGCAATTGGAGCATTGCTAGCAGGTAAGCATCCTGGCCTGGATGAGTATCACATTTTTATAAGAAATGTGTGAATAATGTGGTACCCATCCTGGTTTGAGCCTCTTTTTTTTTTTTTTTTTATTTATGCGACTTATATACTTTTGACAACAATTAAACATGTCATTACATGGCAATTTTGTATATATAATTGACCATAATATGATCAATACAAAAAGAAAACTAATACAAAGAAATTCTTTATACATTTGCCAGTTATAAGGAAAGAAGATCCTAGTTCAATTAATCTGGAGCATAATTAAGCCAAAAATTTAAACTTAAGGAATAGGTGAGTTTAAATGCTTCTTCAATTATATAAACCAAATGACCAAACCTGGTGAAAATATCATTTTTTACTCTTGAATCTAAAAATTTTTAAGTTCCAATGGTTCTAGGAATACATATTGCTCATTTAGATATTTACGATACATTTGCAGGGGAAATAAACTATCAGCTGGGCTCCCAGCTGTTTTACTTCTGGGCCCATCTGGAGAAAGTTTTCCTCCTTATCTGTGTATTCCTTGTAATGTCTGGGTACATCCAGATTTTCCCCTTAAGATATAACTTTTCCCGGTTCTTAGAAATAGTTTTAAAACATTATCCCTATCTTCTATCTTTTGAAACCTCTGTTGAGCTCTTTAATTATCTTCAGGGGGCTCTGTCATCAATGGTTGTGCTAAATGAGGCATCTAGAACGCTTCTGTATAAGAAGAAGGGGAATGAGTCAGATGTGGGGGCATATAGGAGCTTTGCTTAATGGGGATCTAAACATTTTGGCTAAGACTCTGCAGATGTGCATGGAATATGTGATGCTCCTGTTGATTTATCAGGTTCAGACAAATGAAAGAGTGCCAATCAGAACATAATACACATGGGGTAGATTTTCAAACCCTAGCACGTGTAAAAGCTCAGGGTTTATGAGGCGTGGCCCTTTTACGCATGCTGGGCCAATTTTCAAAATGGTCCGGCCATGTGAGTAAACCCCCGGGACGCGTGTAAGACTCGGGGCTTGAAAAAGGGGCAGTCCGGGGGTGGGATGGGGGCGGGGCTAGAGGCCATTTGCCACTGTGCCGGGAGATCGCGTGCCAACAGAGTGCCAACTTGCTCCTGCTCCGAGGCTGGAGCAAAAGGTGAGATATTAAAAATCGGGCTAGTTAGGATAGGGAATCAGGGGCGTGCAGGATAGGGGAAGGGGGAAGGCAGGTTAGGCTAGGGAGTTGGGAAGTTCCCTCCCAGTCTGCTCCTTAGTTGGACTGGACTGGGAGGGAAATGGGGAAAGCCCCGATGCGTCGCCACGCATGTTATAAAATCGTGCGTCCATGTGTGCGCACCGAGTAGAACATGCACATGGACTCACGTGTGTAATAGATTGTTTAACCTGTTACATATCACTAAAATTAGGAAAATGACCCTTGATGTGAACAAGGCTTTCGATAGTATACAATGGCATTATTTGTTTGGGGTGTTAAGTAAATTGGGTTTCCAGAAGAATTTACCAAATGGATCAGAGCCTATATTCCTCCCCTCAAGCCTTTTCATGTCAACAATTTATGCACAACTAAGTCTGATATTTCTTGTGACAAATGACAGGGGTTTCCACTCTCTCCCTTTCTGGCTATCGAGCCCTTTGCTCAAGCAATAAGGGAGAAAACGTTAATTTCTGGGTTTAGGGTTAAGGGTAGAACATAAGGTATCACTGTACGTGGATGACATCCTGCTATTTCTGTCACGGGTTGAGGAGTCGGGTCCAAGACTGATGAAGTTATTGGGGGATTATGGGAATGTCTCAGGTTATTAAATTAATTTTGCTAAATTTAAATTGCTTACCCGGGGAGGGAAAGTCTATATCCTGAGATGTATGCCTGGTTTTATAGGGTCTCTGAGGGTTTCACATATCTGGGTGTGGAAGTATCCTGTAGGTTCCAAGATCTATATAAACTGAAATATAGTCCAGTACTGAATAAAATTTGAAAGGATATGAAGAATTGGATGAACCTATTTATTTCTTGGGCTGGATTGATCAACTTAATTAAAATTGTTAAGGTGTGGCAGGTAGGGATGTGAATCGTTTTTCAACGATTAAAATTATCGTCCGATAATGTTAATATCGTCTTAAATCGTTATAGAACACGATACAATAGAAATTCTAACGATTTATCGTTAAAAATCGTTAAATCGTGTTAGTGCGCACTAACTCCCCGTTAGTGCGCACTAACTCGATTTAGTGCGCACTAACTGAAAATGATACAAATAAACACTTTCCAGGTCACTGAAGGTCAGTTAGGAATGAATATGTGTTCCTATTGGCTGGCTGCCCTCTTATCTATTGATGTTACCAAGGTTACCACTGAGGTGATGGTTGGGGGGATGGGAAATGGAACTGGAAACTAACGAACACCAACAGAAAATGAAACAAAGTGTTCACCCCTTCCCAGGTCAGTAAAGGTCACTTAGGAATGAATATGTATGTATGTATTCCTATTGGCTGGCTGTGCTCTTATCTATTGATGTTACCAAGGCTAACACTGAGGTAATGGTTGGGGGGATGTGAAATGGAAACAGTTGGAAGCTTGACAAAAAAAAGTAATGTAATGATCAGCACTCACGTGACTAGAACTTGTTTGTTTATTATTTTGTTAGCAGGCACCTGAAATGCTAGTGCATGTTGAATTTGCCAATCACTGTGCATTTTAGAAAGGTGGTCCTGGCTGGAACTGTACACAGTTCAAATATATGTAATTGATTGTTGGTAAGTGTATTTTTAAAGTAGCCACACTGGCACAAGTATGTTTACTTTTCCTCCTACTTAACTCACTAGCTCAGCTTTGTAAGAAGGGCTTCTCTGCTTGTGTGTTGTTTTTGTTTGGTGTGAGGAGAGCAGAAACATCAGATCTTTATTCAATCTACTACAGTCATCTCTTACAGTGCCCTATCCCTATTAATACCAGGAGTGTTGTGATCTTCCTGCACACAGTGCCCTAACCCTGATACCAGTCTGAGACAGCTCCCTCCCTGCATTACTAGTGAGAGGCTGGCTTCACAGACAGGGGGGAGCTGCCTGACCCTCACTCCTGACTTCCCCCATGTCCCAGCTAGTGAATGGTGTGTGGGTGAGGGGGGGGGGAGGATGGTGAAGTCTGAGACAGCTCCCTCCCTGCATTACTAGTGAGAGGCTGGCTTCACAGACAGGGGGGAGCTGCCTGACCCTCACTCCTGACTTCCCCCATGTCCCAGCTAGTGAATGGTGTGTTGGGTGAGGGGGGGGGGGAGGATGGTGAAGTCTGAGACAGCTCCCTCCCTGCATTACTAGTGAGAGGCTGGCTTCACAGACAGGGGGGAGCTGCCTGTCCCTCACTCCTGACTTCCCCCATGTCCCAGCTAGTGAATGGTGTGTGGGTGAGGGGGGGGGGAGGATGGTGAAGTCTGAGACAGCTCCCTCCCTGCATTACTAGTGAGAGGCTGGCTTCACAGACAGGGGGGAGCTGCCTGACCCTCACTCAAGCAGAGAAGCCCTTCTTACAAAGCTGAGCTAGTGAGTTAAGTAGGAGGGAAAGTAAACAATACTTGTGCCAGTGTGGCTACTTAAAAATACACTTACCAACAATCAATTACATATATTTGAACTGTGTACAGTTCCAGCCAGGACCACCTTTCTAAATGCACAGTGATTGGCAAATTCAACATGCACGTGTCTGCTAACAAAAATAATAAACAAAGAAGTTCTAGTCACGTGAGTGCTGATCATCACATGTCAAGCTTCCAACTGTTTCCATTTCACATCCCCCCAACCATTACCTCAGTGGTAACCTTGGTAACATCAATAGATAAGAGCACAGCCAGCCAATAGGAATACATATTCATTCCTAAGTGACCTTTACTGACCTGGGAAGTGTGAACACTTTGTTTCATTTTCTGTTGGTGTTCATGAGTTTCCAGTTCCATTTCCCATCCCCCCAACCATCACCTCAGTGGTAACCTTGGTAACATCAATAGATAAGAGGGCTGCCAGCCAATAGGAACACATATTCATTCCTAACTGACCTTCAGTGACCTGGAAAGTGTCTATTTGTATCATTTTGGGTTAGTGCGCACTAACTCGAGTTAGTGCGCACTAATCGGAAAAAAACGATTTTTTAACGATTTTTCAATGAAATAATCGTGCCAAACACGATTTTCTTCTCCTGCCACACGATTTCTATCGTTAAGACGATATGGAAAACGATTCACATCTCTAGTGGCAGGAGGTTTGTAGGCATCTTGGAATGAATGAGGCCATTGGCCAAGAATCCTAGGGTTTCCTATTGTTCCTTTTTCCAATCTCATTCTGGGTTTCCTGGGCTGGCAGCTCATGTTACATAGACACATTGTCCTCTATTTTTCTCTGCTGCAGTTCACTTAAATGGTAGCATGCTCTTTAACCTCTGTCTCCCTTGGGAGGTGGGTTTTATTTCCAATGTCCTCTGGTACAAATTGTTCTAACAACTGCATCCACCTAGGCTTGGGGGGGGGGGAGGGGGGCTCATGTTGATGGGCTCCACGCCCAGGGTCTATGGTCTACCCAGGAACAACTGCATCAAATCAATTTCCTGGAGCTCCAGACAATCAGATATACTCTATGGGCTTTCAGATATCAGCTGTCCAACAAAATTGTGCTGATACAGACTGACACCAAGTGGAAATGTGGTATGTCAACAAGCAGGGAGGTATGGAATCGAACCTCCTGTGTTAGAAGCAGTCCAGATATGATCATGGATCCTCTCCTATGGGATGGTGTTCACAGCTATGAATCTGACCAGAACAGAGAATGCAATTGTGGATGGGCTGAGTCGCTTCTTCTGACCCCATGAATGGTCGTCTGAACCAAGGTGTGGTGAATCAGATCTTCCACCTGTGGGGAAGGCCGGAGATGGGTCTGTTCACTACACTTTGGAATAGGAAGGTTTCTCAGTTCTTTTCCCTGTATAAGGTACACAACAGACTAACTTCATAATGCCCTTTGCCCACTATTGGGGTGCGTGTCTCCTGTACATGTATCCTCCAATTCCACTGGTGGTGAAGACTTTGTTGAAGTTTCATGAGGACAAAGGAGCTATGATTCTCATAGCCCCTCGTTGGCTGAGACAGATCTGGTTTCCACTCCTTTGGGAGATGTCCATCAGGAAACCGATCAGAGTAGGGTATTTCCTGGATCTCATCACCCAGGATTGAGGCAAGTTTTGGCATCCCAACTTCCAGGCTCTGCTGCTGACAGCCTGGATGTTGAGAGGTTGATTCTACAACCACTTGATCTCTGAGGATGTGTCTTGTGCCCTTGTAGCTTCCAGAAAGCCATCCACTAGAAAGTTCTATGCACTGAAGTGTAGGTACTCCCCACAAAAACTGCTTGACCACTTTCTTCAACATTTAGAGCTGGTCTGAAGACCAACTCAGGATTCACCTGAGTGTGACTGACATATATAACCATGGTGTAGAGGGTGGGCCCATCTTTGTACAGCCTATAATTGTATGTTTCATGAGAGGTCTGCTTCAGTTGAAGGCTCCCGCTGTGTCTTGAGACCTCAGTGTGGCTTTAGCTCAGCCAATGAAAGCTCCCTTTGAGCCACTGTGCTCCTGTGACCTGAAATACCTGACCTGGAAGGTCATATTTTTGCTGGTGGTCACTACAGCACATGGGGTCAGTAAGAGCCAGACCTTAGTGACTTAGCCACATTATACTAAGGTTTTCCACGACAGAGTGAGTCTTATTTATTTATTTATTTAGCAGTTTTTATATACCGATGAACTTTGGGACCATCTGATCGGTTCACATTAAAACGAAAATCAGCAACAAGTGCTTTACAGTGCAATTTACCCTAAGTTCTTGCCTAAGGTTGTGTCAGACTTCCATCTTAATTAGTCCATCATCTTGCCAACATTTTTTCCCAGGCCCTATTCACACCAACACAAACGAGTCCTGCACAGTTTAGACTGTAAAAGAGCCTTAGCCTTCTATCTGGAGCGGACAGAAGAGCAGAGACAGACCACCCAACTTTTTGTTTCTTTTGATCAGCACAGGTTGGGGATCACCATTGCCAAGCAGATGCTTTCCAGTTGGCTAGCAGACTGCATCTCCTTCTCTTATACCCAGGTGAGATTGCATCTTGGGGGCCATGCCAAGACTCACTGTTTGAGCCATGGAGGAGATCTGCAGTGCTGCGATGTGGAGTTCCATCCACTCATTCAAATCTCATTACTGGATAGGGATGGCAACGCAACAGCAGGTTTGACCAAGCTCTCCTTCCGAACTTGTCTGAGGTGTAGAATCCACTTCTGTTCCCTCCTAGGGCCTGTTATTTCTGTTCTAGCTGTCCCCCTCCTGTTACCTACAAAACATTGGTTTTCTTGTTGTACCCATTGGCACTTGTTTTGTTGGTCCCCTTTTGTGTTTGGGAGGGCCGCCTGGAGTTAGAGATTCACCCGTGTGAGTTGTTTACCTGTAACAAGTGTTCTCCAAGAACGGCAAGATGTCAGTCCTCACAAACGCCACCTGCCATCCTGCGGAGTAGGGGTTGCACTTTGTGGGTTTTGTTCTTATTGTTTTTTTATTATTTTAATCCTCAATTCTATGTTATAAGACAGAGAGGACCCTGCCTGGACAATGTGGTATAATGCATGCTCAGAGCGGCTCAGTTAAAGTTCTAGAAACTTTGACATCAATTTTCCATGTTTGGCTCCATCGGATGATGTCACCCATGTGACCTTGTTCTAGGTTTTGAAGTGGCTCTCTAGTTTTCTTCAGAATAGGAAACAATTGGTAACTTTCCAAGGCTTGTTTTCTTCTTTACATAAATTAAAGTTAGGGGTCCCTCAAGGTTCGATGCTATCCCCTCTTCTTTTTAATTTGTTTCTTACTCCATTGGTTAACTTGATACAATCATTTGGATTTGCCCCATTTATTTATGCTGATGCTATACAAATTCTGGCTCATTTTGGAAATTCATCTAAGGAGGTTGTAAGTAGATTGAATTCTTGTTTACGAGCCATCTCTCAATGGTTTGTTGAAAACAAGTTGATTCTTAATTTTGAAAAGAATGAGTTATTGAAAATTGGATATGGGGATATCCCAGTGGGTCTTTCCCTGAACCGATCACAGTTAGTGCCGAAGGACCAGGTAAAATCTTTGGGGTGATTTTGGACTCAGAATTTTCTTTGGAAAAACATATTTTGCAGGTGGCACATAATTCGTATCCCAGGTTCAAACTACTAAGGCAAGTAACACATTTAAGACTAATCGGAGAAAATTCTTTTTCACTCAACACACAATAAAGCTCTGGAATTTGTTGCCAGAGGATGTGGTTAGTGCAGTTAGTGTAGCTGGGTTCAAAAAAGGTTTGGATAAGTTCTTGGAGGAGAAGTCCATTAATGGCTATTAATCAATTTTACTTAGGGAATAGCCACTGCTATTAATTGCATCAGTAGCATGGGATCTTCTTAGTGTTTGGGTACTTGCCAGGTTCTTGTGGCCTGGTTTGGCCTCTGTTGGAAACAGGATGCTGGGCTTGATGGACCCTTGGTCTGACCCAGCATGGCAATTTCTTATGTTCTTAATTGAGACCCTATTTAGGACAAGCAGCTCTTAAGGTGATGGCCTTTGCCTTGGTTCTTTTACAATTGGATTACTATAATGCAATATTTTTGGAATTGCAGGGTAAAGTGACTCCTAAATTACAACTTATCGAAAACACTGCTGCTAGAATTTTCATGGGAAAATCTCGGAGAAATTCAGTGAAACCGTTATTAATGGATTTGCATTGGTTATCCATTGAAGAGAGATGCAGGTTTAAAAATGGTGCTGGCATTTAAAATCTTAAATAGCTTTGGTTCCCCTTCTTTAAGGGGTTCTTTACAATGTATCTAAAAGAAATTTACGCTCTTCTGGATGACGATATCTACAACCACCTTTGGTGAACAAGTTCACGTGGGTGTTAGATCCTTTTCTAATGCTATTCTAAATGTATGGAGCAGGTTACCATTGGATGTGAGAGAGGAGGAAAATTTATTAAGATTTTGGAAGAAACTAAAAACCTGGATTATGTCTTCTAATTGATTTATAATATTTCTTGGTAGGTTTGAGATGTCTCAGTAGAGAAAATGGTGGGGTAAGAGCTGGATTTGATGGCTGCTTTTATATGTTGGTAAGTCTTGGTATTTATTTTTTTTTAGTTTTATGTTATGGTTTTATTATTATTATGTAGGCATTGTAATTTTACGTGTTGTATGCATCGCTTTGGGCAATAATTTTTATCTGCAAAGCGATTAATAAATGACGATAAATAAATAAATAAACTCTGCTTTGTGCCGTGACTAACCTAGTGGCTGCTTTTCGTACAGATTGAAGTCATTTTAACACTACCTGACAATCCCACATATGTAAGCTGGTGGCTTACGTATTAAAATGTCTTCAACCTGTAAATCAAGCCAAGAATCAGGACGAAGGCCTTTGGCAAAATTGTAGTTGTACATTTCCAACAATTCAGGAGCTAAAAGTTTCTTCTGTAACTTATATGATACCATCTATTCCTGGAGACTTTCTAGACATCCTGGCAGTAATGGCATTTCTAATTTCTCCAGTCAAGTTGGTCCCCAGCTAATGTATCTTCCTGTGAAAGACTGTCACTTGTGAACTTTAACAAAATCTTTGAACAAGACTTTTCTAATTTGGTTGAATAATGAAAGCTGTGTAAATCTGTCATTGATCTCTCTCTTTTTTTTTTGTGGGGGATCAGCTTCAGTGTTGATGACCAGAATTTCAGGAATATGTTGACTTTCCTTTTCAGCCTTTAGTAACTGAATAGAGTAGTTTACCAACTTCGTCCCCAATTACAGATAAACATTGGCCTTGAGCTGCAATCACTTTTGCTGCTGCTTCTGCAATCAGCAGATCGATCCCTTCTGATCAATCTCAGGATCCTGTAAACGCTCCGCCACGTCTGGCTCCCAGTGCTCGTATCCATAGTTCGCCTGTCCTTTTGAGCTTCCAGTGCAATCTGGGCTGCGGTGACATCATCCTTCATTCACAATTCCCTGTGTATTTTCCCTGTTTTATATCCGCTTGCCCTTACCTCTAGCCCAGCCATTGTAGTGAGGGCCTTTGGCCAGGGGCCACATGTGGCTCCCTCCAGAACCCAGAATGTGCGCATGCTGAGCCTGGGCAGTACCTGAGACTCCTTACCCCTGAGGCTATAAACGTTGTCTCCACAGCATCCTCAGTCCTGTCCAGCCTGGAGAGCGGAGGCCCAACCCAGAAATCAAGCCTGGCCTTTTATACAGCAGTGTCCAGCACTTGCCATTTTAGTGCCTGGAGCGGGCAACACTGGTCCCTGCTTCTCTCCCACTCCATCTTCTCCACTCTGATCCCCAAACATTTTCCCCCACAACTCAGATGGTAGGAGGAGAGTGACAAGGTCCCTGGCTTTTCATCCATTACCAGCCAACCCTTGCATTTCAGCCATTTTTCCACCTCCTCTACCCCAAGGAGCTTTGCACCTGGGGCAGCTGCTGCTTCTGCCCACCCCTAGCTACAGCTCTGCTAGCCTGTATATCCTATTTTTACCCTGAGATAAACAGGAAGACATGCTTCACATTTCCTCTTCTTCATTGAAACTAAATGACTCATAACAGTAGTCAATAATTAATTACATGTGTGTGTGAGAGAGGCTGGTAACTACACATGTATGAGAGGAGCCGGTACTGTAATTACACGTGTGAGAGGAGCTGGTAACTGTAATTACACGTGTGAGAGGAGCTGGTAACTGTAATTACACATGTGTGAGAGGAGCTGGTAACTAATTACACGTGTATGAGAAGCTGGGAACTGTATCTACATGTGTGAGTTAGAGAACCCAGTAACTAATTACATGTGTGTGTGAAAGAACCTGGTAACTACACATGTATGAGAGGAGCCGGTACTCACGTGTGAGAGGAGCTGGTAACTGTAATTACACATGTGTGAGAGGAGCTGGTAACTGTAATTACACATGTATGAGAAGCTGGGAACTGTATCTACATGTGTGAGTTAGAGAAGCCAGTAACTAATTACATATGTGTGTGAAAGAAGCTGGTAACTAATATGTGCATTTAGAGAAACTAGTAACGTGTGAGAGGAGCCGGTAACTATAATTATTCATATGTGAGAGGAGCCAGTAACTATAATTATTCATGTGGGGGAGGAGTCAGTTATTGTATTTATTCATGTGTGAAAGGAGCTGGTAACTGTAATTACACGTGTGAGAGGAGCTTGTAACTAATTACACGTGTATGAGAAGCTGGGAACTGTATCTACATGTGTGTTAGAGAAGCCAGTAACTAATTACATGGTGTGTGAGAGAGGCAGGACACATGTATGAGAGGAGCTGGTACTGTAATTACACGTGTGAGAGGAGCACTGTAATTACACAAATGACTGGACTGATACTGGTAAGCCACGTTGAGAGGGAGCTGGTAACTGTAATTACACGTGTGAGAGGAGCTGGTAACTAATTACGTGTATGAGAAGCTGGAACTGTATCTACATGTGTGAGTCGAGGAGCCGGTACTGTAATTACACGTGTGAGAGGAGCTGGTAACTGTAATTACACGTGTATGAGTAGATGGGAACTGTGACTACATGTGTGTGTTAGAGAAGCCAGTAACTAATTACATGTGTGCGTGAAAGAAGCTGGTAACTAATATGTGCATTTAGAGAAGCCAGTAACTATAATTATTCATGTGGGGGAGGAGTCAGTAATTGTATTTATTCATGTGTGAAAGGAGCTGGTAACTGTAATTACACGTATGAGAGGAGCTGGTAACTAATTACACGTGTATGAGAAGCTGGGAACTGTATCTACATGTGTGAGTTAGAGAAGCCAGTAACTAATTACATGTGTGTGTGAGAGAGGCTGGTAACTACACATGTATGAGAGGAGACGGTACTGTAATTACACATGTGAGAGGAGCTGGTAACTGTAATTACACATGTGAGAGGAGCTGGTAACTAATTACACGTGTATGAGAAGCTGGGAACTGTATCTACATGTGTGAGTTAGAGAAGCCAGTAACTAATTACATGTGCGTGTGAGAGAGGCTGGTAACTACATATGTATGAGAGGAGCCGGTACTGTAATTACAGGTGTGAGAGGAACTGGTAACTGTAATTACAGGTGTGAGAGGAGCTGGTAACTAATTACACATGTATGAGAAGCTGGGAACTGTATCTACATGTGTGAGTTAGAGAAGCCAATAACTAATTACATTTGTGTGTGAAAGAAGCTGGTAACTAATATGTGCATTTAGAGAAGCCAGTAACTATAATTATTCATGTGGGGGAGGAGTCAGTAACTGTATTTATTCATGTGTGAAAGGAGCTGGTAACTGTAATTACTCATTCATGAGAGGAGCCGGTAATTAACTGCACGTGTGTGAGAGGAGCCAGTATCTAATTACAGGTGTATTACAGGAACTGGTAACTGTAAAAACATAAGAAAATGCCATACTGGATCAGACCAAGGGTCCATCAAGACCTATTTCCAATAGTGGCCAATCCAGGCCATAAGAACATAAGAAAATGCCATACTGGATCAGACCAAGGGTCCATCAAGCCCAGCATCCTGTTTCCAACAGTGGCCAATCCAGGCCATAAGAACCTGACAAGTACCCAAAAACTAAGTCTATTCCATGTAACCATTGCTAATTGCAGTGGCTATTCTCTAAGTGAACTTAATAGCAGGTAATGGACTTCTCCTCCAAGAACTTATCCAATCCTTTTTTAAACACAGCTATACTAACTGCACGAACCACATTCTCTGGCAACAAATTCCTGGCAAGTACCCAAAAACTAAGTCTATTCCATGTAACCATTGCTAATTGCAGTGGCTATTCTCTAAGTGAACTTAATAGCAGGTAATGGACTTCTCCTCCAAGAACTTATCCAATCCTTTTTTAAACACAGCTATACTAACTGCACTAACCACATCCTCTGGCAACAGATTCCAGAGTTTAATTGTGCATTGAGTGAAAAAGAACTTTCTCTGATTAGTTTTAAATGTGCCACATGCTAACTTCATGGAGTGCCCCCTAGTCTTTCTATTATCCGAAAGTGTAAATAACTAATTCACATCTACCCATTCTAGACCTTTCATGATCTTAAACACCTCTATCATATCCCCCCTCAGCCGTCTCTTCTCCAAGCTGAAAAGTCCTAACCTTTTTAGTCTTTCCTCATAGGGAAGCTATTCCATTCCCCTTATCATTTTGGTAGCCCTTCTCTGTACCTTCTCCATTGCAATTATATCTTTCTTGAGATGTGGTGACCAGAATTGTACACAGTATTCAAGGTGCGGTCTCACCATGGAGCGATACAGAGACATTATGACATTTTCCGTTTTATTCACCATTCCCTTTCTAATAATTCCCAACATTCTGTTTGCTTTTTTGACTGCCACAGCACACTGAACCTCTCACATATATGTAGGCACAGTTACCGACTCACACATATATGGTAACTGTAATTACATGTGTGAGAGGAGCCAGTAACTGTAATTACATATGGTTTTAGAAAAAGTTAAATCTTTATAGTTTACAAAAGTTTTTTAATAGTATTATAAACAGATTTGAAATATTTTTGGTATTGACTGCATTTTATGTGAATTTGTTTTGTAATTATTTCATTTAATTGTGAATGTTTTAGTTGTACTCCACTTTGGACATTTTGTTATGGAGCTGCAGCATATAAATTTGAATAAATGAATAAATGTGTGAAAGGAACCCACATCTAACTACACATATGTGACAGGAACTGGTAACTAATTACAATTGTGTGAAAGGAGCCAGTATCTAATTATGCCAGGGTAAGAGGAGCTGGTAACTAATTACATGTTTATGAGAGGACCCCTTAACAAATTACACATGTGTGAGAGAAGCCAGTAATTAATACACATGTGAGAGAAGCCAGTAACTAATTACGTGTATGAGAGGAGCTGGTAACTAATTTCATGCGTTTGTGAGGAGCCAGTAACTGTACCTACATATATGTGTGAGAGGAGCTGGTGACTAATTACATATGTGTGAGGGGAACCTGTAACTAATTACATGTTTATGAGAGGAACCCTTAACAAATTACACATGTGTGAGAGAAGCCAGTAACTAATTACGTGTATGAGAGGAGCTGGTAACTAATTTCATGCGTTTGAGAGGAGCCAGTAACTGTACCTACATATATGTGTGAGAGGAGCTGGTGACTAATTACATATGTGTGAGGGGAACCTGTAACTAATTACATGATTATGAGAGGGAACCCTTAACAAATTACACGTGTGAGAGAAGTCAATAATTAATTACGTGTATGAGAGGAGCTGGTAACTAATTTCATGCGTTTGAGAGGAGCCAGTAACTGTACCTACATATATGTGTGAGAGGAGCTGGTGACTAATTACATATGTGTGAGGGGAACCTGTAACTAATTACATGTTTATGAGAGGGAACCCTTAACAAATTACACGTGTGAGAGAAGTCAGTAATTAATTACACATGTGAGAGAAGCCAGTAACTAATTACGTGTATGAGAGGAGCTGGTAATTAATTTCATGCGTGTGAGAGGAGCCAGTAACTGTAATTGCACATGTATGAAAGAAGCCCATAACTAAACATGTGTGAGAGAAGCCTATAACTAATTACATGTGTGTGAGAGGAGCCGGTAACTGTGCCTACATATATGTGTGAGAGGAGCTGGTGACTAATTACATATGTGAAAAAGAGGTCAGTAACTGTAACTGCATGTTTGTCTATGAAAAGCGGGTAACTAATTACACGTGTGCATGAGAGTTGCTGTTAAGGGTAACTACCCACATGTGAGAGGTGCCAGTAACGTTTTTACACGTGTGTGACAGTATCCAATATCTTCAAATACGTTTAGCAAAACTCAGTCCTTTCCAAACTCCAGACCATTTCAATGTCCAACCAAAATTTACTGTAAAAATCTGTTTGTTAGTCATGAGAGGAATTGCCAAAAAATACTTGCTTAAATGTTATTTTTGTTGGGGGTAAGAAGAGCTGAGAAACAGATGATGACTGGTAAATGAGATAGGGAGAGATAAGCTCGCCGCCTGCCGCTTACCGGAAAGGTCACTATATCTGATGACCTCCCTGAGGGTAGTATAAGTACAGGACCATCTGTGCAGGGAACGTGAGACCAGAAGGAGAAGAGAGGAAGGACCAGAAGAAGAAAGCTCTGCAGAGGATCAGAAGGGAGGATGAAGCTGACCCAAGTTTGTGTCTTTTTCCTCTGCTCCATCGTCATCCTCAGCTCTTACTCTGCTGCTGCTGCTGCTGCTGCTGGAACGCAGGTAACCCAAACCTCTCATTACAGAGTGTGTGAGTGTGTGTGTGTGTGTGTGAGAGCATGTCTTAGCGGGCTTTCTTTGTGTACGTAGCATGGATCACCCTCTCCTTGCGCACTCCCTTTGCACTCAGCTCCTTCCTCTGCTCTTCCTTTCTTTCTCCTCTCTTGCTTTGTGCATGGTGGTCTGCATCTCTGTCCGTCTCTCTCAGTGTCAGCCTTCTCTTGCAGTCCAACCCTCTACAGCCCCACTCTGCCACGTCAGTCCCGTCCCTGTCTTAAATATTTCCATTTTGCTTCTCAGACATATTGAAATAAATGAGGAGACAATACTTACCCACTATAGCAGTATACAGGCAGCAGCTTGGGGTCCTTTCCTATGTTTGCCCTTATGGCCCTGATAACTAGAACAGGAGTGTGAATGAACCTGAGTCCAAATTAAATCGTACACAGGTCTGCTTGCAATAAAGCATTTGGAACAGGACTTGCTGATAGCTGAGTTTCTTACCTGTCTCTGGCCTGCTTTGCCTGGTGGGTGATGGGGAGGGGTCTCAGGGGCAGCGAATGCTGAGTGCCTCCTCTTCTCTTCTCTGCAGGAAGAAGCCGAGGAGCAGCCTATGGGCCTGTCAAAGCTCCAGACTGAGGAGCCGTCCAGCCTATTGGTAGGTCCTTCTGATGTTAGGCATTCCTTGTCAAGTGTCTTCTCTTTCCCTCTTTACTTCCTCCATTCAGAAGGGTTTGATAGAAGCTTGGCTTATATGTGCAGTGAGGTAAGTGGCACAGGCTGCTGAGACACTGCTAAAGTAAAACAGAGTTTCCCACACCGGTCCTGGGGACCCCGCAGCCAGGAGGGTTTTCAGGATCGCCACAATGAATATTCTTGAGATAAATGGCCATGTCATAGAGACTCAATGCATGCAGATTTACTTCCTGCACATTCATTGTGCATATCCTGAAACCCCTGAGAGGTTCCCAGGACAGGCTTGGGAGGCCCTGCTGTAAGGGGAGCAATGCTTTAGTGCCTTGCACTTATAATCTCATTCAGGTCCTGGAGGAGGACGGCCTCAGCCTGGATTGACTCCAGATTCTTGTTTGGAAGTGCGAGGCAGTGGTATCGTTCCCTGGATCGATGAGACTGTCGGCCAGGGCTCTGTGTGCAATTCCTGCTCCATAGGCAGAGATTATGCTGATCCTAAGGGAAGTCAAAATGTCTATTTACTTCTCTCCCTCTCCTGCTTTCTAAGCCTTTTTTGTGATATGACTGAGAGAACCGTCTGCAAAAAAAAATAAGAAAAGAAACTGCATAGACTGTAACTGCTCATGGATTTGGTAAATTATAATGTAGTATTTCAGTTGTAATGCTTTGTGTTTTCCACAATATACAGTAGCAATCACCTCCTCTGGGCGAGGTTGCACAGCGGGCTCAATGGCCTCTCTCTCCTTTCCTTCCCCAGATGGCGCGCCTGCGCACAAAGAGACAGTCGCACCTGAACATGTGTCGCTTCTGCTGCGGCTGCTGCAAAAACAAAGGCTGCAGCCTGTGCTGCCGTACGTGAACGCCCGCTCCCGTCCGCCCGGACTCCGCTTCTAAGGTGTGCGTGCGCGCCCCTCCCGGACTCCGCTTCTAAGGTGTGCGTGCGCGTGCGCGCGCGCCACAGGACAAGCTTCCGGGCTTTCACTGCGCCCACGAAGGAGGCTGAAAAGGACAGGGAGCTGAACGGCTCAAGTACTGCCCCCTGAGCGTTATTATTATTTTATTATTATTATTATTCTCTGACTTCCCACTCTCCAGTCACTTTGTTACTTAGTGTTTTGCTGTTTAAATTTGTGCTTTTTTTTTTTTTTAAAGAACTTTTGTAAGTTGGGCTTTCACATGATTGATCCACTGATAAATCAGAACTGAAAATGATTGCATTGCGTCCACTTTCCAAACCTGACCACTGTCGAGACTTTTTTTTTTTCCATGTTGCTGCTTTCTGAGGAACCACAGAAAAGCAGTATTTTCTACTTTTCTGTTAAACTTTTGGGGCTCTTCAAGATTTAATGACACAGCTCCGGGGCTGGCGTTAATTTTTGAGGGTTAATATGTGCGCCGGGCGCACAGTTATTTTTTTACATTGGGGGTACTAGCTAATAGCCTCATCAACAGCGTATTTACATGTGATGAGCGCTATTAGCTGTGCACCGGTTTGGACGCGCTTTTTGGACACGCTGATCCCTTATTGCATCGGGGTTATGGACGCGCGTCCAAAACATGCGGCCAACCATGGGTTAACCTGTGCGCTAGCCTGAGCGTACAGTATTGCATTGGCCTGTTTGTGAGGAATGAGTATTCTGCATGAGAAATCCTGATTGTTAAAAGTGGTCCCCACTTTGTGAGCTGCTATTCTGATATGTCTGAGTTTTGGAATCTTTTGTATAAAATAAACAAGTCTCTTAGAATTTGTGGTATTGTGAACACTGGTATCCATCTGTGATGTCAGGCTTACCAGCTCTCTCCGTTAGATGCAAAACAGTCATTAATGTTTCACACATTCGTTCTAGCCCGAGGAAAAGCACTTCTCCATTATCACTGCACACATTGACCCCAGCCAGAGGGAAAGGCAGGTCTCCTTTACCACTGCACACACTGACCCCAGACTGAGGGAAAGGCAGGTCTCCTTTACCACTGCACACACTGACCCCAGACTGAGGGAAAGGCAGGTCTCCTTTACCACTTCACACACTGACCCCAGACTGAGGGAAAGGCAGGTCTCCTTTACCACTGCACACACTGACTCCAGCCTGAGGGAAAGGCAGGTCTCCTTTACCACTGCACACACTGACTCCAGCCTGAGATAAAGGCAGGTCTCCTTTACCACTTCACACACTGACTCCAGCCTGAGATAAAGGCAGGTCTCCTTTACCACTGCACACACTGACCCCAGACTGAGGGAAAGGCAGGTCTCCTTTACCACTTCACACACTGACCCCAGCCTGAGGGAAAGGCAGGTCTCCTTTACCACTGCACACACTGACTCCAGCCTGAGGGAAAGGCAGGTCTCCTTTACCACTGCACACACTGACTCCAGCCTGAGGGAAAGGCAGGTCTCCTTTACCACTGCACACACTGACTCCAGCCAGAGGGAAAGGCAGGTCTCCTTTACCACTGCACACACTGACCCCAGACTGAGGGAAAGGCAGGTCTCCTTTACCACTTCACACACTGACCCCAGACTGAGGGAAAGGCAGGTCTCCTTTACCACTTCACACACTGACCCCAGACTGAGGGAAAGGCAGGTCTCCTTTACCACTTCACACACTGACCCCAGACTGAGGGAAAGGCAGGTCTCCTTTACCACTGCACACACTGACTCCAGCCTGAGATAAAGGCAGGTCTCCTTTACCACTGCACACACTGACCCCAGACTGAGGGAAAGGCAGGTCTCCTTTACCACTTCACACACTGACTCCAGCCTGAGATAAAGGCAGGTCTCCTTTACCACTTCACACACTGACTCCAGCCTGAGATAAAGGCAGGTCTCCTTTACCACTGCACACACTGACCCCAGACTGAGGGAAAGGCAGGTCTCCTTTACCACTTCACACACTGACTCCAGCCTGAGGGAAAGGCAAGTCTCCTTTACCACTGCACACACTGACCCCAGCCAGAGGGAAAGGCAGGTCTCCTTTACCACTGCACACACTGACTCCAGCCTGAGGGAAAGGCAGGTCTCCTTTACCACTGCACACACTGACTCCAGCCTGAGGGAAAGGCAGGTCTCCTTTACCACTGCACACACTGACTCCAGCCTCAGATAAAGACAGTTCTCCTTTACCATTGCACACACTGACCCAGACTGAGGGAAAGGCAGGTCTCCTTTATCTAATTTAAGTAGAAAGCAGTTCTCTTCAGAAGCAGACATATGGTCTGTGTCGCTGGTCTCTACTTGGCCTATTGGATGAACTCTTTGTGTAATCTAGGAGGGAAAGCAGTTAACACCCTTCCACTGACCACACTGGGGACATGAAACGGGGTGGTGACCAAACTGGAAGGATTGAATTTCCTACAAACTAAAATAAAATAGAACTATGACAGAAGAAAGAGACCACATGGGCTATCTAGTCTGCCCTTCTCTACAATCCCTAGCACTCTTTTAGAGATCCCCTGCGTTTTTGAATTCAGGTATTGTCCCTATCTCCACTGGGAGGCTGTCCCATGCATCCAGCACGCGCTCTGTAATGAAATACGTCTTTAGGTTCTTCCTGTTCATTGCCCCTCATTCCAGAGCCTCCGATCCATTGAAAGCGGTCCGGCTCCTGCACATTGCCACCTTGGAGGTATTTAAATGTCTATCAAGCTCCCTGATCTCTCATAACCTTTAGGGCAGGGGTATTCACTTCCAGTCCTCAAAGCCACAAACGGGTTGGGTTTTCAGGATCTCCCCAATGAATAGGGAAGAGAGTTTTGCTACATGCAAATCTGTCTCATGCCTGTTCATTAGGGATATCCTGACTAGTAATGCTCATTCAAATTCTGACCTGAAGTAGAGTTTTAGCTCTCAGAGGCTGGCCAAAAACATGCATTAAGTTGTAAATCTTTATTTCTGTACATTCAAGATGTGTGAGAGCTGCTGAGGGGGGGGGAGTCATTTGTTTCAGGATGTGTGTGTGTGTGTGCACATGTGTGTGAGATGCTGGGGCAGGGGAAGGGGGAGTCATTTGTTTCAGGATGTGTGTGTGTGTGTGTGTGTGTGTGTGCACATGTGTGAGAGATGCTGGGGTAGGGGAAGGGGGGAGTCAGTTGCTTCAGGATGTGTGTGTGTGCACATGTGTGAGAGGTGCTGGGGTAGGGGAAGGGGGAGTCAGTTGCTTCAGGATGTGTGTGTGTATGTGTGTGTGCACATGTGTGAGAGGTGCTGGGGTAGGGGAAGGGGGAGTCAGTTGCTTCAGGATGTGTGTGTGTGTGTGTGTGTGTGTGCACATGTGTGAGAGGTGCTGGGGAAGGGGGAGTCAGTTGCTTCAGGATGTGTGTGTGTGTGTGTGTGTGTGTGTGCACATGTGTGAGAGGTGCTGGGGTAGGGGAAGAGGGTGTCAGTGTCAGCTTCAGGATGTGTGTGTGTGTGCACATGTGTGAGATGTAGGGGAAGGGGGAGTCAGTTGCTTCAGGATGTGTGTGTGTGTGTGTGTGCGCGCACATGTGTGAGATGTAGGGGAAGGGGGAGTCAGTTGCTTCAGGATGTGTGTGTGTGTGTGTGCACATGTGTGAGAGATGGGGTAGGGGAAGGGGGGAGTCAGTTGCTTCAGGATGTGTGTGTGTGTGTGCACATGTGTGAGAGGTGCTGGGGTAGGGGAAGGGGGAGTCAGTTGCTTCAGGATGTGTGTGTGTATGCACATGTGACAGGTGCTGGGGTAGGGGAAGGGGGAGTCAGTTGCTTCAGGATGTGTGTGTGTGTGTGTGTGCACATGTGTGAGAGGTGCTGGGGTAGGGGAAGGGGAGTCAGTTGCTTCAGGATGTGTGTGTGTGTGTGTGTGTGTGCACATGTGTGAGAGGTGCTGGGGTAGGGGAAGAGGGTGTCAGTTGCTTCAGGATGTGTGTGTGTGTGTGCACATGTGTGAGATGTAGGGGAAGGGGGAGTCAGTTGCTTCAGGATGTGTGTGTGTGTGTGTGTGTGTGCGCGCGCACGTGTGTGAGATGTAGGGGAAGGGGGAGTCAGTTGCTTCAGGATGTGTGTGTGTGCGCGCGCACGTGTGTGAGATGTAGGGGAAGGGGGAGTCAGTTGCTTCAGGATATGTGTGTGTGTGCGCACATGTGTGTGAGATGCAGGGGAAGGGGGAGTCAGTTGCTTCAGGATATGTGTGTGTGTGAGCGCGCACGTGTGTGAGATGCTGGGGCACGGGAAGGGGGAGTCAGTTGCTTCAGGATGTGTGTGTGTGTGTGTGCGCGCACATGTGTGAGATGCTGGGGAAGGGGAAGTCAGTTGCTTCAGGATGTGTGTGTGTGTGTGCACATGTGTGTGAGATGCTGGGGCAGGGGAAGGGGGAGTCAGTTGCTTCAGGATGTGTGTGTGTGCACATGTGTGTGAGATGCTGGGGCAGGGGAAGAGGGAGTCAATTGCTTCAGGATGTGTGTGTGTGTGTGTGCACATGTGTGTGAGATGCTGGGGGCGAGGAAGAGGGAGTCAGTTGCTTCAGGATGTGTGTGTGTGTGTGTACACATGTGTGTGAGATGCTGGGGCAGGGGAAGGGGGAGTCAGTTGCTTCAGGATGTGTGTGTGTGCACATGTGTGTGAGATGCTGGGGCAGGGGAAGAGGGAGTCAATTGCTTCAGGATGTGTTGTGTGTGTGTGTGTGTGTGTGTGCACATGTGTGTGAGATGCTGGGGCAGGGGAAGAGGGAGTCAATTGCTTCAGGATGTGTGTGTGTGTGTGTGCACATGTGTGTGAGATGGGGCAGGGGAAGAGGGAGTCAATTGCTTCAGGATGTGTGTGTGGTGTGTGTGTGTGTGTGCGCACATGTGTGTGAGATGCTGGGCAGGGGAAGAGGGAGTCAGTTGCTTCAGATGTGTGTGTGTGTGTGTGCACATGTGTGTGAGATGCTGGGGGCAAGGAAGAGGGAGTCAGTTGCTTCAGGATGTGTGTGTGTGTGTGTGTGTGTGTTGTGCACATGTGTGTGAGATGCTGGGGGCAGGAAGAAGAGGGAGTCAGTTTGCTTCAGGATGGGTGCTTAAGTTGCTGAGGAGTGGGAGGTGGCAGTTGCTGTAGGGTGTGGGACGGGGATGGAGGTTCTGTTCGATCCAGGGGGTGGGAGGGTGGGTGGCCGGGTGTTGTCTGTTGCCCCAGTGTGTGTGTCTTTTTCTGAAAGACTAGGGAGGGGAAGGACTGTAGTGCACACACGTAGTGTTTGCAAATTCCCTCATGAAAATTGTTCCCCACTTAGCAGCTCTGCGTGAGCATTTATTTATTTAGCTTTTCTTATATCCTGCAAATATCCAGACATGTTACAATGCGGAGTACAAAATACATTCCCAAAATATATGCGACATCTGTAAATAGAAAACAGACAAATATAAAAACATGATTAGCTAAACGCTTCCTGAAAACATGGGGCCTTTTCCTTCTTCCTAAAGACTTTCACGTCTGTCACCGCACGTACGTTTGCTGGCCCAAGTACTCCCCAGCTCTGGAGCCGCAAGAAGAAAAAGCTCTGCTCCGTGTGTGTAATCCACGACTTTGTGCGGGCAGAGCTGCGGATGAATGAAGTGCACGGCTTGCAGAACACTTTCTCGGTAATTCCAGCAATGAGCATGGACGATCATCACGCGACACTTTGAAAAAGGATGGTTCTCCCCCATTCACGGGGAGCCAATGATAGGGATGTGCAGCCAAAAAAGTTTTCGTTGCGTACGTGATACGTATTCGTGGGGGGTCAATTCCGTTTCATGCGGAAGTATGGAGAATTCCATACGTTGTCGATCTGTAAATTACGTTACTACGGCGAGTTAAATTATTGTCCAGCTAAAATTAAAATTAACTACAAGCCCCCACCCTCCTGACCCCCCCAAGACTTACCAAAACTCCCTGGTGGTCCAGCGGGGGAGTCAGGAAGCCATCGCTGCACTCGTTTGCCGGTTTCATCACGGCGCTGATAGCCTGTGTCACAGGGCCTACCGGTGCCATTGGTCAGTCCCTATCACACGGTCACCGGTGCCATCTTGTGCTCCCTACCATGTGACAGGGGCTGACCAATGGCACCGGTAGCCCCTGTGACATAGTATGGGCAAAGGCTATCGGCGCCATTTTGAGTATTGGCATCGGACGACGATTTGAGTCTCAAAATGGCGCCGATCGCCTTTGCCCTTACTATGTGTGTCATAGTGAGGGCAAAGGCGATCGGTGCCATTTGAGTATTGGCATTGGATGGCCGATGTGCAAGGAGGGTCACTTCCCGGACCCCCAGCTGGACTTTTGGCAAGTCTTGTGGGGGTCAGGGAGGACCCCCAAGCTGGCCAAAAGTCCCTGTGGGTCCAACGGGGGTCCCGGAGCTACCTGCCGTCCGATGCCAGGACTCAAAAATGGCGCCGATACCTGTGCCCATACTATGTCACAGGGGCTACCGGTGCCATTGGTCAGCCCCTGGTCACATGGTAGGAGCACAAGATGGTGCCGGTGACCATGTGACAGGGGCTGACCAATGGCACCGGTAGCCCCTGTGACACAGGCTATCGGCGCCATGATGAAACCAGCACGAGGGTGTGAGAGTGCAAGGAATGGCTCCCGGACTCCCCGCTGGACCACCAGGGAGTTTGGTAAGTCTTGGGGGAAGTCAGGAGGGTGGGGGGTTTAAATTTTTATTTAGGAGGCCGAAATAAAACAGAAATCTGTTTAATACGTGGGGAGTCGCGATGTGTTTCGCCTCCCCATGTATTTAACAGATAGCAAAAAAATAAGTTGTGGATTACAAATACATGGAAAACGGATGCACACCTCTAGCCAATGACAATTCAGCAAAACCTGGGGTTATGTGATCAACCTCGCTACATACCAGCCGGAGTCCGAGCTGCGGGCATTCATTCTGGATAACCTGAAAGCTGAGGGGACACCAGGACAGAGTCCTGGCCTAGGGTTACCATTTGACTCTATGACCTAAGGACAATTTCATTCAGTACTGGTGTCATCTCCCCACTGCCCATTGCGTGCAGCGAGATAGGTTTGATGTTTCTAAGAAAAAAGAAAATCAGGAACTATTAAGTCCACAGATGCAGTGGGCTGGAAATCAGCACTGCCTCAGCCTGTTTTAGGTGACAAGGAGGCCCTTTCCTGTTGGTTCACTGTTGTCCTGTTTTCACAGTGTCCTGCTTCCATTAGGCAAACTAGGTGGTCAACTAGACCATTCAAATTTTCAGGGCGGCAAAATCTCCCCAGTACAGAGCAGAGGAGTACAATGCACGAGCGCTGTGCTGGAGCCTGGAGCCACTGTCACCGCTAGGACCGGAAGTTACGCTGGAGCTGCCTCCAGTAGGTAAACTGGGGAGGTGGGGAATCACTGAGGGTTCCCCTTGGGTGCATCAGCCCTGTTTCCACAGCAGCCTTTCTTGTACATGTTAGTTCTTGCTTTTGTTTTGCATAGCTTCCTTGTTTTCTCTTATGCTGTTAGTTGATGCTCAGCCTGCAGGTTTGCAGCTTCTGCTGTATTCAGTGCAGCCGCCGGTTCTCCGTGGTTAACATCGGACTAGAAGCAGAGCTGGCTTGCAGTTTTCCCTTCTTCTCTTCAGTCTGTTTCTGCTCACCACTGCTTAAGTCTCTGTGGTTCAGCCGCTAATCTGGCCAACCCTGCAGAATTATCCTCATTTCACCTGCCCTTATTCCTCACTCTCATCTCCAGTTTCTGCACATTAATTAAGTTTGGCGTAGAAGGCGGGCGAATCACAGAACGAGACGGCAGCTTGAGAATCTCAGCTCCCGCTTTCCCCGAACCTTTCTCACTGGAATCGCCACACATCCTGCACAGCCGAGGCCATTTTTCACTTCGGGCTGAGAGACTGCACGCTTCTGATGGCCTTGAAGAAAAAAGGGCCTTATTTCAAGCAGTTTTCCCATGTTAAATCTTCTCCGGACTCTGAAGGGCCTGGAGGAATGGCGGAAGCCGCGGAGTCACTTGTTTATGACTATGGTTACATTTGCCGGTTGCGATGCCCGCGGCCGGCTTCACTCACCCGATGCCGCGCCAAAGACTGCCCCGGATTCCCCCGTAGCGGCCACCGCCATACCCCTCCACCTTTGCAGCCCCGAGTGTTGCCGCGCACAGGGGCAGCTGACGCCGCCGTCCCCATACAGCTCCGAACACCGCCAGCCCCGCTGCTCTCTCTTCCCATGACAGCAGGACACCACTGACTCTGCTCCTGCATTAGACTCCTTAGGTGCGCACATGCGCCCCTTTTCCAGATTTAAAGGGCCCGCGGCAGGAAATGCTCTGTGGCCCTCTTCGATGACATCACAGGCCTTTCAGTATAAAATGACTTCCTAGGCAATCCTCCAGTGCCTTGGCAATAGGTCTCCTCACTCTGAGTAGTGGATTGCCATTCCTGAAAATCCTGTGGAAAACAGGATTTACATTCAGACAACATCCAGCAAGGCATTGATCTGTGCAGTCTGGGTAAGCAAGCATCGGGGTAACTTGCGTGATGTGGCGGTTACTACCCTTAACCATTAAGCCTTATGCTCACCTTTGATGCAACTCCAACATTACTCTCTGCATCAATGGCAGGGGGTGGCAGGAAATTTGAATCAAACAGTTACCAACAAGGGCCCTGAACTTGGGCCTATTGGTCTTTTTCTGCCATCATATCTATGTTTCCATGTTTCTATTCCTGTGTTCCTGCATTCCTGAATTCTTGCGTTCCTGAGTTCCTGCTTCCAGCATTCCTGCCGTCCTGCCTCCTGTGTTCCTTGTCCTCCTCCTTCATTCCTTGGACTGATTTTCGCTCTGACTTTTGACTGGACCTTGACTATGAGCTACGCCTCCTAATACAACCCTTGCCTGGACCTCGACCACGAGCTATGCCGCCTGCCACGACCCTTGACCATGAGTTATGCCGCCTGCTTCGACCGTTGCCTGACCCTGAGCTACTGCCGCTCCTGCCTCCCGACCTATGCACTGGCTTCATCTCTTTACCTGGACTTCCATCACTGCAGAGGCCCCACCTAAGACCAGCGAGCACCAGCACTTCAGGGCTCAACCTAACGGGAACATGGGCTGGTAGTGGGGGAAGCTCCAGCTGGGGCTCTGCTTCCACCAGCCTCACCTACCAACAGTGGGGACCTGTGGGGCTCCTCCCCAGAGATAGCGTCAACTTCCCCCTTGGCCCAAGGGTCCACCAGCTCAACAACCATGGAGGCCAACCTGAATACGAGAGTGTCGATGGCGAGCATGAATGATTTGGCTATGAGAGAGGAGTTCCGGCAATGGTTTTGCGATTTATGCAAAGACATGCAAAGATAGATACCAAGCAGGAACTGCTTACTATGTTGGCTGACCTGAGAGAAGAGATGTCTGATATCAGGCGGTTGGGTTGATGAATGCGACATCCAGCTAGAAGTGCAAGCTAACAAAATGGAGAACTTGGAAAAACAATGCCACCAATTGCTGTTGGATAATTCGGACCTTCAAGCGAAAATCGAAGATTTAGAAAATTGAATCCGCAGATGCAATCTGCGCTTCCGGGGAGTACCAGAAACTGATGCTTACAGTGACTGCCATGTGGCGGTGCAACAATTGTGTGCCTTCTTCTTGGGTCAAAATAAAGGGTCCGACTCACTCATAGAATATAAGGGGATGGATCTCAGGAAAAGGTATTGAAACTTAATGATACTTTATTGGCGGATGAGAACTTCTGTATGCAACTGGTGGAGGATAGAGAGAGTATATGGATAATAGTGAAATGGGAGATACTAATCCTTCTCTTCTTTGGGACTGCTTAAAAGCTGTCACCCTTGGGTGATTGATTTCCTAGGCAGCTTTTAAAAAGAAAGTGAAATTGGCATTGAAAGAGAAATTGCAAGAAGAAATTGCAACCTTGGCTTGTTACACAAAAAAAGTTATCTAATTCAGTGTATATTAAATTACAGAGGGCTAGAAATGCTTTATACTCCTTAGAACTTGATGCTATCACTTTACAGTTAAATTTGGTTAAACAAGAACATTTTGAATGGAATAATAAGGCAAGCAGGCTGCTGGCTCGCAGGTTGAAAAAACATACGACACAATCAAATTACTAGGGTCAGAAATACCTCTTCTACTGATATTCAGCTAAGGTTTATGCATTTTTATGGGGAACTTTATAGTGTGAATACTTCTATCACCAATGCTCAGATAAATCTTTACTTAAATTCTATTGATCTTCCGAGCATCTCTGAACAACAGAAACAATGTTTCGATAAGGAAATCACAACTTTTGAAATCCAACAAGTGATCAAAGAGCTTAAAGTGAATAAAGCTCTGGGTTTGGATGGTTTCACATCCCACTTTTATAAAACAAATTTCTCCTGAATTGGTACCACCTTTATTGGCAATGTTTAATTCTTTACAGATGAGTAACTCTTTATTCCCTGGGTCCAATGTGGTGGCTATTACTATTCTAGCCAAACCTGGTTGTAACCCAACTTCCTATGGGTTGTACCTGCCTATTTGTTTGCTTAATGTGGACCTTAAGATATTAGCAAAAATGTGGCTAATTGTTTGAACACAGTAATGGCTAGATTGGTGCACCTTGACCAGGCTGGTTTCATTCCGGACAGGATGGTGGCAAACAATATGCGTAAAATCATTGATCTCATAATGGTGGGTGTGAATAGAACATGTCCCACTGTCTTTCGCTCAGTGGTCGCTGTGGATGATATTTTATTCACTTTGACTGAGCCTTATCAATCCTTAGCTGGGGCTGTAGATGCTTTGCAAGAGTTTAGTACTGTTTCTGGACTTAAATTAAATCTGGATACCTCTGAGCTGCTTAATCTCTCTGTTCCAGTAGATCAGCTCTTCCAGTTAAAACAAGCATTTCACTTTAAATGGGCTAAGAAGATCAAGTACCTGGGTATCCATATTAGTAATAATTTCGACGATTTGCATGAGCTGAATTATTCTCTCTTGATTAACAAAATATTTCGTGATTTAGAAATTTGGTCTGAGTTCACATTGTCCTGGATAGGCAGGATAGCTACCATAAAAATGAACGTCCTGCCTAGGCTTTGTTACTTTTTTCAGTCCCTTCCTATTTATATATCCACCGCTGCACTAAAGCAATGGCAGAAACGTATCTCATCCAGGGACCGAGCATTTTCGACAGCAGGCCCAGCCATCTGGAACAACCTCCCTGCAGAACTTAGGCTGGAACCTTGCCTGCTAAATTTTAAGAAAAAACTCAAAACGTGGCTGTTCCGCCAAGCCTTCCCAGAACCCTGGGATACACATTAGGCGTTATCTTCTCATGATTAATGGATCCTCCCCTCCTCTGAATACCTGGATAGCATGGATAACGACTCTAACATGTGGACTATCTCTAGTCTGGACTACCTCTAGTCCGGAATTTGTTTCTCTCCCTTTAACTTAACTTTATATTTCTCTTCTAGCTTCCTAAGCTTCCAAGTTCACAGTCCTTGTTGTAATGTAACTTTGTTTTTCTTCCTTTATCTAGTTATTTTACCCCTGTTCGATGTAAACCGTCCTGATATGGTATTTTAACCATGAAGGTCGGTATAGAAAAAAAATGTTAAATTAAATTAAAATTAAATCTTTGCTTTCATCTGGAGGCGTCAATCTCCCAGGATTGCTAGAAATGTATTGTATAGACCTAAATTGCGGGGGGCTCTGGGTTCCCCCCATATTAGTTGGCATTAAGTGGCTGTGCAAATGGGGGCTATTTTAGATTGGAATAGAAAAGGGGAACAGAAAATGCGGGTGACACTAGAACAAGCTATAATTGGAGGTAGGCCGTTATGGTGGTTGACCTGACTTGGAAACCAATAGCCTGTCTGCCTCTGACTACGGGTAATACTTTGAGATTATGGAGGCAGCATTTCTTGAACTCATCCATTAATTATAACTCCCCGGCAGGAAATTGGATGGCAAATGGAATATACCGTCTAGGTCAGTTGGAGGAGCTGAGGATTATTTAACTTTCCCAGTTCTCCAAGATAATTATCATTTGCAGAGTACTGATATATTTCAGTATCTACAACTTTGAGATTTCATGACAACAGAGAAAGTGGGGGGGACGGACTTACTTTTGGGTAAAATACAGTTTGAACATTGGGGTAATCATGCAGATAAAATAAAAGGCAAGATAACTAACATATATAACTTTCTTAAGAAAGACCCCAGGGATAGGCTTGGGAGAGGGATTTAGGCTGCAAATTTCCGAGGAGGAATGGGATCTGGTACTCTTTAGTATGAAGTGGAGCTCGATCTCAGTGATATTGTCTGAAAATAGATACAAAGTGTTAATGAGGTGGCACCTTACTCCGGTCTGCCTCCAGAAAGCGTATCCTAATAGAGAGGATTTGTGTTGAAAAGAATGTGGACGGAAAGGAACTTTCTTTCATATGAGGTGGGAGAGCCCAAAGATTGTTCAGTTCTGGGAGAATATTTCCACGTTCATGCATGAGGTCATTCATGTACCAGTTCAGCTTTCTCCCAAAAGTGTGCTGTTGAATCTACCCTTGGATAGAGATGTGAATCGTTTTCCATATCGTCTTAACGATAGAAATCGTGTGGCAGGGCAAGAAAATCGTGTTAGGCACGATTTTTTAGTTAAAAAATCGTTAAAAATCGTTTTTTCCGATTAGTGCGCACTAACTGAAAATGATACAATTTGACACTTTTCAGGTCAGTTAAGGTCAGTTTAGGAATGAATATGTATTCCTATTGGCTGCCCTCTTATTTATTCATGTTACCAAGCTTCCCACTGACAGTATATGGGGGATGGGAAATGGAAACAGTTGGTAGCTTGACAAAACAAGTAATGTGATCAGTCAATGTGACTAGAACTTGTGCCCTAACCCTGATACCAGGGGTATTGTGATCTTCCTGCACACAGTGCCCTATCCCTATTAATACCAGGAGTGTTGTGATCTTCCTGCACACAGTGCCCTAACCCTGACACCAGGGGTGTTGTGATCTTCCTGCACACAGTGCCCTATCCCTGGCACCAGGGGTGTTGTGATCCTCCTGCACACAGTGCCCTAACCCTGACACCAGGGGTATTGTGATCTTCCTGCACACAGTGCCCTATCCCTATTAATACCAGGAGTGTTGTGATCTTCCTGCACACAGTGCCCTAACCCTGACACCAGGGGTGTTGTGATCTTCCTGCACACAGTGCCCTATCCCTGGCACCAGGGGTGTTGTGATCTTCATGTACACAGTGCCCTATCCCTATTAATACCAGGAGTGTTGTGATCTTCCTGCACACAGTGCCCTATTCCTGATACCGGGGGTGTTGGGATCTTCTTGCACACATCCTGGTATCAGGGATAGGGCACTGTGTGCAGGAAGATCACAACACCCCTGGTATTAGGGATAGGGCACTGTGTGCAGGAAGATCACAACACCCCTGGTATCAGGGATAGGGCACTGTGTGCAGGAAGATCACAACACCCCTGGTATTAGGGATAGGGCACTGTGTGCAGGAAGATCACAACACTCCTGGTATTAATAGGGATAGGGCACTGTGTACATGAAGATCACAACACCCCTGGTGCCAGGGATAGGGCACTGTGTGCAGGAAGATCACAATACCCCGGAGGAGTGAGGGTCAGGCAGCTCCCCCCTGTCTGTGAAGCCAGCCTCTCACTAGTAATGCAGGGAGGGAGCTGTCTCAGACTTCACCATCCTCCCCCCCCTCCCCCACACACCATTCACTAGCTGGGACATGGGGGGAAGTCAGGAGTGAGGGTCTGGCAGCTCCCCCCTGTCTGTGAAGCCAGCCTCTCACTAGTAATGCAGGGAGGGAGCTGTCTCAGACTTCACCATCCTCTCCCCCCCCCCTCACCCACACACCATTCACTAGCTGGGACATGGGGAAAGTCAGGAGTGAGGATCAGGCAGCTCCCCCCTGTCTGTGAAGCCAGCCTCTCACTAGTAATGCAGGGAGGGAGCTGTCTCAGACTTCACCATCCTCCCCCCCCTCACCCACACACCATTCACTAGCTGGGACATGGGGGAAGTCAGGAGTGAGGGTCAGGCAGCTCCCCCCTGTCTGTGAAGCCAGCCTCTCACTAGTAATGCAGGGAGGGAGCTGTCTCAGACTTCACCATCCTCCCCCCCCTCACCCACACACCATTCACTAGCTGGGACATGGGGGAAGTCAGGAGTGAGGGTCAGGCAGCTCCCCCCTGTCTGTGAAGCCAGCCTCTCACTAGTAATGCAGGGAGGGAGCTGTCTCAGACTTCACCATCCTCCCCCCCCCCCACCTCACCCACACACCATTCACTAGCTGGGACATGGGGGAAGTCAGGAGTGAGGGTCAGGCAGCTCCCCCCTGTCTGTGAAGCCAGCCTCTCACTAGTAATGCAGGGAGGGAGCTGTCTCAGACTTCACCATCCTCCCCCCCCTCACCCACACACCATTCACTAGCTGGGGCATGGGGGAAGTCAGGAGTGAGGGTCAGGCAGCTCCCCCCTGTCTGTGAAGCCAGCCTCTCACTAGTAATGCAGGGAGGGAGCTGTCTCAGACTTCACCATCCTCCCCCCCCCCTCACCCACACACCATTCACTAGCTGGGACATGGGGGAAGTCAGGAGTGAGGGTCAGGCAGCTCCCCCCTGTCTGTGAAGCCAGCCTCTCACTAGTAATGCAGGGAGGGAGCTGTCTCAGACTTCACCATCCTCCTCCCCCCCCCCTCCCCCACACACCATTCACTAGCTGGGACATGGGGGAAGTCAGGAGTGAGGGTCAGGCAGCTCCCCCCTGTCTGTGAAGCCAGCCTCTCACTAGTAATGCAGGGAGGGAGCTGTCTCAGACTGGTATCAGGGATAGGGCACTGAGTGCAGGAAGATCACAACACCCCTGGTATCAGGAATAGGGCACAGGTACTAGTCATATTGACTGATCACATTACTTTTTTTGTCAACTACCAACAGTTTTCATTTCCCATCCCCCCAACCATCATTTCAGTTGGAACCTTGGTAACATCAATAGATAAGAGGGCAGCCAGCCAATAGGAATACATATTCATTCCTAACTGACCTTTACTGACCTGGATAGTGTCAATAATTTGTATCATTTTCTGTTAGTGTTCCTGAGTTTCCATTTCCATTTCCCATCCCCCAACCATCACCTCAGTGGGAACCTGGTTAACATCAATAGATAAGAGGGCAGCCAGCCAATAGGAACACATATTCATTCCTAACTGACCTTTACTGACCTGGAAAGTGTCAATTTGTATCATTTTCAGTTAGTGCGCACTAACTCGGAGTTAGTGCGCACTAACTCGGAGTTAGTGCGCACTAACTCCCGTTAGTGCGCACTAACTCCCGTTAGTGCGCACTAACACGATTTAACGATTTTTAATGATAAATCGTTAGAATTTCTATTGTATCGTGTTCTATAACGATTTAAGACGATATTAAAATTATCGGACGATAATTTTAATCGTTAAAAAACGATTCACATCCCTACCCTTGGATATCTCTGCTGATAGGTGGCTATTGTTACATGAAATTATATTAGTCGCAAGATGTGATCTAGCCTCGTGTTGGAAGTCGATTATAATACCATCAGTAATGACTGTTCTGTGGAGACTTGAGAGCATTTGTGAATTAGACAGGCTAAGAGCAATTAAAAATCATAATCTTTCCAGATTTAATTGTATATGGGAGCCTTTTGTACAATGGATTTTTTGCACTAGCAATTTTATTTAAGGATCGGGTGATGCAATCCTCCCCCCCCAAGGGCTCCTGGAGATCAGCAAAATATTGTAACTTTTGTTATCTGGCTGGGTCCTTAAAGGGATGGGGTGGGTGGGGAATGGATTACATTAACACAGAGATGAGTTGGCTTGTCCATGTATATGGTTTACAATAACATCTTTGTTTGTCGAAGAAAAAAACAGGAAACAATATTGTACAACAATATTATATCTTTATTGTACATTGTTTGTTTAATACTGTTGTGATAAAATTACAATTTATTAAAAAATAAAAACTTTCTGCAAGTAAGGACAGAGTTAAGCTATCTGTTGAAACTGTGCATAGGAAACGCATAGCAGAGACAGAATACAACTCTATGTCAACTTGCTCCTTTTACAGCATACTCCAGGTCTAGTTCCTATGGGTAGATGCACAAAAACAGCTCCACCAGTGGTGATTTGTAGACCTAGTGTCCTGACCCTTACCAGCCAGTCACTGCACGGCGTTTCCCCAGGGCTAATGTTTACAATGTGGTCCTTGGTGCGATCTCCAGAGCCTGATTAATTTTTCATTTTGCTATGTCACAAATTGCAGTAGAGCTCTTCAGACACAGTTTGCGTCACCGTGAAGTTCTCATAATCACTAGTGACATCCTGGGAAGAGAAAAAAGGAGTAGGAATGGGATTAGCATTCCTCGAGGGACCTCTCGCCGTTTGACAGTAAGGTTGTCATCTGCTTCCATTATTTTAGAACAGTTTGATCCAGTCTTGATTTTACCCCACTTTATACATAGACTTGCAGGTCTCTGTTTCCTATTGATTTCTCTAGGAAAATCAGAAACTTCAAATGTATGTATGGCATGAGGTAAAGCTAGGATTGGATCAACCTCTCCTGAGAAAATGGAGCTAGTTGACAACTCTAGATAAGAACCACAAAGGATGATCTGCAGCTGCTAACTGGAGGACTCTGGAGCTCTGTAGGAAGAGCTGAGGGCTCACTGGCAGTACGACATGCTGCTGGGTGGATTCTCCTCATGAGGCAGGGCTGGGAGAAAGTCTCAGCCATTGCTCAATGGTTACACCTACTGGTCAGATGCAGCACGCATGTATAGCAGGTTCTGGAGGGAGCTGCAGTCTGTAGCTCCCAGCCAACTAGGTGGGATGGCAGGGAGGAACCCAAGTAGCTCGCTCCCAGCACTGTAGCCCAACAGATGCTATGAAAGCCCACAGAATGCGGGAGGAAACTGCCAGACCCTTCTCTCCAACCCAAAAATTGAAGACATTTAAGAAATACAGAGTCAGAGGCTGCCAGTCTGAGATTGTAGTACATCGCTGGCTGGGGACCCAGCAGGCTGCCTTGCTCTAGGGATGCTGGGCTAACTCTTTACAAACAGTTCCTTTGCCAACGTAATCCTTGGGACTGCTAATCACTACATGTGGTAGTAAGGTTCCTGTCTCTTTGTGAATTCTCCCTGAGAGCTGTACAATGTCATCGAAACAGCTTTGGAAATATCTGACAAGGCTGTGCTATCTTTCATAGGTTGTCCTCCTAACATACCTGGTTATTATTGACTGGGACAATACGCGGCAACCGCTTGTTGAATGGCAAAAGGTGAGAAATATTATCCTGGGTCAGATCAAGGTCCATCGAGCCCTGCGTTCTGTCTCTAGATCCTAAGAAATGGATCTATTTCTTGCTGCGCACTTCCAGGGATAGCAATAGCTTTCTACAATCTACCTGACTAATAATGTTTTATGGACCTTTCCTCCAGGAACTTGTCCAAACCTCTTTTTAAACCTCTCATGCTAGTTGCCTTGACCACGTCCTCTGGCAACAGATTCCACAGCCTGATTGTGCACAGAGTTAAAAAGAACGATCTACGATTTGTTTTGAATCTGCTGGTTGTTAGTTTCATGGCGTCTTCCCTTGTTTTAGTATTATCAGAGAGGATAAATAACTTTATTTTATTTACCCATTCCACCCCATTTATGATTTTATAAATTTCAGTCATGTCCCTTCTCAGTGGTCTCTTATTAGGTGAGCCATACCATCCTTTTTATCAGTTTTGTCGCCCTCCTCTGCACCTTTTCTAGTTCCACTATATCTTTTTTGAGAGGCAATTTGATATTTCTGTTTCATTCTCTGTTCCTTTTCGGATCATTTCCAACATTCTATGTGCGTTATTGATCGCCTCCACACCATGAGCAGAGCATTTCAATGTATTGTGCTCCAAGGTCCTTTCCCTGGCTGGTGATTCCCAGTACAGATCCCAGCATGGTGTACTGGAACTGGGATTACCTCTCCCTATCTGCACCACATTCATTTCATCTGCCCTTCAGTCTCCCAAGTCCACTGCTGTTTGAAGAATTTTGAATATTTGTGTGCTATCTGCTAATTTGATTCCATTTCCCAGATCATTTATGAATATATTAAATCAGGGCTTAATTTGTACACAAACAAAGACGTGGAACTATGCGGGGGCGGGAGGGGGGAGATGGAATGGGGCCAGGGCTGTATGTGAACCCCCTGTCTCACCCAGTTTCTCTCTCACACACTTAAAATGCTCAATGAGCGATGGTGGGTGAAAGACAGCTGGGGATGGTAGTCCTTGAGTCCCTTCTCTCTCCAGAAAATTATACCTCTCCACCTCTCCAGCAACTCTCCTCCTCTCCCTCCTCGGCCAGTAAGGTACAGCCAGAATCAGCTTCTGTCCTGAGCCTTGGGTAATGGGAGCAGATTAGTATGCACTGCTGCTCTCCTCAGTCTCCATGGAGTGGAAGAAGGGAGGAAGCAGTGCTCTGTGCTCTCCTCATGCTCTCTTCTCTCTCCCTCCCCAACAGCACCTGCCCTCCTATCCCCTCCCCTCATTCATTCTTTCCCTGATCACCTCACTCAGCACCTCATAATCCCTCCGATCCCCTCACTCCGATCCCCTCACTCATACCCCACTGGTGGCAGTAAAACTGAATTTCTCACCTAGAATTTATCTGTTCCAAATTCTGCCATGCATTATCTCTGACTCTCGGCTCAAAGCCCTACAAAAAAGGGTATTTGCATTTATCTGAAAGAGAGAGCCTCCCAGGTTGGCCAAAGGAGAATTATTTAAAGCTGAGAAGGAGGGCGGCTTGGGAGTGTTAGGGCGTTATCACAGGCATTAGCGCCCTAACGCATGCAATAAATGCCACATCACAAAATGCTTATGCAAATTTGAAAATTGTTTTCAAGTGGGAGGAGTTTGGGCGGCAAAATGGAAATGAGGGCTGCTTAATGCTGCGTGCAATAACGTAACGCACACTATTGTGGGATTTAATGCGGGGAAATAACTACACCTTTTCCCTCAGTGTTATGCCTGCAATAGCTGTGCATTGCGGCCAAAATGGGATTTATCTCAAATCCCATTTCAGGAGGGTTGAGGGGAGAGGGGAGAGCCTCTGTGGAGGCCCACTGCTTTTTGAACTTTTTACACCACTGTAACGGGGGTATTATGAACTCGGGGTGAGGTATGTGGGGGTGGGGTGAGATCTGGGGGCAATTTTACATGCACAGTCATACGTACGAACAGCACAGTTTCCAACAGTGAAGACTTAATGTGGTTTGGAGAGATGAAAGGTGAAAGAAGATTAGATTTGTACCATGTCCTCTCTACCTAGCTTGATGAACTCTCTACCTAGCTGCAATCAAGCTAGGGAGAGAGAACATGGTACAAATCTACTCTTCTTTCACCTTTTATCCCTCCAAATCACAATAAATCTTCACTGATGGTAACTGTGCTGTTCGTACGTATGACTGTGCATGCAATATTGACCCCCCTCCCCCCAGAACCCACCCCACAAAAATTACCTGAGTTACTAGTGGGCCCCTCTTACAGTGGTATAAATAGTTAACTTTTTTGTTAGCCCCTACAGAGGCTCTCTCTCTCTCTAGCCAAAACACGATAAAAGCTGTCCAGTCAGTAACGCAGCATGTGATGTGCAAATAACATGGGTACCATAAATTTAACACACCTTGTCGTAAAATACCTATGCAAAGTGGTACCAAGAAAATAACCCTAACCATGCCTTTCTTTTATTTTTGCTATATTTATAGCAAATTGATGAATCTAGGCCTTAATGAATTATTTTGCAGCAGCACAGTTGAAAGCTGTTGTGGAATGTCATGTGGAGACTCATAGGAAACAATGGGACGATATTGAGCAAGATATGCTGGGATACATCCTGATTCGGTATTTATTTTGGCTGCTAAAAAAATACTAGGGGGGAGCTCTCCCGGTCTTCTCTTTGTTTGAGTTGTAGGTTATCTGTTTGGGATAAGTGGAGAAAGCATCTTTTTGGAGATAGAGCATTTCATTAGCTAACTCCCATTAGATATTAACAATCTCTTTCCAGCAGGACAAGAGTATTCTCTTTTAAAAAATGAGACTTAAACAGCTTGAGTAGGTATAGGGCAGGAAATGAGGTGGGAAGTTTTATGGTCTGGGGGATGCTTTGGGGATTTCACAGAGAGACTTCTTGGCCTATAAACACTTTCTGGGTGTAAAATATATTAAAGAAAGTCTTGCTGGGGGTTGCTCTCATTCGGGCCGATACAGTAAAAGTCGTGGGAGAGTGGGCGAGCGCCCGCTCTCCCGGCACAAACACAGGGCACTCTCCTGTGCGCGCGATTTAGTATCGACCCGCATGAAAATGAGGGCCCGCGGTAAAAAGAGGCGCTAGGGACACTAGCGCGTCCCTAGTGCCTTTTTTTTGACAGGAGCAGCAGCTGTCAGCGAGTTTGACAGCCTACGCTCAATTTTGCCGGCGTTGGTTCTCAAACCCGCTGACAGCCACAGGTTCGGAAACCGAATACCGGCAAAATTGAGCGTCCGGTTTTCAACTCGCGAGCTGCGGGCCGATTTAAAATTTTTTTTATTTTTAATTATTTTTAACTTTTGGGGCCTCCGACTTAATATCGCCATGAAATGTGCGGCTTGGCTGCACATTTTACTTACTGAATCGCGCGGGAATAACTAATAGGGCCATCAACATGCATTTGCATGTTGCGGGTGCTATTAGTTTCGGGGGGGGGGTTGGACGCGCGTTTTCGACGCGCTATTATCCCTTACTGAATAAGGGGTAAAGCTAGCGCGGCGAAAACAAGTATCCGAACGCGGGTTAACAGTACTGTATCGGCCTGTATTTGAGGATATTGTGCCTAAGTTTCCAAGGTAAAGGGTATTATTTCCAAAATCTATGTGTTGTTGAATGCAGGTAGATTATACCAATTTATTAGTTACAAGCGTGGGAGGGCAATTTAGGGGTGAAATGGGAGGATACAATGTGGAAAAAATATTTTATGGCCATGGGTCATAGTTTGATATCTTCTATCTTGATAGAAAATGGCTATGTCCTCTGGTTCAGGAATTTTGGGAAAGGGTCAGTAAATGGTTGGGGGGGGAGGGATGGTGTTCTAGTCCCCCTGATTCTTGAGATTTGGTTATTAAATATCCCAAAGGAAAATTTTTCCATGGTACAAGAAAAGCTGTTAAGCATGGGGGCAGTAGTAGCAAGCTGTGTCTTAGCAGCGTGGTGGAAGAGGGCAGAGGATCCACCTCTGAGTTCGGTGGTAGTCAAATTGAAATCAAAACTAGGGATGTGCATTCGTTTTGAACGAATGAGCAATCCATAATGTATAGGTCCCTATTCGTTGCATTCGTGGGTCCGCAAAATGTATGGTGAACCCCCACGAATGCAACATATCATTAACAAATAAACCCCCCACCCTCCTGACCCCCCCAAGACTTGCCAAAAGTCCCTCGTGGTCCAGCGGGGTTCCTGGAGTGATCTCCTGCACTCATGCCGTTGGCTGCCGGTATTCAAAATAGCGCCAATAGCCTTTGCCCTTACTATGTCACAGGGGCTATTGGTGCCATCGGTTGGCCTCTGTCACATGGTAGGAGCAATGGACGGCTGGTGCCATCTTGTGCTCCTACCATGTGACAGGGGCCCAATGGCACGGGTAGCCCCTGTGACATAGTAAGGGCAAAGGCTATCGGCGCCATTTTGAATACCAGCAGCCGATGGCCCAAGTGCAGGAGATCGCTCCAGGACCCCCGCTGGACCACCAGGGACTTTTAGCAAGTCTTGGGGGGGGGGGGGGTCAGGAGGGTGGGGGGTTGTAGTTAATTAAATTTAAAGGGTTAGGATGGGTTTTTTTTGGTTTTCCAACTTTAATGGAAAACGAATACCAAATGCAACTAATGGACGAATCGTGTTTTCCCCCTATGAAAAAATTGCAACAGATTTGGGTCCCGGCACAACGAATACCGAATAAGCAACGTATCTTTTCCCTCTGCACATCCCTAATCAAAACACTGTATGGAAAAACTAACCGCCATTTGGAATCCATTTACTAGGTGGCTGGATCTGAGTTTCCCTTTCGTATTTTTCCATCTTGACTAGTGAGAATATATTTTTTTGATTCTTGTCTGGACTCTGAGCTGTACGGCGCCCTTTGTTCTTTACCCTTTCCTACACTTCACTATGGCATTAATAGAGGGCATAGGTGGGTGGGAGGGAAGGGTTGATGGGTTGGGTATTTTTCTGGGGGAGGAAGAGGGGATCATTGATCTGAGGTTATTTGTGTGAGGAAACGATTGTTGAGGATAGAATGTAGAGATTAATCTTTGTTAAATGTCCAAGTTGCCAAGTATTATTGTTATTTTAGTGTAGATTTTATTAGTGCAATTTTACATGCGTTTTCTTGTATGTTAAAAATCTCAATATAATTATTTGCCAAAAACAAGAACACTGCCTCCTATCCCCTGACTTTGTAATTTCCTGAGGAGTTTCTCATGGGGGACTTTGTCCAATGCCTACTGAAAATCCAAATATACAATGTCAGCCAGCTCACCTTTATCTACAAGTTTATTTATAACTTTGCAACTTCTAAGAATGTAAAAGATTAGTAAGGCAAGACTTCCCCTTGCTAAAACCACATTCTCTCGTCCCCATTAAGCCATGTCTGTCAGTGGCTTCTACCATTTTGTCTGGCACTAACGTCAGGCTCGCTGGTGCCACCACTTGGCTTTGATTGTGTTGAATGATAATTACATGACCATGTCATCTTCTTGTCTAATCATATGACCTCAGTACCTGATGATATTAGGTTCCTTCATTAAGAGTCATCTTTGATACGAAGATCTCCAGAGTTCAGCATTGAATTTAGAAATGGGAAACATAGGGAAGTGCTTAGATTGCCAATTTCTGAAGGCACCCAAATACTAGAAATCCCAAGGCTGCTGTCTGATTGCTGGAGGTGAAACCCCCTGTCCCTGATCCTTTCCTCTGCCAGTACTCGAAGTCTTTCTGGGCTCTGCCTTCCCCACATTTTCACATCTGGACTGTGTTTTTAATTATCGCTGCTTTTCTCTTTTTTGATTTTATGCTTCCAGTGCCAACTTATCTAATTTCCTACTAGAACCTCAGACTATCTGGGTCCTTACATTTTACTGTCACCTAGTGTTTCATAATATCGTGATTACCAAATGGCGTAAACCCCAGCTCCTGCACCTACCTCCATCTCATCAGAATATGCTGACTGCTTACTGCTGTTCATGTACACTTTCGGCAAGTCTTTCTTCTTGCATTGGGAATAGTAGACACGTGTATTCTTCATGTCTTCAGTGTTTAGAGTCCTACGTTTCTCTTTTGCTGGACTGTCATTAATCTCTGGCTTGAGCTGCCTCCTGTGGAGAGATGGGTTTGTCAAAAAAGCTTTATGCTTTGCAGTGCTGCCCTGCAGTGATTGCTCTCTGTGTGGTCTGTGTATGTACAGAAGGACATAAGAACATGCCATGCTGGGTCAGACCAAGGGTCCATCAAGCCCAGCATCCTGTTTCCAACAGTGGCCAAATCAAGCCACAAGAACCTGGCAATTACCCAAAAGAGGAAAAATAAGAAAAAGGCCAAAAGCATAGAGGCATATACAGCAGGTCACTTCTTGAAGGAAAACCAGCAATTGTATTGCTATAGCTGTTTCTACTTCTTTTACTGAGGCCTAGGGAAGACTCTGGGGCATGAATTCAAGCCCCAGGACTTTCCTGAACCAAAGTCAAATGCCTAAACTCTTCCAGCCCTCCTCAGCTGCTCCTTCCCTAACTGGTGTCAGAAGTAGAATTAGAATTTGGATATTCTAAGGAATAATAAACAATCATCTAGTGAGTTTGTATGGGACATTTCTAAGAGAAGATAGGAAAATTGGTTCTTACCTGCTAATTTTCGCTCCTGTAATACCACAGATCAGTCCAGACAAATGGGTTTTATTCATCCCTACCAGCAGATGGAGGTAGAGAACAAAACTTTGGGCACTGCCACATATACGAGAGCGCCACCTGCAGTCCCTCAGTATTAATCGATACCCAAGCCAAGATAAGAAAAATAAAGAGTGAACGAGGCTCCCAACATGGATACCCCTGACCAACTAGATAACCATGCAGAAAATGCTAAACGTAGAAATTGAAGCCAAAAAATGGCAAATCTGCTTTGCAAATAAATACAGCAGTAGACCAAGCAGTCTTTCGGCAGAGATCCTCAGGGCGGGCCTTTGGACTGATCTGTGATATTACAGGAACGAAAATTAGCAGGTAAAAACCAATTTTCCTTTCCTGAACATACCCAGATCAGTCCAGACAAGTGGGATGTACCAAAGCCCTCTTACACTGGGCAGGAATCCGAAAGACCCGCTCGAAAAACACTCTCTCTAAAAGGGGGCCGCCTCCAGGGCCCACACATCCAAATGGTAATGCTTGGTAAAAGTGTGCAATGAAGACCACACCGCGACTCTACAGATCTCTTGGGGAGTCACCAGCTGACACTCAGTCCAGGATGGCACCTGAGCTCGAGTCAAATGTCCTCTAAGACCCACTGGAACCGCGTTTCCTTTTGATACATAAGCTGCAGAGATGTCTCTTTCAACCAAGAGACAAAGAAGCCTTAGACGCCTTTTTGCCCTTTTTGGCTCCCCCGAACAGGACGAACGACGAAAAGCGTTAGTGACTTTCAAGTAATGTAATACCACCCGTTTCACATCCAAAAGGTGAAGTTCTCGTCCCATCGAGGGATCCCGAGCCCAATCCGGAAACCCGGGCAACACCACAGATTGGTTTACATGAAAAACCGACACCACTTTAAGAAAAAACGAAGGTACCGTACGTAAGGACATCGTATCAGACAATATCTGGAGAAACGGATCATGGCACGAAAACGCCTGCAATTCCGAAATCCTTCTAGCCGAACTGATAGCTACCAAAGGACCGTCTTCAGAATCAGGATCTTCAAAAATACCAGATTCAGAGGCTCAAACGGCTCCTCGCAAAGGACCCATAGCACGAGATTAAGATTCCATTCCAGACAAATGCGACGCAGAGGTGGACGGAGATGTTTGACTCCTCGTAGAAAATGCACCACTTCCTGATGGGGTGGCAAGGGCTTCCCCTGGACTCTCCCTCTGAGATAACCCGAAGCGGAAACCTGGACCCGAAGGGAACTATGGGTTAATCCTTTGAATAAACCCACCTGTAAAAAAGACAAAATATGGGACACCGTCACCTGAAGAGGATCCAATCCCTGTTGTCCACACCAGGTCTCAAACACCTTCCATACCCTGGAATAGGCTAAAGAGGTCGTCTCACTTGAAGCAGCGTGGTAATTACCGATTCCGAATACCCCCTTATGCGCAATAGCCTCCTCTCAAAAGCCAGTACGCGAGACAAAAGCGATCCTCCTGATCAGAAAATATAGGATCCTGACGCAGGAGATCCGGTAAATGGGTCAGGCATAGCAGTCTGTCCACTGCCAGCTGCACCAGATCCGCGAACCACGGATTGCGAGGCCATTCTGGAGCCACCAGAATCACTGACCCCGCGTGGCCCTCTATACGCCTGAGAACCTTTGCTATCAGCGGCCACGGAGGAAAGACGTACAGTAGGACTCCGGTCGGCCATGAACATACGAGGGCATCAAGCCCCACTGCCCTGGACTCCCTCCGGTGGCTGAAGAAACTTTGCGTCTTGGTATTGAGACTCGTTGCCATGAGATCGAACTGCGGGGTTCCCCACCGTTCGCAGAGAAGCTCCCAGGAGAGAATTCCCACTCCCCCGGATCCAACTGCTGCTGGACGTTGTTGACTCCTGCGACATGGGAGGCGGCGATTCCTTCGAGATGAAGCTCTACCCACTCGAACAGCAGGTGAGCCTCCTGCGCTACCGTGGGACTCTTGGTTCCCCCCTGGCAGTTGATATAAGCCACCATGGTTGAATTGTCCAAGAAAACTCACACCATCCGATCGCGGACCAAGGGTAGAAACTGCTCCAGAGCTTGGCGCACCGCTCTAGTCTCCAGGCGATTGATGGACCATGTCTGTTCCAATGTCGACCAAAGGCCCTGACCAGACCTGCCCAGACAAACTGCCCCCCAGCCCCAAAGACTTGCATCCGCAGTGACCACCACCCACTCCGGGACCTCAAGAGGCATCCCCTTCTCCAGCTTGTTCCTCGTCATCCACCAGGCCAGACTTGCCCTGGCTGACTCCATCAGAGCCAGGGGCAGGAAATAGTGTTGCGACAGAGGATCCCAATGGGACAACAAGGCTCTCTGCAGAGGCCTCAAATGGGCAAGTGCCCAGGGCACCAGTTCCAATGTGGACGCCATCGAGCCCAGGACCTGTAAGTAATCCCAGACCTTCGGCACCTGTAGATGTAGCCGACGCGCTATCTGCCCCTGAATTTTGTTCACCCTGTCATCTGTAAGAAACACTCTGCTCCACTGGGTGTCGAAATGGGCTCCCAAGTTTTCGAGGGAATGGGAGGGGACCAGATGGCTCTTCTGCACATTGATAACCCAGCCTAGAGATTCCAGGAGCAACCAAACTCTGTCCACGGACCGCACACATTCCTCTAGTGACTTTGCCCTTATTTATTTATTTATTTATAGCTTTTCTATACCGAAGTTCAAATAACAGAGTTAATTATCACTCCGGTTTACATTGCAACCATAAAAAACAGTGACAAAGTTGTCTTACATAGAAGCCATATCAGCTGATCGTCCAAGTACTAGTGCACCAGCAATCCCTCCTGTCGCAGCGCCGCTGCCACTACCACCATCACCTCTGTAAAGGTCCATGGGGCGGTGGCCAGCCCGAAAGGCAGCACTTGAAATTGATAGTGCTGTCCCAGAACCATGAATCTGAGAAACGTCTGGTGCTCCTGATAGATGGGGATATGCAGATAAGCCTTGGTGAGATCCAGAGACGCCAAAAATTCTCCTCCCCATACTGCCTCAATTACAGTGTGTAACGTCTCCATCTGAAAACGTGGTATCTTCAAACTCTGGTTGACTTTCTTCAGTCTAGGATATGTCGAAATGTGCCTTCCTTCTGGGGCACCACGAAATAGATGGAATATCTGCCTTGTCCCTGTTCGGACACCGGCACTGGTACAACCGCCTCCAGACTTAACAACTGCTGAAGCATTTCCTGGACTGCTGCCCGCTTGCTTCAGGAAAGACAACGTGACTCCAGAAAGACTGACGGAGGTGGCCGAGAAAATTCTAAGATGTAGCTGTTTCTCACCACGCTCAACACTCACCGGTTGGAAGTGATCTTGGTCCACACCCCATAGACCAGCTTGCCCCCGATTACCAGAGACGAGGAGTGGACCTGCCGGATCTCATTGCCACCCGCAACCTGGGTGGATCCGCCTCTAGATGACCTTCCAGCCCCTCGAAAGGACTGCGAGGACTGTCTTGGGGCTGAGGCCCCCGAGGGTCTCGTCTGACAAAAACTTCTGGACTCCCGAAAGCGAGGCTGAGAAGAGAAAGGTTTCCGGCCTGACTTTCAATCCTCTGGCAGCCTTTTGCCCTTTGTCTCTCCCAGCGACTTCATCAGACGATTGAGGTCCTCACCAAACAGCAGTTTCCCCTGAAAGGGCATACAAGGCGTCCGTGCCATAGGCAATCCCTGCCTTCAGGCAGGCCGCCTGGACTGGGAAAAGAGGCCCGCTGCATCAGTCTTGCACATACCGCCGCCCTCAGGCCGAGCCCCAGCACCTCAAAAGCTCACTTGAGATGCACTTCCAACTTCCAGTCCTGAACATCCTTCAGAGCGGAAGCTCCAGCCACCGGAATAGTGGTCTTCTTAGTGATTGTCGAAACTGCCGCATCCACCTTCGGGATCTTGAGAACGTCCAGATGGTCCTGCAGAAGCAGATAAAGCTTGGACATCGCTCTGCCAACTCGCAGACCCGAGTCGGGGGAATCCCACTTTCTGTTGCTCAATTTCTGGATTTTCTTCAGAATTGGGAAAGTGCTGGGGGGTCTCCATAGGCCCTCCAGAAGCGGATTAACCCCTTCAGCATCTGAATCCTCCAGGGTGAGCTTAATTCCCAGCTCCTCCAACACCTGAGGTATAAGCGGGCGAAGCTCCCCTCTCTTGAAAAGCCGGATCACCTGCGGATCATCGACTTCAGCCACCAGACCCTCCAAGGTCCCCTGTTCAGTTTTAGTCCCCTGTGTCCAGAGGAGGACCCCCAATCGGGTCCCCATCCTGATCGGCCTCCAAGGAGACCTCATCCTCCTGCTTAGACTCGTCCGAATTTTCCAAGTCCGATTCCAATCTCCGCTTCTGCGGCCATAGCCACTCCCTCCTGTGATCCCAGTGCCACCGCCGAGGTCCGCGAATGCCATCGCGGCTTTGTTTGCCTTTCAGACTCCCCCTCCCCGCCTCCAGCACACTCCGTGTAGAGGAGGAGGTCATTCAGATTGACCGGGCTACCACAGGCCCTGCAGGTCTCTCTGAGCTGCTTGTCTGTCATAACAAGCACGAAGAAATAAAGCAAAGCAAAATAAAAACCCAAACAGGCAATCCTATGCCTGCCACACTTTCCCATGGCCCGGATCGCGAGGGGGAGTGCGCACCACACGGCAGCTGTCAAACCCTGAAGAGGACGCACTGCCCCAAGAATTTCCCACCGTCACGGTGAACAGGCCGCTGCCACAACTGAAAACCGCGCGGCTCGTTCGGGAGGACAGCCAGCCCCCACCGGAGTGAATCTGCCCCGACCAGGACCACCCTCCTCTGAATTATTCCCCGATCCGCCCCCTTACTGCCCTTCAATAGTAAGGGTACTTCCCTGTCCTGGACAGGCAGAGGGGCTTTGGGCCCACTGAAGGAACCAGACCACTGGCTGTCAGTGGCCCCAGGGTCGCAGGCTGAAGCTGGCCAGGGGCATCCAACCCCCTGTTCACCCGGCTCAACCCGAGGGACGACCCTTCTGCAGGAGCCTGTCACCTCGGGGAGCAATCTTCCTTAATATATCCAGTCAGTCAGGACTGCAGGGTTAGCGCCTCTACCATCTGCTGGAGGTAGAGAAATACTGAGGGACTGCAGGTGGCGCTCTCGTATATGTGGCAGTGCCCAAAGTTTTGTCCTCTGCCTCCATCTGCTGGTAGGGATGAATAAAACCCGCTTGTCTGGGGCATGTTCAGGAATGGATAGTTTCATGAGCATAGAAGCTATTTATTAATGAATGTAGTGATTGCAACATCCCTGGACAGGATCAGGCACACAGGATCAGAACAGAGAAAAGTTGTTGTTGAGACTTAAAGTTATGAATTCTCAAATATATAGAGAAGGGAAGCAGGGAAAGGGGTTTAACTATAGGTTAATTCTGGGAGTAGGGAAGGGCACTTACCTTTTTTGGTATATCCTGTAGAAGACGATTCCAAGTAGGAGGAGGACCAGAAGGGCACCACCCAGAACCCCGGAAAAGATCTGCCACTGGTTACTACTGCCCAGGAGTGTACTGTCTTCTGCAAGAGAAACCTGTTTTTTAGTCTGAGACTGGGAAGCATCTTGTATCCCTTCTATCAAAGGTTAAGTTCAGTCCAGGAAGTCCAATTCTGGGTACTTTGTCCTATTGAATCTATGGACTTGTAGTTCCCATTTCTCTAGGGAAGGCAGGAACTATCAGTCAGTTTACAGACATAATGGGGCAAAACATGAACTGGATCTGCCTGTCAGGATTGACCTGGATCAAATAACTCTCCCTAATTAAAAAGAGCAGCTCACAACAGCATTGGCCCAGCTCAGTGGGTTTAGGGGAAGCATCCCTGTGTTGAAACTTCTAATAGTGGATTTAGCAAACTCCTTACTGGCTGTGGCTGAGGAGATCACATAGTAAATGATGGCAGATAAAAACCAAAATGGCCCATCCAGTCTGGCCAGTAGCAATTTGTCCACTTTGGGCTTTGGGTAGATGCAAATCAGAGCTGGATTTACATTTTGGGAGCCCATAGGCAGTGTGGTGGGGGTGGAGGTCATGATGGGGAGGGGCCAGAGACCCCAGGTTGCCCCAGTCCATGTCTTCGCTCTCAGCACGGAGCCTCCAGCCGCCTGTTGCACGCTGGGGGCCCTGTAGTGCCCTGCTCCCCCTCCCCTATGGACTTCCTGTTACTATGGAAGCCTGTGAGGGGGCAGGACTGCCTCCGAGCTTTGGCGGAAGCTCCCATGCTGAATTTCCTTTGTAAAGTTGCTGCTGCTGCTGCTGGAACGGCAAACTGCCATGGCTCAGAGGCAGGGCCCAGATGTAGGTGTGGGAGCAGCGGCAATGCTCCGGCGCCTATCAAACTTTGGTGCTCGAGGCAATTGCCTGTGTAGCCTTTGCCTCATGGCCTTCACCCAACCTCTCCAAGTTGTGGGACTTTAACTGCCGCTTGTGTAGGTTACCCTAATGTTTTCTGCTAGATCCGATGGAATCATTCTACTGCTAGTTAGGGCTGTAGCCACCACTACTGCTAGCACTGTAGCCACCACTTCCGTGCAGGTTATACCATGCTTTTTTGAAGAACAATGCAGTCCTATCACTGCCGTCTTTGGCTGCAGTTGCCAATCATTTTCCACTCACAGGCTTGTGGTTCTACGTCATTAGCAAAAGATACAATAGGTCAGAAACGGACTATGATGGAAGGCAAAAGACCTCCAGACCTGTCCAGCCTCTGCCCGTTTCTTTCTCCTTCTCCCATACCTCAGACCCCACTTGATTCAGCTTTATCCACACTCTCATCCCCGCACCACCAAAGATGTTCTCTGCCATGTCTCTGCCATGTGGAAGTGTGCCCCAGCTGGGGCAGTTACAGAGTATGCAAGCTCAGAGTCCCCACAGCGATGCCCCTTCCTCCTCATGGCGCCGGTTGTTTTTTTCCAATAGAAGGAGCGTTCAATGGAGAGAGCTACAAGGACTGTGAACACGTCCTCTCTCAGCTCTGTCCCTAAAGTGCAGGTTGTTATCTTTCCTGCGACCATCGCTCCCATGATGCTGATGCCCTGAGGAGCGAGAGGTAGAGAGGAGGAGGGCGAGGAACAAAGGAGCACTGGAAGGAAGGGGCAGAGGAAGTATTGGGAGTAGCGTGTGGGGAAAAAAGGAGCTCAGGGTAGGGGAGGGAACACAGAGAGAAAGTTGAGAAGCACTAGGAAGAATGGGAGAGGGAGGAGAGAAGAGAGGAGAGGAAGGATGGGAAGGAACAAAGAAGCACTGAAGTTGGGAAGGAGAGAGGAGAGAGAGAGCTCTAGGAAGAAGGGGATGGAAATAGAGGGAGCTCTGGGAGAAGGGTGAGGAGAGGAGGGGCAAAGTAAAAAAAAGCAGTGCGTTTGTGAGAGAGAGGATTGCTGGGAATGGAGTTGGACAGGAGGGAGCACTAGGTAGGGGCGAGAGATTGGAAGATGGAGACTGTAGCGCAGAGAAAGTTAGAGGTGTGAGAAATAAAAGTCATGAGGAGAGAGAGAGGGGAAGGAAAGAAGAAACAGGCAATGAAGGAAGATGGCAAGAAATGACATGAAAGAGCCCATAGTGTCAGAGACAGATGGAGGGAGGTGAGGAAAGGGGAAGAGATGCACAGAAGGAAAGGACACCCAGAGAAAGACATCAGAAGATAAGGGAAAAGAAACACAGCCAGCAAAGGCAGAAGACATTTATTTTCAATTGCATGATCAGATGATGGGATTTTTGTTCTTATACTGTTTAAATGATTGTATATACACGGAGTTAATGGATTTTTTATTGTAATAATTGACTTTCTGTATGTCTGCTCTTGTTCGAGTGACCCCTGTGGGCCACAGAGAAGGTGCCGAGTGTGTAACAGCTGTGAGGATTGGCGTTTCCTCCTAAGGGAAACCTGTAAGGGAATTCACACTGAGCAGGACGTGCAAGTCCTCAGATGGTCAGAGGGAGCGTCCTGTGCCTCTGACAGACTGCCCTTTGGGCAGGGTCTTTGGAGGGGATATTACCCTGGTTAAGACCAGGGCAGGGGCTCCCTCAGTCACCAAGCCAGGAGAAGGAGGTAGCTAGGATCCTCTCCAGGGGTTACAGGGACAAGGAGAAAGTGCCTTAGGAATCCTAAGCTAACTTGGAGAGACAACTGAAGAATTTAATATTAGAGCTACAGACTGCATACAGCAAGTCTAGGGAGGGCCTTCAGGACTAGAAGGAAGCCTGAGCAGGGCTGGGGGCTGCCTTCCAGCTAGGGAAGAGGCGGTGAGTTGCTCTGCAGCCATCCTGAGCTCAGGTTGTGAATAACAAATTGGACTTACACTTTTGTGGATTCTCGGGGAGCTGGGCCTAGTTCAAGGCTGGAGAGCTTGTACAAGGAACTGTGGCTTGACCTTGTCCTGCTATCTTTGAAAAGGAGTGAGAGTGAAATCGCTGTGCTTTCTGGAAGTGTGGATTCTACTGGTTTTGAACTGCTTGCCCAGTTTATAGAAATAAAGGATCTTTTGTTGCAGCTCACCCTCTGCTTTGGAAAGGTGATGGTGTGAGTGACCTTGGCTCAGTTTGGCCCTGCAGGTCTGCCTGCCGCTAGCCCACAACCCAGATCATCTTTTCCCCTCTCTTGGGTGAATGACCCCAGCTTTCCCTGAGGCTGACGTGACCCCACGTGAGTTTTCTCTCCTATGTTTGCTGCAATCGAGACTGGGGCTGATTATGGATTAGAAAGTCCTCTCCGGGGAACATTGCTTGCTTCTAGTGCAGAATTGAACCTGCAAACTCTCCGTCCATACTGATGTCCTTAAATTTAATGTGAAATTGTCTCTAATCTGATGTCTAATCCCCTTTCCAGTCTCTGTAACGGAAAATGTTGCCAGCTACGTTCTGCCAGTAGGTGCCCCTATTGCCCGAGCTTCTCTGCTCTTTGTAGCACAGCCAAGAACACCAAATATCTATCTATATAATTTATATATTGTTAAAAGGTGACTGTATGAGCTCATTAGAGACGGTTCATTAACACATTCTTTGCATGTTTTGGCTTCAGTTGTTTGTTTATTCCTGTGCCTATTTCCACATTAACTTATATTCCCTCCAGGCTGAGGTGATGTACCATGGACTCACACTGACGAAAGAAAACATTTTTGCATTTTTTGGGGAGGGGGTTGTTTATCACAGGTTTAATTCTCCTGCTTCGATAGTTGTTGGGACCTCATTGTGTCCCCCGTGAAATGGGGTAGCAGGGTGTTAACCTCCTCCTATATTGTGTTGGTTCTCAATCTGAGCCAAAAGGCTAAGAAGGGTCCAAGAGGAGTGGCCTAGTGGTTAGAGCACTGGGTTGCATTCAACTCCCACTGCTTCTCTTTGTTGCCTTGGGCAAGTCACATCCTCCTCCATTGCCTCAAGTGCAAACTTACGGGCCGATACAGTAAAAATAACGTGGGACATACTCTCCTGTGCCCGGCAGTAAAAAGAGGCGCTAGGGACACTAGTGCGTCCCTAGCGCCTCTTTTTTGACAGGAGCGGCGGCTGTCAGCGGGTTTGACAGCAGACGCTCAATTTTGCCGGCGTCAGTTCTCGAGCCTGCTGACAGCCACGGGCTCGGAAAACGGACGCCGGCAAAATTGAGCGTCCGGTTTTCAACCCGCGAACTGCGGGCCGATTTCCAATTTTTTATTTTTTTTAAACTTTCGGGACCTCCGACTTAATATCGCCATGATATTAAGTCAGAGGGTGCACAGAAAAGCCGTTTTTACTGCTTTTCTGTGCATTTTCCCGGTGCCCGGAGAAATTAACGCCCGCCTTTGGGTAGGCGCTAATTTCTTTTTTTTTTTTTTTATTTAAACTTTATTCAATTTTCATTCAAAAACTTGAAACAAAAATAACATAAGTAACTGGTACAATAATATCGAAACAAAATAATTATTCATAGCCAATAATAAATCAATTTGTATCACAGTTACAGCCCATAATTGGGGGAGAAAAAACATATTTGCATTTAAACAAACAAAAATATAATAAAACACCTAAGAGGAGAGAGAATTCGGAATTTTAAACCATCTCTAATTATCTTCCACTATATTTTTATCTGATAAAAATGTCTCCAAATGTAATGGGTCCAAAAAACTATATTTATTTCCCTGGTAGGTAACATAACATGTACTAGGATATTTTAAGAAAAAACTAGCGCCAATTGCTAGCAATTTACCTTTCAGGGACAGGAAATGTCTCCTCTTGGCCTGTGTGGCCCTTGAGACATCAGGAAAAATGTATATTTTTTGACCGCAGAAATTCAGATCTTTATGTTTGAGAAAATCTCTAAAGATCCTGTCTTTGTCCAATTCAAACTGTAAAGATACAAATAAGGTAGCTCTTTTCTGGATGATATCGATAGATTCTTCTAAGAACGTTGAGACGCCAATAGATGAGGTCTCAATGTTCTCTCCTTTCTGTTCCACTAGTTTATCAGGAAAATAAAAGATTTTTGAAATTAATGGGAAGTCTTTTTCTTCATATTGCAGTATATCTCTCATATACTTTTTAATCATCTCTATTGGGGATAATAATCTCGTTTGTGGGAAATTATTTATACGTAGATTTCTAATTCTCATCATATTTTCTAATTTCTCTATCTCCCTATGGATAGTTAAACTATCCCTTATATGTGCTGTCCCAGTATCCTCCAACAATTTTATTTTCGTTGTTACCTTCCCCATATCTTCCCTCAAACTAGTGACTCCTTGTTTTTGCTCCTCTATTTGCAGTTTGTTAATATTCACAGTAACTGACATAGACTTATTCATTTGTACTACATTTTCATTCATTTTTGCCATCATTTTCCAAATGTCTCTTAATGATACATCGTCCGGAGGTTCAATAGGCCATTGATATGGCTCTGCTGCTTCCCCTTCAGATTTATTAAAAGTCTCAATAACACCAGAAGCAATGCCATCACCTTCTCTGGGTGAACTGGCAGTCTCTAGTTGAAGAAATCCATCAGGTAATGGCGGCATAGGTTTTGTGGGAGACGATGGTCCAGAGCCGGGGCTCAGGGAGGCTAATAACTGCCCACCTGTACTATTCCCCTGTGGCGATTCAACCTGTCTGAAGACATGATTGTCCATTGGGCCCTTAGCTGTTATAGGGGATATGGGGAAGCTTTTTAACTTCCTTTTCCTTCCCATATTGAGTTGTACTACGAATGCAAGAAACCTCCACAATCCACTAAGATATTTGGACTCACCAGATGTTTCCTTCCTTCCTTTGGTCTACCTCCGCTCTTCCGATCTTCTCCGGGCTAAGCCGGGCAAAGCCGCGCGCCCCTTTGGCGCGCGGCTTAGGCGAGTGCCGGTGGCGACGATGCGCCGCTGTTCTCACGTTTTTAAAGGAGTCTCTCCCCGATGACGTCACTGGTCCCGCCCCTCAAAATCGGGGCTCAGCTGTGTTTTCTCAGCGAAGTTACTCAGGGAAACAACCCGGTTCAGCTCCAAACCTCTGGGGGCCTCTCCCTCTCTCCTCTCAGCCAGCTCCCCAGGTAAAACGCCGCTGTTCTCACGTTTTTAAAGGAGTCTCTCCCCGATGACGTCACTGGTCCCGCCCCTCAAAATCGGGGCTCAGCTGTGTTTTCTCAGCGAAGTTACTCAGGGAAACAGCCCGGTTCAGCTCCAAACCTCTGGGGGCCTCTCCCTCTCTCCTCTCAGCCAGCTCCCCCTCTCAGCCAGCTCCCCCGGGTAGGCGCTAATTTCTGAAAGTAAAAGGTGCGGCTTGGCTGCACATTTTACTTACAGAATTGCGCGGGAATAACTAATAGAGCCATCAACATGCATTTGCATGTTGCGGGCGCTATTAGGTTCGGGGGGTTGGACGCGCTATTACCCCTTACTGAATAAGGGGTAAAGCTAGCACGTCGAAAACGCGCGTCCAACCGCGGGTTAACAGTGCACTCCACCGGAGCACACTGTACTGTATCGGCCTGTTAGATTGTGAGCCTTCTGGGGACAGGGAAATACCTGCAGGACCTGAATATAATTTGCTTTTATTTTATGTTATTGAATTTAATATACCGCCCATAAAAGCAGGTATAACAAATGACATTTCTAAATCACCTGGTTAAGCAGCTTGGAAATGCCAATGGGCAGAATATAAATAAAATAAAATAAGTCCTTATCTCACAGCTCAGACCCTTGGCTCTCTATTTATTTACAATCTTTTCTATACCGTCATTAAGCTAGATGCCATCACAACGGTTTACAATAAGGCACATACATTAATGTTGCTAAATGTATTAAATTATATCAACTAAACAGGTGCCATCAAGATACGGTGACATAGTTTCATAATACATACCAACTGGTGGGTGTGATAAACCATTTCCATTCTTATCCGTATCAGCTGTAAAAATGAATTAATAATTATATCGTATCCTTTGGTGTTGAAACTAAAAAATGTATTTAAGAACATAAGAACATAAGAAAATGCCATACTGGGTCAGACCAAGGGTCCATCAAGCCCAGCATCCTGTTTCCAACAGTGGCCAATCCAGGCCATAAGAACCTGGCAAGTACCCAAAAACTAAGTCTATTCCATGTAACCATTGCTAATGGCAGTGGCTATTCTCTAAGTGAACTTAATAGCAGGTAATGGACTTCTCCTCCAAGAACTTATCCAATCCTTTTTTAAACACAGCTATACTAACTGCACTAACCACATCCTCTGGCAACAGATTCCAGAGTTTAATTGTGCATTGAGTGAAAAAGAACTTTCTCTGATTAGTTTTAAATGTGCCACATGCTAACTTCATGGAGTGCCCCCTAGTCTTTCTATTATCCGAAAGAGTAAATAACCGATTCACATCTACCCGTTCTAGACCTCTCATGATTTTAAACACCTCTATCATATCCCCCCTCAGTCGTCTCTTCTCCAAGCTGAAAAGTCCTAACCTCTTTAGTCTTTCCTCATAGGGGAGTTTTTCCATTCCCCTTATCATTTTGGTAGCCCTTCTCTGTACCTTCTCCATTTATTTAAATTCTTTTAATATACCGATGCTCAAGACGAAGTCTTATCGTACTGGTTTACAGCAGAACCAGGGGAAACCAAAAAAAGGGAAACCAAAAAATAAAATAAAATGTATACATGTTGAATAAGGTGATGTGTAGGGTGTTCATTTGACCGCATCCTATTTCCCTGGATTCTACTCTCCATTCTCTTTGTGATACGCTTGCTTAAATAGCCAGGTTTTTAAACTTTTTCTGAATGTTTAGATGTCCCTTTGCAATCTGATTTCTAAAGGCATATTGTTACATATTATAGGTCCTGCTAAGGAGCGAGTCCTTTCCCTTACTTGGGTTAGTCTTGCTGTTTTGACTGAGGGAATAGTTAGCAGTGCTTTGTTTGCTGATCTCAGGTTTCTGTGAGGGACGTGTACGCGAAGGGCCGTGTTCAGCCATTCTGCTTTTTCATTATGCATTAATTTATGTATGGTACATAGGGTTTTGTATTGTATTCTTTGCTCAATGCGTAACTAGTATAGTTCAGCTAGGGTTTCAGTGATATGGTCTCTTCTACTTTTACCAGTCAGAATTCTTGCAGCCGTGTTTTGCAGTATCTGGAGTGGTCTTGGCGTGGTGTATGGTAAACCCAGAAGAAGGGCATTACAGTAGTCAGTGCTTGCAAAAATTAAAGCTGGTAACTCTGATCGGAAGTTGTTGGGCATTAGTAGTGGTTTTAGTCTTCTAAGAGTCATAAGTTTGGCATATCCTTCCCTTGCTTTTAGAGATATATGTTGTTTCACACTTAATTACGTATCAATTATCACTCCAAGGTTATGTACTTTATCAACTAATTCTATTTTTTGGTTGTTTTTGAGTGTGATAGGGTTACATAAGAAACATAAGAAATTGCCATGCTGGGTCAGACCAAGGGTCCATCAAGCCCAGCATCCTGTTTCCAACAGAGGCCAAACCAGGCCACAAGAACCTGGCAATTACCCAAACACTAAGAAGATCCCATGCTACTGATGCAATTAATAGCAGGGGCTATTCCCTAAGTAAACTTGATTAATAGCTGTTAATGGACTTCTTCTCCAAGAACTTATCTAAACCTTTTTTGAACCCAGCTACACTAACTGCACTAACCACATCCTCTGGCAACAAATTCCAGAGCTTTATTGTGCGTTGAGTGAAAAAGAATTTTCTCCGATTAGTCTTAAATGTGTTACTTGCTAACTTCATGGAATGCCCCCTAGTCCTTCTATTATTTGAAAGTGTAAATAACCGAGTCACATCTACTTGTTCAAGACCTTTCATGATCTTAAAGACCTCTATCATATCCCCCCTTCAGCCGTCTCTTCTCAAAGCTGAACAGCCTTAACCTCTTCAGCCTTTCCTCATAGGGGAGCTGTTCCATCCCCTTTATCATTTTGGTTGCCCTTCTCTGTACCTTCTCCAGTGCAATTATTTCTTTTTTGAGATGCGGCGACCAGAATTGTACACAGTATTCAAGGTGCGGTCTCACCATGGAGCGATACAGAGGCATTATGACATTTTCTGTTTTATTAACCATTCCCTTCCTATTAATTCCTAACATTCTATTTTCTTTTTTGACTGCTGCAGCACACTGAGCCGACGAATTTAAAGTATTATCCACTATGATGCCTAGATCTTTTTCCTGGGTGGTAGCTCCTAATATGGAACCTAACATCGTGTAACTACAGCAAGGGTTATTTTTCCCTATATGCAACACCTTGCACTTGTCCACATTAAATTTCATCTGCATTTGGATGCCCAATGATCTCTATGTTTTTATGTTCTAAATGTATGAATTATGTTTTCTCTATATTAATAACTAATTCTATTTGGTTTAGTAGCTGTTTGATGATATCTAGATATATGTTGGCTATGTTTAATGTTTTTTCAATTGTATCATCGATGGGAAGTATTAATTGAATATCATTAGCGTATGTAATGTGAGATGCCCAGACCAGCTAGCAGGCGACATAATGGCAGCAGGTATATGTTGAATAGTGTGGCAGATAGGGCTGATTCCTGTGGAACTCCTGTTTGAAGGTTTATTTTTTCTGACATTACGTCTTTGATCTGTACTTGGAAGTATCTGTTATTTAGGTATGATCTGAACCATTTGATTGTTTTGTTGCTTAATCCTATTTCTTCTAATCTATTTAATAGGATGTCTTGATTTATATCTGTCTCATATTAATATATTTATTGGCTATGTTATCGTTAAAACTTTGTTCGATGTAAACCGAGTTGATTTGATATGTATCAAGAAATTCGGTATAGAAAAAGCCTTAAATAAATAAATAAATACTGTATCAAATGCTGCTGATAGGTCTAGCAACACTAAAATGTAGTGTTTACCGTTGTCAAACTCTCATGATGTTGTCTGTTAGTGCAAGTAGTAGTGTTTCAGTGCTGTAGTTTTTGCAAAAACCATGTTGTGATGGGTACAGGATATTATTGTTCTCTGTGTTCTGCTAATTGATTTTGTATAGTTTTTTCTATTAATTTTGCAATTAGAGATTAGGGATGTGCAGAGCAAAAGTTTATGTTCATAAGTCCATAAGTCGAAAGGGGGTCCCATTTGCGGTCAATATGGACATATGGAGAATTCCATAAGTTGAGTCTATGTCCATACGTGCAAATAAAAATTTAAACCCCTCACCCTCCTTAATCCCCCCCCCCAAGACTTACCAAAACTCCCTGGTGGTACAGCAGGGAGTCAGGACGCCATTTCTGAACTCCTTTGCAAGGAGCACGTGACGTCGGCGTCACGTGGGAGTGACGCCGACGTCGATGCCCCCAAGCTGGCCAAAAGTTCCTTTTGGGTGCAACGAGGGTCCCGGAGCGATCGCGCAGGGAATCACGTTACGCCGCGTCACTCCCACGTGACGCCGACGTCACGTGCTCCTTGCAAAGGAGTTCAGAAATGGCGTCCTGACTCCCTGCTGTACCACCAGGGAGTTTTGGTAAGTCTTGGGGGGGGGGGATTAAGGAGGGTGAGGGGTTTAAATTTTTATTTAGGATCAACAATCGCGATTTCCAACTTATTCAACATAGCAATGTTGAACAAGTTGGAAATCCGATCGTTTTCGCCTCATCACTTTTTTAAGTTAAAAAAAAAAAAAAGTTGCGTTTTACATTTAAGTTCAAAACGAATGCACACCCCTATTAGAGATAGGTTTGACACTGGTCTATAACTGCTCAGGATGAGTGGATCGCTGTTTTTTTTTCTTTAAAATTGGTTTTACAATTGCCCCTTTTAGTGTATCTGCCATGGTTCCTTCATTTAAGGATAAATTAATGACATTTGTTAATGATGGAGATACTGTGTTGGTCAATTTTTTAAAGTCTGTGGTTGGTATTATGTCATGTGCATGTGGGGCGGGGTTTAGTTTTTTTTTAGCATGGATTCGACTTCTAGTTCTGATATTTCATTGAATGTCGTCCATTGTTTAACGTCTCTTTTTAGCATTGTAATTTTTTGTTTAGTTATCTTTGGAATCTTTGTTTTTAGGTTCATAATTTTGTCGTTGAAGAATGTAGCTATTTCATTACACCTCTAGCCAAAAAAGGCTGAGATCAATTAAAAAGAAAAAACAGTAATGCTTCCAGACTTGGATCCACTAATGACGAGGTCAGGAACTATTGGAATCAGGGAAGTTCAGACTGGAGCCAAGGCCTGCTAGAGACAAGTGACCCTGCTCTGGCTTTACTAGAAGGGAGCTTTGTTCAGATAAAGAATCTTCTTTAGACCAGGGCTGCGCAAATCTGTCCTGGGGACCCCACAGCAGATCGGGTTTTCAGGATACCCACAATGACCCCCTCGTTCTAGACCCTCCTTTCCATTCAAAGAGGCTCACTTCCTGTGCATGGAGATATCTGAATGTCTCTATCATATCTTCCCTATCTTGCCTTTCCTCCGGAGTGAACATGTTTAGATCATAGGAACATAAGAAAATGCCATACTGGGTCAGACCAAGGGTCCGTCAAGCCCAGCATCCTGTTTCCAACAGTGGCCAATCCAGGCCATAAGAACCTGGCAAGTACCCAAAAACTAAGTCTATTCCATGTAACCATTGCTAATGGCAGTGGCTATTCTCTAAGTGAACTAAATAGCAGGTAATGGACTTCTCCTCCAAGAACTTATCCAATCCTTTTTTAAACACAGCTATACTGACTGCACTAACCACATCCTCTGGCAACAAATTCCAGAGTTTAATTGTGCGTTGAGTAAAAAAGAACTTTCTCCGATTAGTTTTAAATGTGCCCCATGCTAACTTCATGGAGTGCCCCCTAGTCTTTCTACTATCTGAAAGAGTAAATAACCGATTCACATCTACCCGTTCTAGACCTCTCATGATTTTAAACACCTCTATCATATCCCCCCTCAGTCGTCTCTTCTCCAAGCTGAAAAGTCCTAACCTCTTTAGTCTTTCCTCATAGGGGAGCTGTTCCATTCCCCTTATCATTTTGGTAGCCCTTCTCTGTACCTTCTCCATCGCAATTATATCTTTTTTGAGATGTGGTGACCAGAATTGTACACAGTATTCAAGGTGCGGTCTCACCATGGAGCGATACAGAGGCATTATGACATTTTCCGTTTTATTCACCATTCCCTTTCTAATAATTCCCAACATTCTGTTTGCTTTTTTGACTGCCGCAGCACACTGAACCGACGATTTCAATGTGTTATCCACTATGACACCTAGATCTCTTTCTTGGGTTGTAGCACCTAATATGGAACCTTTAAGTCTATCCCCACTGACCATGTCAGTAGCCCCCTCTGGACTGACTCCATCCTGTTTCTATCCTTCTGAAGGTGCGGTTTGCAGGATTGTACTCGATATTCCAAGTGAGGTCTCACCGGGGACCTATACAGGGGCAATATCACCTGCTGACCATTCCTCTCCCTATGAAGCCAAGCATCTCTTTCTGACTTTTACCATCACTTTAGCCAGCTGTTTGGCCCCCTTAAGATCATCAGATAAGATCATCCCCAGATCCTGCTCTTCTTTAATGCTTAGAAGAATTTCATGCCCTATAATGTACCTCTCCTTTGGGTTTTTGCAGCGGAAGTGCATTATGCTGCATTTATTTTAGCATTAAAGCTTAAATGTCAGTCTCTAGACCTACACTGCCTCGACCAAGAACACATTACTGTGGTTAGGATCAAATCAGTCCTTACACATACACACTCAAACACCCCAACTACCAAAAAAACCACATCTGCACACATGCAAACACAATGCACCCTCTTCCCATGTGAAGAATAGGTTTAGACATCTTAGCTGACAAGAGGTTTTATAGGCATTCAGAATAAGCTTAATTAACACTCCCCTCTAGTGGTGAGAGGAAGTACTGCACCTGAAGACAGTTCACAATTGATCCGCTATGAGACCCCCCCTGTTTGGAAATGGACAGTCACGATATAAGGGGACCTTTAAGAAGTACTGACTGCACACTAGACAGTGTTGGTGTTGAGCTGTGTTCTCACACCATTCCCTATGCCGTGATTATAAGCTGTGAGGAGAGTGGGGCAGGACCTCAGCTAGCACAGCTCCCTCCTCTGCCTTCTCACCTGGGCTGGGACTGGAAGTGTCTGCAGCTCAGCAGCAAAACCGTGCTCTGCCTAGGCCCCAGTCTGTGCTGGGCCTTGAGAGCAGAGAGCTGCTTAAACCTCAGTGGAGAGAGGCACGGAAGGGAAAAAGGGAGGGACAGGAGAGCAACACAGAGGCCGGAGGAGAAAGAGAGATAGAGAGAGAGAGGCTGGAGGAGGGCACAGGAGGGAGATAAAAGGAGCAGAGGAGAGAAATAATGGGGCCCATGACAAACAGAAAGAAGAAGCAATTTCATGGGCAGAGGGGGCAAATATATGCAAATTAATACAAATGTGGCAGCAGGGGGTGGGGGGAAAAATTGGCAATCTTATAGCCAAGAGTGCAGGAAGCAGAGCTGAGATGAAGGCAGTTCTGGCCCAGCCCTAAGGAGCGTGCGTCTTGTCAGGGGCAGTGGACCTGTTCTGTCTGGAACTACCCCCGTGCCGAGCGGCTCCTTCAGCGGCTCCAGTGGTGAGAGACCCTTCTGCAGCCCCAGAGCAGATCAAACACGTAGAGTTCGATCTAGTGGGGACCAGCTAAAGCTGGGTTCCTACCCAATGGTTATTGCAAAACAAATCAGACTTTATTCTGGAGTAGCCTAGGAATTAGAGCAGCGGGCTGCAAACCAGGGCTCACATGCCACTGCCACCCTCCCCTGCCTCAGCTACAAATCTAGACTGTGAGCCTCTGAAGCAGAGAAATACCTGCAGTACCTGCATGTAATCGGAAGGGTCACTAAATAAAAGACAGAATATAAATCTAAACAAATAAAATCCAGAACTCAGCATACAGTCCAAGCAGAAAAGAATAAAACTAACTTACAGTCTCTGAAAAGCTTGAGCTCTTTAGAATTTTTGTCAAAAATGCATTCTCTTTCTCTCTCTTTTCAGTTAAGCCACGGGCTTTGAGCTAAAGTTCACACCAGCTATCTTCAAGATGCCTTCCACTGTGGGCTTCCCCTCCTGATCCCACTCCTCATCAACCGCCAGCCCTGCTCCCATGCAGCTTTAGCTGGTCCCCACTGGATCGAGCTGGTCCCCACTGGATCCCCACTGGATCCCATGCAGCTTTAGCTGGTCCCTACTGGATACCCACTGGATCCCATGCAGCTTTAGCGGGTCCCCACTGGATCGAGCTCTCTACATATTCGATCTGTTCTGGGGCTGCAGAAGGGTCTCTCACCACTGGAGCCGCTGAAGGAGATGCTCGGCACTGGGGTACTTCCAGACAGAACAGGTCCACTGCACCTGACAAGATGCACGCTCCTAAGGGATACGGCAGTACCGGGCTATAACTTGTTAAGGAAGGACAGAGAGGATAGGAAAGGGGGAGGAATGGCTCTTTATGTCAGAAACAATATCCAAGCATCTGAGCTGCAAGGAAGATGGGGCAATGAAGAAGCACTATGGGCCAACCTAAAAAAAGATGGGGCATCCATTTTTATTGGAGTGGTTTACAGGCCTCCAAACCAAAAGGAAGAGCTTGATAGAGATCTGGTTGAAGACATCCAAAAGATGGGAAAGAAGGGAGAAGTGGTGATCGTTGGAGACTTTAATTTGCCGGATGTAGACTGGAGAATCCCATCTGCAGAATCTAACAATAGTAGAGAAATCGTAGATGGCCTGCAAGTGGCTCTGTTCAAACAAATGGTAATGGAGCCTACGAGGGAGGGAGCTATACTCGATTTAGTGCTCACTAATGGAGATAATGTCTCTGATGTCCAGGTGGGCGCCCACCTCAGCAGCAGTGATCATCAAACGGTATGGTTTTATATCACAAATAGGATACGGAGAAGTAGCACGAAGACCCAAGTTTTGCAGTTCAAAAACACAGATTTTGATGAAATGGGGAAGTACCTGGAGGAAGAACTAGTAGGTTGGGAGAACGAGAAAGATGTGGAACAACAGTGGACCAAACTAAAAGGAGCAATTACCAAGGCAACTAATCTATGTCGGGCCGATACAGTAAAGCGCGGCCATGGTTATCCTGTTTTTAACCCACTTTGGACGCACATTTTGGACGCGTAAGGTGTACCCGCGATTCAGTATCAGCTTTTATGCGTCCTTACCGCTTGCCGGAAAGGACGCGTATCCATTTCCGCCCACTGCATGTATTTGATATGTAAATGATCAGATTAGCTATTCCCTCCAATACAGTAACGTGCGCCCAAATTATCGCCTTTTTAATCAGCTTATTTACCGCATCTTTAACCTGAATATTTACCGTCTATCCTGTCCCTGGCATTAGTGTGGTGTTCAGTCAACTTCATATCGGACAGCGCCATGGACAACATATATATACTGGCTCTGGTGATCTTTTTTATTCAGTTGGACGTCCGGCTGCCTTGTACGTCCGGCCGGGCGCTCAAGGCAGCGGCCATGGACGTTGGAAGGCAGCGGGGCCTCCGATAATGGACGCCCAGGCGGGAACTTCCATGAACGGAAGCCCCGACCTTGGACGTCCGACTGGGCACTCAAGGCAGCGGGGGCTCCGATAATGGACGCTCGGGCGGGAATGTCCATGAACGGAAGCCCCGACCTTGGACGTCCGGACAGGCGCTCAAGGCAACGTCCATGGACGTTGGAAGACAGCGTTCCTGGTGATCTCCGAACAAGGACGTACGGATGCTCAGGGCAGCGGCCCGGTGTCCATGCTGGGTCTGTAGAAAAGAACCATCCACTTACCTGGTGGAATGACATTTGAAATGACAGGTATGGCGCCAGCACACCCTGGATTCTCTCCGCTCTATACAGTAAAATGCATTGCAAACGCCTACCGCTTCATAGGCGCGCTTTGGACGCTCGTTTGCCGCCGCTTGGATTTGCGTCTAATTTGAATACTGAATCGAGCGGCTTGTGAACCAAATTGTGTGCGCGGCAAATGAGCGGGCGCCCGGCACTGCCGCACTGTTTCTTACGCGTCGGTACTGTATCGGCCTGTATGTTAGAAAAGTAAAGAACAGCAAGAGAAAAATGAAACCTATCTGGTTCTCCAAGGAGGTGGCTGACAAAATAACGGCTAAAAGAACAGAGTTCAAGAAATATAAAGGATCCCAAAGGGAGGAGCACAAGGAAGAATATCTGGTAGAACTGAGGGAGACGAAGAAAGTAATCAAGACAGCAAAAAGTCAAGCGGAAGAAAGGATTGCCAAAGACGTAAAGAGAGGTGACAAAACATTTTTCAGATACATCAGTGAAAGGAGCAAAGTTCAAAGTGGTATAGTGAAATTGAAAGGTGGAAAGGATCAATGTGTGGAGAGAGACGAAGAAATGGCAGAAATATTAAACGAATACTTCAGTTCGGTGTTCACTAAAGAGGACCCTGGAGAAGGACCGTCACTAGTTAACAAGAAACTGGAGGGGAATGGAGTAGATGTAACTCCATTTACAGAAGAGAATGTATAGGAAGAGCTGGGGAAACTGAAAGTGGACAAAGCCATGGGGCCTGATGAGGTTCATCCCAGGATACTGAGGGAGCTCAGAGATTTGCTGGTGGTCTGCTATGTGACCTGTTCAATAGATCCCTAGAAACGGGAGTGGTGCCGAGTGATTGGAGAAGAGCGGTGGTGATCCCGCTTCACAAGAGTGGGAGCAGAGAAGAGGCTGGAAAATACAAACCGGTTAGCCTCACCTCGGTGGTGGGAAAAATAATGGAGTTGCTGTTAAAAGAAAGAATAGTGAACTATCTACAGTTGGAAGAATTGCTGGACTAGAGGCAACATGGATTCACCAGGGGAAGATCCTGTCAGACAAATCTGATAGACTTTTTTGACTGGGTAACCAAGGAATTGGATTGAGGAAGAGCACTCGATGACATCTACTTGGACTTCAGCAAAGCTTTTGATACGGTCCTGCACAGGAGACTGGTGAATAAAATGAGAAGCTTAGGAGTGAGTGCCGAGGTGGTGGCCTGGATTGCAAACTGGTTGACAGACAGAAGACAATGTGTGATGGTAAATGGAACTTACTCTGAAGAGATTGAGCGATTGAGAGATTGTGTTGAGTGGAGTACCGCAGGGGTTGGTGTTGGGACCGGTTATTGTCCCCCTTCCAGTTATTAGTTTAAATTTGATCATGTTATGATCACTATTGCCAAGTGGCCCCCACCACCATTACCTCTCTCACCAAATCCTGCATTCCACTAAGAATTAAATCTAAAATAGCTCCCTCTCTTGTTGGTTCCTCAACCAATTGCTCCATGAAGCAGTCATTTATTACATCCAGGAACTTTATGACTCTAGCAAGTCCTGATGATACATTTACCCATTCAATATTGGGGTAATTGAAATCTACTATACAGAAACAGTTAATAGAAAACGTGCAACGAACCACACTTATCTCACAAAACACGTTGCAAACAAATTTGAAATTTCGTGTGCTTAAGAATTTATCTCACGATGTGGACCATCATACCACCCTTGGTTAGTTTAGGCAGTAAGCCCCACTTTCAACCATAACGGGTCATGTTTAATCATCGGTCCTGAATAGTCTTTAAATTTTCTTTCTTCTTTATTAAATTCACTTTTTTTATCGTTTTTTGTTCATTTATAGTAAAATATTTTTAACGGAGTAAAGAGCGGACTTGCCTTATTTGTGCGGAGCGCCTCCACGCTTCCAGGATAGTGCCTTCACTCACTTGTGCAGAGCGCCACCGCGCTTCTAGGACTTTATCTTCAATGCTGCCGTGCTTCACTTGTGCAGAGCGCCACCGCGCTTCTAGGACTTTATCTTCAATGCTGCCGTGCTTAGTGCTTAAAAGGCAACAAATTCCGATCGAGGGTGCTCGTATGACTTAGAGCTCCTATAGTCCGACGTACGTTTCGCAGTTGTGCTGCTTCAGGGACTCTGTCCTAATCGGAAGATTTAGGCTTAAGAAGAACACAAGGTTAGTTCCCGCCAAACTCTTTCAATACGTTAAATGCCTTCATATTTGCTTCCGTCTAAATTCATTATAATGCCTATAAAAAGATGACAATAGATATGAGGCCACTTATATTTTTAGCACTAATGTTTCTCAACATAGATTATGCACTCCCAAAAGGATTATGAACTAGAACACATCTGTAGACTTCTCTTACCGCGTTCAGTCGCCTAAAGCTCTTACCGGCATTCTGCTGAATTGCCGCGAGATCTAGGCTGATTTTATAGAATCACCCAGCTACACCTGTGGTCTGATTTGACGGAAGAGTGGATTCACATGAAGTGAATCCACTCAATTTCCTTGTTGAGGCCGCCAGGGGTCACTGTGTGTAAATCGAAAATCCATCGTTGTTCACACTGTTGCAGTCTTTTGATTCGGTCTCCCTTTCTCCAATGTGGGTGAACAATTTCTAAGATAGTCCATTTAATATCAGAAAATTCATGGTTATGGTCTCTGAAGTGTGTCACCAACGGTTCTTCTATTCGTCCTGTATTAATACAGCATTTGTGTTCAGTTAATCTAGTTCTGAACTGACGTTTGGTCATGCCCACATATGTAAGTGGGCATGGGCAAAAAATGGCATACACAACGAATGAGGTTTTACATGTCGCTGAAGGTAAGGAGACTACCCGTCCTGATGGTAAAGTGATGGTAGTCTGTGGTGATTTTAAAGTGCAGTGGGCACAACTGTTACAATTCATAATTGGATCCTCAATGTTCCGGGACTGCTGGAGGCTAGAATGAACTACTTGATCTTTAATATTTCTGCCTCGAGAATATGCAATTCTAAGTGGTTCCTTAAATGAAGGGTGGATTTCTTGAAGTATTGCCCAATGTCTCCGGATGGCTCTGCTGATCATTGGAGTGGCCAGAGTGTGCCTCATCACCATGGTCTGTGGGTTCGAATCCTCATGCTGCCTTGGCAAAAACATGAATTCCCTATTGGAGTAAAGGGCTCGTCGGTAGGCTTTTTTAACGCATGACAGGGGATATTCTTCCCAAGGGTGGTATGATGGTCCACATCGTGAGATAAATTCTTAAGCACACGAAATTTCAAATTTGTTTGCAACGTGTTTTGTGAGGTAATTGAAATCTCCCATTATTATTGCACTGCCAAATTTCTCTTAGCATTTCATCATCTGTCTGACCATTTTGTCCAGGTGGACAGTAGTATACTCCTATCACTATACTCTTACTCAACACACATGGGATTTCTACCCATATAGATTCTACTGAGCATTTAGTCTCTGTATGATCTTTATCCTGTTGGACTCTATACCCTCCTGGACATAAAGTGCCACAACCCCACCAAGTTGATCCTCCCTATCATTGCGATATAATTTATACCCTGATATAGCACTGTCCCATTGGTTATCCTCCTTCCACCAAGTCTCTGTGATGCCAGTTATGTCAATCTCATCATTTACTGCTATACACTCTAACTCTCCCATCTTACTTCTTAGACTTCTGGCATTGGTATACAGACATTTCATAGTGTGCTTTTTGCTTGTTTTAACAACCTGCTTTTCAGTTGTTTGGGATAATTCGGAAATCATTAGCTTTGGTGATTTTTTACATATAGGCATATGAACTATGTTTGCTTTTAATAGAACCTCTCTGTTGGATGCCCTAACTCTCCTGTTTCATTAGTATCCTTCAAGGTTACATTTCTCCGATCCATGCACTGCTGAGCGACTGTCGGCTTTCCCCCTTGTTCTAGTTTAAAAGCTGCTCTATCTCCTTTTTAAAGGTTAGCGCCAGCAGTCTGGTTCCACTGTGGTTAAGGTGGAGCCCATCCTTTCAGAAAAGTCTCCCCCTTCCCCCAAAGTTTCCCCATTTCCTTACAAAACTGAATCCCTCTTCCTTTCACCATCGTCTCATCCGCGCATTGAGACTCCGGAGCTCTGCCTGCCTCTGGTGACCTGCGCGTGGAACAGGGAGCATTTCAGAGAATGCCACCCTGGAGGTTCTGGATTTCAGCTTCCTACCTAAAATCCTAAATTTGGTTTCCAGAACCTCCCTCCCACATTTTCCTATGTTGTTGGTGCCCACATGTACCATGACAGCCGGCTCCTTCCCAGCACTGTCTATAATCCTATCTAGGTGATGCGTGAGGTCCGCCACCTTCGCACCAGGTAGGCATGTTACCAGGCGATCCTCACACCCACCAGCCACCCAGCTATCTACATTCCTAATAATTGAATCACCAACTATGATGGCCGACCTAACCCTTCCCTCCTGGGCAGTAGCCCTGGGAGACTTGTCCTCAGTGCGAGAGGACGATACATCACCTGGAGAACAGGTCCTTGCTTTATCTCCTCAACATATGAACCAAGAACTCCGGCTGCTAGCACCCCTACCCCCTCAATAATTTGTTTTGAGAAGGGCAGGTGGCAGAAGTACATGGTAAGTGCATTTCTTCCCTAGTGATCGCACAACCCCCTCTCCTGCCAAGCAGCAACCTCCCCCTCCACTACCCCCATGCTCTCTTCTCAGTCTTTTTCAGCCCCTGACCCCATATTGTTTTCAGCAGAGTATCTGGCCAGAAGTCCAGTCACGGTAACCCACTTATTTGTAGACTCCATTCAGACATGAAATAGAATCTCGGTTGAAATTTGGGAATCTAAGTTGGTTTGATCGTCTGATCCCTGGACAAGGCACCAACTATAATTAATTCTTAGTTAACAAATTATCATTGCAGACCCAAAGTTTTATGTGAGTTTGTGAATTCCAGTTTACTGTAATCTCAATTCCACTTGGCGACTGAACCAAGGGAGTGAATTAGACCTCAGTTACTTTTTTGTGGCCCAATCTGACTCTGGAGATCTGAGCAGGGATGGAGGTCCGGGGGCCGCTGAAAGCTAAATCCAACACTAGTTCAAGGTCTCACACCCACAGAAAGTTAGCGCTAGAGCTGGGGTTAGAGCTGAGACACAGGAAGATGTGACTTGCCCAGGGTCAGACAAAGTGAGTTAGTGAAAGAGCCAGCATTAGAATTTGAGAGATCCGTATTCAGCGGTGCAGGGAGCAGCAACTTACCTGGCTTATCTTTCGCTGAGATGCTCAGTGAGGAATAAGTCCTACTGAATATACCCAGTTAGGTTTAAAGTTATTCAGATAAGGTTACACCTGCTCTCCACCGGACTTAGCTGTACATCTGTGCTATCTGGCTAAGTTTAAGCCCTGCTCCTGCAACTCCTCCAGACCACCTTTCTGTGTCCAGGCTAAAACTTACCCAAGGTGAAGGACCTCGTGTTTGTTCGGTTAGGTCTTGAACGTAGCCATGCAAACCTGCTGAATATTGACTAGGCAGTCTCCTGATCTCCCTAAAACCTTCAGATGACATGCACGTGTGGGCACATCAGAACACATTACACCCCCTCTTTCAGTATATCAAGACTTAGCTCTAGCTTCCAGTACCTTTGGTGAAATGGGTCACATGTTTCCTGGTGACCCCTTGGCTGTTGAACGCAGCACAAGAGATGTTGAGAGGCTCCTCAGCCCTCCCACTCACGATGCTGGTGACCACGCTCCCACTGGAAGATGATGAAGTGTTCAGCCTGCCCCTTTCAGTGTCATTCCAGCTGGGGAAATGCCACTCAACCGCCGGAGGTGGGTGTCCCTCAGCTATGCAGTGACACGTCATAGTTCCTCCCCACAAAGTGCACTTCAGTTCTGGCAGGATGACTGGTTTATCTGAGGAGAAATAAATCCCACAGTTGTAATGGAAGGAAAGCCAGGACTGTCCAGATGACATGAAGTCAGGTGGTAGGCTTGGGGGGGGGGGGGGGGGGGGGACACCACGTCCTTAACCAAACACTCAGTTATGGCTGGGATAATATTTCCTCATGACGAGACCCCTCCTCAAAATAAGATGCACAATCTTTATTTAAATTAACAGAGAACCAAAATAAAGGCCTCTGTCTACTCAGGCAAGTAACACTACAATAATGCAATCCAGTTGCTCTGGAGGAAGCCACTTTGTTTAAAGTGTCTCAGCCCTTTGAAATGGTAGCATTCATTGATTTCTTCACTGCTAATGTCCTTATAGTTCCAAGAAAGCTACAAGATGATGTGTGAAAAGTAAAATATTGCTATTCAGTCCTACCGTGGTGTGTGGACATCACTGTTAGAGGATCAAAGAGGGGAAAAGGCTTGGATAAAGAGCAGTGTCCTGTATTCCTGACAGGTGGGATACATCTTTAGCTAGGACAGTGTAAACAGGAAGAAACCAGTAGTTGCTTTCGTTTATTCAATTTGATCTACCACTGGGTGGGCCAATTAGTCTTCATCTGCTGTTTATTTACTATCAGGCCGATACAGTACAGTGCTCTCCGGAGCGCACTGTTAACCCACCACTGGGCGCGCGTTTTCCCTTACCCCTTATTCAGTAAGGGGCCGAAAACGTGCGTCCAATCCGCCGAACCTAATAGCGCCCACAACATGCAAATGCATGTTGATGGCCCTATTAGGTATTCCTGCGCGATTCAGTAAGTAAAATGTGCAGCCAAGCTGCACATTTTACTTTCAGAAATTAGCGCCTACCCAAACGTAGGCACTAAGTTTTTCGGGCACCGGGAACGTGCACAGAAAAGCAGTAAAAACTGCTTTTCTGTGCACCCTCCGACTTAATATCATAGCGATATTAAGTCGGAGGTCCCAAAACTTTCCAAAAGTAAAAAAAAAAAAAATTGAAGTCGGCTGTCGGGTTGAAAACCGGACGCTCAATTTTGCTGGCGTCCGGTTTCCGAGCCCGTGGCTGTCAGCGGGCTCGAGAACCGACGCCGGCAAAATTGAGTGTCGGCTGTCAAACCCACTGACAGCCGCCGCTCCAGGTCAAAAGGAGGCGCTAGGGACTGCACTAGTGTCCCTAGCGCCTCCTTTTGCCTGTTTTTACCGCTGGGCCTCATTTAAATACAGAATCGCGCGCACAGGAGAGTGGCCTGTGCGCGTGCCGGGAGAGCGGGCGTTCTCCCGCTCTCCCGCGGACTTTACTGAATCGGCCCGAATGTTATATCACTGTGTCGCTATATAACACCCACAGCCAAAGTCCCAAATGTCTCTCGGACTAACTTCCGAAGGTTTTTCTGTCCCACGACACAAGCTGCATCAGCAAATCATTGTGGGAAAGTATATGATATAGTCAAACACAGCCTGTACTCACACTGCACATTTAGTACCAGTGGGGGAGATTCTCCTGTCCCCAGCTCATTCTGGACCTTGCAGTAATATGGACCACTGTCTCTCTTCAGATTCCTGACTCTAATAGTTTTCTGTGTTTGGTCTGGTATCAGAATCTTCTGCAGACCCTGGTACCAGCTGTAGGTTGTCTCCTCAGGATTAGCACGGCTGAAACATGTCATGCTTACTGCGTCTCCTTCGGCAAGCTCCCCGCTTCCCACAAGCGAGGCGACGGTGTCCTTGGGGGAGTCTGTGAAAACAAATGTTGTGAAAAAATACGTAACAAGACCAATGAGGAAAGGCCATCCCAACTATGGCATGTGGCAGAATAACTGGAGGCTTCATGGGGATAACAGAGAAAATGGATCAAATTCAGGGGATGATGTGGATTTAGGCGGAAAGCAGTGCAGATTGCCAGACATTGATTACTCACATTTTATATGGAGCGTGATTTTTCTCTGTAACTGTTGGCCATTTGGATAGGTGACTGAGCATTGGAGGGACCTCTCATGATCCTCTGAAGAAGGAGAATAGGTCATTGAGGTCACTGTTCTCCAGCTGCCTCCTGAGAAGTCCTCGTGGTGTATACTGGCCTTGATACCAGTCCAGTCCCAGGTCAGAGAGGGAGGGTTTGCAGGACAGGTGTGCTGAGCAGAGCAGTTGAGGGTGACCGATTCTCCTTCAGACATGATTTCAGGGTAACTCAGTGACAGGTCCTCTGGGGTCTCTGCAGAGTAACAGTACCAGGATCCCAGAGGGATAGATCAGTGGGGAGGGCATGCATTTACAAATCATTTTGCAACAAAATGTTCATATTGCACTGATTAGTAGGGTGGGGAGAGAGTTAGGGGTATGGTAGATCCTTATGGGTAATCAGTGGAGTAAATATAGAATATTTTGTTACTAATAACAGTTTCATCAGCCTTCAAATTAATGACTCTAAGTGGGGCCGGCTCTAGGGCAAATGATGCCCTATATGAAAATAGCTGATGGTGTCCCTCCTCTCCCTCCCCCCAAAAAAAGATCCTTGCTCCTCGGGGCAAAGGATAAGTAAATCAGACTAGGAAGAGGGAGAAAGCTGAATACATTTGCCCTCAGAGATTGACATGGATTAGCAGCAGTGGGCAGTGGGGGATTGCTCCCCCTGACCTCAGCACTATCCCCATTATCCCCACACTCCAGTGCTGGCCTTGAAAATATACAAATGCACGCTCTCTAGATATAGAAATGCTGCATCTGCAGAATGAAAAGACATTTTTTTCATTTTCTATCAATCATGTATCCTTGGATCACACATCATCAGCAGAACAGAGTCAAAAACCCTCCAGCACACCCCTACACTATGCCTGCCATTAACTGTATCTGGCAACTTGGCTATAAGACATTACAAGAACAACTCCTAAGGGCCCAATCTGCTATAAAGAAAGCCCTGGCCAATTCTAGCCACCCAGCAAAACTATTTATGTGTTTATTATATTAATATACCGTCACTCTGTAACCAATCATAACAATTTACAAATAAATAAAATGATAAAATCAATAAAATTACAAAATTAAAGGCATTGTAATAAATAAGAGAGAAAAAAAACATAGTAGTTGCAGTAAAACAATAATACACTTCATAAATAAAATAAATAAAAACAAAGGAGAAATAAAAGATGAACAGAGGAAATAGAGAAGCCTCCATTGTTCATAATTCGAATTCCATCATAGTCTTCAATCTGACATAAATTTAAGATATTGCCTTAATTAGATTATTGCTCTCATACGCCTGTTTAAAAGCCAAGTCTTCAGGTTTTTCTTAAAAACTGAAAAGTCTTTTTGCAGCCTTAATTCAGCCAGGAGAGAGTTCCATAATGTGGGTCCAGCAATCGATAGAGCTCTCTCTCTCACCTCACTTAAATGCACAGTTCCTACTGAGGAAATAGACAAGAGACCTTTATTTGCGGAGCTTAGATTTTGTTGAGGGGTATGAACGTGCTTAGAGGCATTTAGCCATTCTAGCTTATCATTATAGATGGATTTGTGTAGTAGACACAGAACTTTGTGATAGGGATGTGCAGAGGGACGCCATACATTGTATTTGGTATTCGTATTCGTCGGGGGGCAAATACATTGCATTTTGCAAGGGGGCCCCCGATACGTATATATGCGTTAATTCGAATTCATTTCCCGCCGGCCATCCATTGCTCCTACCATGTGACAGGGGCTGACCAATGGCACCAGTAGCCCCGTGACATAGTAGGTCAAAGGCTATCGGCGCCATTTTGAAACCGGCAGCCGAGGGCGTGAGTGCAGGAGATGGCTCCCGGACCCCCCGCTGGACCCCCAGGGAGTTTTGGTAAGTCTTGGGGGGGGAGGGCAGGAGGGTGGGGGTTTGTTTAAATTGGCTCCTTTAGACGGCCGAATAGTTCGACGAAGATTCGTTGTATTCGTGGGGAATCGAGATACGTTTCGCTTCCCCACGAATACAACGAATATGGCCCCATATGTTGCGGATTACCAATTCGTAGGGAACAAATGCACACCCCTACTTTGTGGCCAATTCTAAATTTTACTGGTAGCCGATGTAAAGCAATCAAAGTAGGTGTAATATGATCATATTTTCTTCCGGCCTAGCTGTAGCATTTTGTGATAATTGCAGTGTTCTTAATGTATTTGCAGGCAGACCAAATAAAAGAGCATTGCAATAGTCTAGGTTAGAGAAAATCAATGTCTGAAGCAGAGAGGTTTTAGTCGCTTTAAAATATATAATTTATTGTAGCCATCTCTAATTTTAAGACTCACATGCTTCTTCATGTTTGACCATATCACCCCAGTTCTGCAAAGCCTTCACTGGCTTCCGGGAGAATTTAGAATAAAACATAAATTGTTATGTATCATCCATAAGATTTTATATAGTGAAACAATTAGACTTCATGTACCCCAATGGGAATTAAGATCCACTAACAAGGGACTTCTCACAGTTCCCACAGTGAAATCTGCCCGTTTAAGCGAGGTGAGAGACCGAGCCATCTCACTCGCAGGACCAAAACTCTGGAATACTTTACCACAAAATCTGAGATTACAACCGGATCTGAGAAAATTTAGAAAAGAGTTAAAAACATGGTGCTTTCAACAGGCGTTTAAGGTCGATCCCTAAGACACTGGTCGAAAGTTATTTGAGTTCTATTTTATATGAGTGTTATTTTGACTGTTTATTTACTGATTCTTTTAGTAATGAACGTAGTTATCTTTTAGTCATTTATTTTTACTGATTCTTTTAGTAATGAACATAGTTATCTTTTAGTCATTTATTTTTACTGATTCTTTTAGTAATGAACATAGTTATCTTTTAGTCTTATTTATTTTTATTAAGATGGTTTATGTAATTTTATTCTAATTGTTATATTTTTATGTTTTTATTTCTTAGTTGATATGTACACCGTAGTCATAGAAACTCATTTCTGTACAACGGTATAGAAAAACTGTACAAATAAATAAATAAATAAGATCACCATCGAAATTATACCGAGATCACTCGCATGATTAGTTAATTCAATTTGCATAGCACCTGTTTTACAAAAGATGGGCATATTTGGTGTTTATGTTCTATTTAATAATATAATTTTTTTGATTGTTCAATACCAGTTTCATATTAATCAAAAGTAGCTGGATTGCTGAGATATATACCTCAATCAATTTCAAGGTATTTTCTATGGAATCTTTAATTGGAATTAAAAATTGTACGTTATCTGCGTATATATAATGGATAATACCTAATCCAGATAATAATTTACATAAAAGTGACATATAAATGTTGAAAAGTATTGCAGATAAAGATGACCCTTGCGGAAGCCCGGAATCCATGTTAAATCTCTCAGATAAAGAATTGCCAATCTTTACCTGAAAAGAATGATCTTTGAGGTAAGAGGTAAACCATTGAAGGGTTTTATAATTGAGACCAATTTCAGATAGCCTATGAATCAAAATGACACGATCTATAGTATCAAAAGCAGCCACTATCTCTAATAAAATGAATAAATAAGATTGACCAGCATCAAAACTCCTTAAAACTGTGTCTGTTAGTTTTAATAAAAGTGATTCAAAATTAAAAAGTTTTCTAAAACCAAATTGAGTGGGGAAAAGTATATTATTTGCTTCAAGGTATTCAGCCAATTGTGCTTCACTATTTTCTCAATAATCTTAGTAATAAATGGTGTTTGAGATTGGTCTAAAATTTTTTAAAACATTAAAATCAGAGCTTTTATTCTTTAGAATTGGTCTATATGAAGCTCATTTTAGTAGAGATGGTATTTTTCCTTCAGCAAGTGATAGATTTACAATATTGGAGACTATATTATTATTATTATTTATTTTTTTATATACCGACATTTGATCTCAATTGAGATATCACATGGTTTACATTCAGGTACTGTAGGTATTTCCCTATCCCCAGAGGGCTTACAATCTTAAGTTTTGTACCTGAGGCAATGGAGGGTAAAGTGACTTGCCCAAAGTCACAAGGAGCGACAGCATGGACAACTGTTTTAAAAACTTTTATAGGGATTGCATCTAATGGGTGGTTTACTGGCTTCATATTTTTTAAAATAGATTCATTTTCTAAGGAAGATGCAGACTCAAAGTGTCCGTGGAGCAGTATCACATGCTTGTAATATAATTTTTGGATCTGCAGATGAAGAAAAACTATTCGTCAATTTTTGAATTTTCTCTTTAAAGAAGGTTGCAAACTCATTGCATTTGCTTCTTGAAACAGAATCTGTCCTTTGATTTAGTGGATTAGATTTAGTCAAATGTTGTACTATAGAAAAAAGAATTTTAGGATTAAATTTCATGTCATGAATTTTTTTAGCATAATATTCATGTTTGGTATTATTTATCAAGATTCTGTGTTTAGAAAGTAGGGCTCTATATATCCCTAATTTCTGATCTGAGGGTTCTTTCATCACATGCTCTCCTTCTTTCTAAACAGACTTTTTAGCTTTCTTATATAATGGGTATACCATGGGGCATTCAGTCTTTTACTAGTCAGCTGTCTATAAATGACAGGACTAAGTTTATCAGCAATCATTGTAGCTGTGTCTATCCAAGATGCCACTGCTATATCAATATTACCGAAAGTTAAATTATCAGTGTTAATGGGCTTACAAAAAGAGAAGGAAAGTTCACTGCTCTGAGGGGAGAGGAGGCGAATATTATGAGGCATTGTAGCATAAATACCTTTATGATCCAACCACGGGACAGACTGTTTCATCAACTATATTATTATTTATGAATATTAGATCAAGTGTATGTTCTGCTTTATGAGTTGGATTCTTAATGATCTGTTCCCAACCTAGTACTGTGAGAGCATCAAGACAAGGCTCACAAGCTGATGAGCATGGTATTGTGTCTACATGAAGATTAAAATCGCCTATAATAACAGTTGGAATTTCAGTTGCTACATTCTTTACTAATAATTTGACAAATGGAGAGCTATTATATTCTAATAGACTAGGGGGACAATAAACTAAACATACCTGAAGATGATTAGATTTAAACAACCCTACTTCAAATGGGGGAGCAATAGCTAATTGGATCTGCTTCAAATGTAAATCTTTATTTGCAATGATCAATAAACCACCACATTTGCGATTTTTTTCTAGGGTAGAAAAGACTTTATATGATTGACGCATAAATTGATTCATTAAGACTGAGTCCGATACTTTCAACCATGTTTCAGTAATGCAGCAGATCATGGGAGAGTATTCATATAACAAATCATTGATCATTGGTATTTTTTTTTTGTTACTGGTGATTGAGCATTAATCAAGAGTACAGATAGCAGGAAACATGACGTAACAGGAGTGCCTAGATTTAATGGAATTTGGTGAATAGTGCTATTTCTTTTGTGTCTTTCTTTATACGAGACTCCCATATCTTCTGTGGTTTAATATAATATTAATATGATTCTGACAAAATTCAGCCATAATGTCACTTACTTCGAATCAACAATGGGCCAGGGGAAGGATTTCAATGATCTTCTTTATTTTGAGGGCGACACGCCTCATCTTGGGGTGCTAATGTACCCACGCCCAAGATGAGGTCAGCGGGGGGAGGTCTTGCAGTTTGCGGGATGCACAGACATGTGGCAGAGCTGGAAGAACAGCAAGCAAGCTTTAGATGGCAATAGGAGGCAGAAGACACACCTGTAGCAGAAGGCAAGTTGTTTAATAAAGCCTCCAGCATCGCACTTGCGCATATGTACCCGCGCCCCGAGATGACATCAATGGGAGGGAGGTGTCGCAGACCTTGGGATGAGCAGCAGATGGCCCAAAGCGATGTGGAAGAGCTGGCAGCACTGAATGAGCAGCAAGCAAGCCTCAGATGGTAGCAGGAGGCAGAAGGCAGCTGTATCAGGAGGCTAGTTCTTTAATAAAGCCTCGGGTGTTGCACTCGCACTTATGTACCCGTGCCCTGAGATGATGTCAGTGGAGGGGAGGTGTTGCAGCCTGCGGGATGCGAATTCTATCTCCAACAAATACCTGTTGGATTCCAAATAGTTGATCTGTTTCTTGGAGCTCAACCCCAGGGATCGATGCTGGCTTTCCTCAAGTCTGTCTGGCTAACAGCTGTTTATGAACTTTTTCTTCAGAACCTTGTCCAACCCTCTTTTGAATCCCTCTATGTTAGTTACCTTGACCACATCCTCTGGCAACAGATTCCATAACTTGATTCTGCAATTAGGACCTGATTACGTAAGTGGGCTTTTGAAAATTGCTACAACATATTCCATTGAATTGTCCATTTTCTAGTGTAAGGGCACTTTTATTAAGTAAATGGCTTTTGAAAATTTCTACAATAGTAAGTTACATTTAACAGGTAAATCCTTTAAAATTTCCTCCTGAATGAAAAAAATAGTTTCTACAATTTGTTTTAAATCAGCTGGTTGCGAGTGTTCCCCACCCCTAGTGTTGTTTAAAAGGATAAATAACCAGTCCCTATTTCCCCGTTCCACCACAGTCATGATTTTATAAATCTCAATCATATCCCTTCTCAGACATCTCATTTCTAAGCTAAAGAGCCCATTTCTGTTTAGCCTTTCCTCGTAAGGGAGGTTTTCTATCCCTTTATCATTTTTGTCACCCTTATATGTACCTTTTCTATGTCAACAATGTCTTTGTTTAAGATGGGCAACTAGAACTACACACACTAATCAAGATAGCACCATAGATCTATACAAAGGCATTAGGATAGTCTTACATAAGAACATGCCATACTGGGTTTCCAACAGAGGCCAATCCAGGCCATAAGAACCTGGCAAGTACACAAAAACTAAGTCTATTCCATGTTACCGTTGCTAGTAATAGCAGTGGCTATTTTCTAAGTCAACTTAATTAATAGCAGGTAATGGACTTCTCCTCCAAGAACTTATCCAATCCTTTTTTAAACACAGCTATACTAACTGCACTAACCAAAGCCACTGGCAACAAATTCCAGAGTTTAATTGTGCATTGAGTAAAAAAGAACTTTCTCTGATTAGTTTTAAATGTGCCACATGCTAACTTCATGGAGTGCCCCCTAGTCTTTCTATTATCCGAAAGAGTAAATAACCGATTCACATCTACCCATTCTAGACCTCTCATGATTTTAAACACCTCTATCATATCCCCCCTCAGCCATCTCTTTTCCAAGCTGAAAAGTCCTAACCTCCTTAGTCTTTCCTCATAGGGGAGCTGTTCCATTCCCCTTATCATTTTGGTAGCCCTTCTCTGTACCTTCTCCACGCAATTATATCTTTTTTTCAGATGCAGTGACCAGAATTGTAGACAGTATTCAAGGTGTGGTCTCACCATGGAGAGATACAGAGGCATTATGACATTTTCCATTTTATTCACCATTCCCTTTCTAATAATTCCCAACATTCTGTTTGCTTTTTTGACTGCCGCAGCACACTGAACCGATGATTTCAATGTGTTATCCACTATGACGCCTAGATCTCTTTCTTGGGTTGTAGCACCTAATATGGACCCCAACATTGTGTAATTATAGCATGGGTTATTTTTCCCTATATGCATCACCTTGCACTTATCCACATTACATTTCATCTGCCATTTTGATGCCCAATTTTCCAGTCTCACAAGGTCTTCCTGCAATTTATCACAATCTGCTTGTGATTTAACTACTCTGAACAATTTTGTATCATCTGCAAATTTGATTACCTCACTTGTCATATTTCTTTCCAGATCATTTATAAATATATTGAAAAGTAAGGGTCCCAATACAGATCCCTGAGGCACTCCACTGCCCACTCCCTTCCACTGATAAAATTATCCATTTAATCCTACTCTCTGTTTCCTGTCTTTTAGCCAGTTTGTAATCCACGACAGGACATCGCCACCTATCCCATGACTTTTTACTTTTCCTAGAAGCCTCTCATGAGGAACTTTGTCAAACACCTTCTGAAAATCCAAATATACTACATCTACCGGTTCACCTTTATCCACATGTTTATTAACTCCTTCAAAAAAGTGAAGCAGATTTGTGAGGCAAGACTTGCCCTGGGTAAAGCCATGCTGACTTTGTTCCATTAAACCATGTCTTTCTATATGTTCTGTGATTTTGATGTTTAGAACACTTTCCACTATTTTTCCTGGCACTGAAGTCAGACTAACCGATCTGTAGTTTCCCGGATTGCCCCTGGAGCCCTTTTTAAATATTGGGGTTATATTAGCCACCCTCCAGTCCTGAGGTACAATGGATGATTTTAATGATAAGTTACAAATTTTTACTAACAGGTCTGAAATTTCATTTTTGAGTTCCTTCAGAACCCTGGGGTGTATACCATCCAGTCCAGGTGATTTACTACTCTTCAGTTTGTCAATCAGCCTACTACATCTAGGTTCACTGTGTTTTGGTTCAGTCCATCTGATTCATTACCCATGAAAACCTTCTCTGATACGGGTATCTTCCCAACATCCTCTTCAGTTAACACTGAAGCAAAAAAATCATTTAATCTTTCCGCGATGGCCTACTCTTCTCTAATTGCCCCTTTAACCCCTCGATCATCTAACGGTCCAACTGACTCCCTCACAGGCTTTCTGCCTTGGATATATTTTAAAAGGTTTTTACAGTGAGTTTTTCCCTCTACGGCCAACTTCTTTTCAAATTCTCTCTTAGCCTGTCTTATCAATGTCTTACATTTAACTTGCCAACGCTTATGCATTATCCTATTTTCTTCTGTTGGATCATTCTTCCAATTTTTGAAGGAAGATCTTTTGGCTAAAATAGCTTCTTTCACCTCCCCTTTTAACCATGCCTGTGATCGTTTTGCCTTCTTTCTACCTTAATGTGTGGAATACATCTGGACTGTGCTTCTAGAATGGTATTTTTTAACAATGACCACGCCTCTTGCACACTTTTTACCTTTGTAGCTGCTCCTTTCAGTTTTTTTTTCTATTTTTCTCATTTTAGCAAAGTTTCTCTTTTGAAAGTTTAGCACGAGAGCTGTGGATTTGCTTACTGTCCCCCTTCTGTCATTATTTCAAATTTGCTCATATTACGATCACTATTGCCAAGCGGCTCCACCACCATTACCTCTCTCACCAAGTCCTGTGCACCACTGAGAATTAGATCTAAAATTGTTTTCTCTCTTGTCGGTTCCTGAACCAAATGCTCCATAAATCTGTCATTAATTCCATCCAGGAACATTATCTCTCTAGCATGTCCCAATGATACATTTACCCAGTCAATATTGGGTAATTGAAGTCTCCCATTATTACCGCACCACCAATTTCGTTAGCTTCCCCAATTTCTCTTAGCATTTCACTGTCCGTCTCACCATCTTGACCAGGTGGATGGTAGTATACTCCTATCATTATAGTCTTCCCCGACACACAAGGGATTTCTACCCATAAAGATTCAATTTTGCATTTAGTCTCATGCAGGATGTTTATCCTGTTGGACTCTATGCCATCCCGGACATAAAGCGCCACACCGCCTCCCAGGTCCTCCTCTCTGTCATTGCGATATAATGTGTACCCCGGTATAGCACTGTCCCATTGGTTATCCTCTTTCCACCATGTGTCTGAGATGCCAATTAAGTCTATGTCATCATTCACTGCTCTACATTCTAATTCTCCCATCTTAATTCTTAAGACTCCTGGCATTAGCATACAAACATTTTAAAGTGTGTTTTTTGTTTGTATTTTCATTCTGCTTTTTAATTGATAGAGATAAGTTAGAATTTTTTAGCTCAGGTGAGTTTTTAGTTACAGGCACTTGGACTATTTTTCTAATTATTGGAATCTCACTGTCGGGATGCCCTAATTCTAATGCATCATTAGTATCCTTTGAAGATACCTCCCTCCGAACCATGCGCTGCTGAGCGACTGTCGGCTTTCCCCTTTGTTCTAGTTTAAAAACTGCTCTATCTCCTTTTTAAAGGTTAGCGCCAGCAGTCTGGTTCCACCCTGGTTAAGGTGGAGCCCATCCCTTCGGAAAAGTCTCCCCCTATCCCAAAAGGTTCCCCAGTTCCTAACAAAACTGAATCCCTCTTCCTTGCAGCATCGTCTCATCCATGCATTGAGACTCTGGAGCTCTGCCTGCCTCTGGTAAATTTGATTATCTCACTCGTTGTATTTCTTAGTTTTGTTCTCTATTCCTTTCCAAATACTTCTTAACATTCTAAATGCCTTTTTTAAAAAACTTTTTATTTAAACCAAAGGCAGATATTCACAGTAATAAGAGATGTTATACCATCCAGATATGACTTGAAACAGGCACAGATATCTTGGTCACACAATCCAATAATTGCAAAAAGTACAGCCAGGCTAGGAAAAGTTAAAAATTGCATCCATTTCATCCTGGCACATAGCATAGACTAAACTCTCCAGAGTTTTATCACAGGGTTCCCCCTTCCTTTGTCAGCCAGATATTTCCAATAAGACTCCCAGAGTCTATTATATAAGAACAACTTCTTGCGAAGAGAAAAAGTTAACTTTTCAGTACCTGCTATGTTATGGACCTGCTTGTACCAGTGAGAGATCAGTGATTTCCAGTGTGTCACAACGGTAAATCTAGCTGCCTGTATTACGTAGTCGCTGTTGGCTTGCAAAAGATACATGGATCCAAAGCCCAAGAAGGCAAGTTATGGGCAAAAGAGTCACTTGATGTCCCAGAATGTCAGTAATCATCAGTTCCATCCTCCTCCAGAAACCCTGAACAGTGCTCACTCCCACCAGAGATGTAGATATGTCCCTACCCCCCTGCACCCTCGCCAACACAGATGGGACACAAGGAAAAAACCTAGCAAAGTAAACCGATGTTCTCTAAGTCCTCCTGATCAGTATGTACTAGGCATGTGCATTTGTTTCAAACAAAATTAAAAAATGGGCCGAATAAGAGTAATTTGTTTCATTCAGGGGGGGCCTGAAATAAATCAAGGGTGCCCCAAATGAAATGAACCTTATTCGTTGCATTTGTTTGAAATGAATGCCATGGGCCTAAGCCTAGGCCTGAAGCTGGGGCCTTGGCCAAGGCCCAAAGTAGAGCCACGGCCTACGACTTACAGTGATGCAAGTGCCTCAGCCTAGGCCTGAAGCCAGAGCCTCGCCTAGGGCATAGGCGGAGGCCCAAAGTTGGGGCCACAGTCTAGGCCCCCAGCGCTATGCCGGGGTCTCTTACCTGATCCGTTGGATATCTAATGGCAAGGCCGGACTTCGGGTACTGATAACTGGACCCCAGCTGGAGCCCAGGCCTGATGCTGCAACCCGGCCTAGAGGCTGGGTCCTGACGCCGGGGCCTCAGCCCGGACCCAGGCCCAACACCATGACCCAGCCCGGAGGCCGGGTCCCAAAGCTGGGGCATCAGCCTAGACCAGAGCCCAGACCCAAGCCTGATGCTGTGACCTAGCTTGGAGGCTGAGCCCCCAACACTAGGGCCTCATCCTAGGCTGGCATCCAGGCCCAGGCCTGACACTGCAACCTGGCCCAGAGGCTAGGTTCCGATGCTGAGGCCTCAACCCAGGCCCAAGCCCATTGTTGGGGCCTGGCCTGGAGGCAAGGTCCTGAAGCCTGGGCCTCGGCCTAGGGTCGGGTCCAGGCCTTACAAATGCTCTACATCATGCACTCTCAGACTTCCTCCTCGCTGGAATCGATAAAGGCAAAGCATTTTTACTAATCCTCCTCGACTTCTCGGCGGCCTTTGACACAGTCAACCATTACCTCCTTCTAAAACAACTGGCAAATATTGGAGTGACAGCTACTTCACTAACATGGTTCAAAACCTTCCTGGAAAACAGAGGATATAGGGTCAAAATTCACAATACAGAATCCCAATACCACCCCTCCACCAGAGGGGTGCCACAAGGTTCATCCCTTTCACCCACTCTATTTAATGTATACCTCCTACCACTTTGTCAACTACTCACAAAACTAAGCCTTAAACACTTCCTCTTCGCTGACGACGTACAGATTGTGATCCCTATAAAAGATTCAATCACGTCAACAATGGAATATTGGGAGAGTTGCTTATTAGAAATCAAACACCTCCTCACCAGCCTAAACCTGGTCCTTAATGCGTCGAAAACGGAATATCTCCTTATAGCACCTGAAAACATCACACTCTCAAAGCCACCTACTCTCCTACAAACCACCCATGTAAGAGATCTAGGAGCCATCTTAGATAACCGTCTTAACCTCAAACCATTCATTAACCGAACTACCAAAGACTGCTTCCACAAATTACATATTCTGAAAAGAATAAAGCCACTTTTCCACGCGCATGACTTTAGATCAATCCTGCAAGCAATAATCTTCTCCAAACTAGATTATTGCAATTCTCTACTACTAGGCCTCCCAGCCTCCTTCACCAAGCCCTTACAAATGGTACAGAACACAGCAGCGAGAATACTTACAAATTCCAGGAAAATCGACCACATCTCCCCCATCCTCAAAGACCTTCATTGGTTACCGATCCACTTCAGAATCATGTACAAAACCATCATGATTATCTACAAGAACATCCATCAACACACTCAACTCGACCTACAAATCCCTTTTAAAAAATACACATTCGCCAGACCCATCAGGGAACACTACAAAGAATCACTACAGGTTCCACATGCCAAAACCTACCAACATAAATCCTACAGTTCAAGAGCTCTTTCATCAGCAGGTCCAATCCTTTGGAACTCCATCCCACCGGACTTAAGACAAGAACCATGCGCCCCAACTTTTAGGAAAAAACTAAAAACTTGGCTTTTTAAAAAAGCTTTCCCAGAACTGGATTAAATTCCCCACCCATCAGCACAAACACAAATAATAAACCCACTAACTTCACACGCAGTCACAGCAACATATTATTATACTTCACAACAGCATCATATTTGGTCATTTTTGCTACACATCTATATTTTATAATACTATACATATTTATTAATTGATACAGTTGGCTAAAATGTTAATATTCTTTCTTCAATTTCCTCCCCCTTTCAGATCCTAGTTATTTTTCCTTGTTTTTTGTAACTTTCTCACATCCTAAATATTGTTATTATATTTGTTAAGTTCTTACTATATTTGATGTTAAATTGAGAAATGTTTTTACTATGTTACGCTCTGCCTTTACTCACATTGTTAATTGTAAACCGGGTTGATGTGATTCCTATCATGAAACTCGGTATAATAAAAATAATAAATAAATAAATAAAATCCTCTTCTTTCTTCTGATGCCATCTGCTGGGGTTGTGCCGAAATTATTTAACTCTGGCGCATTTAGCCCAACAGATGGCACCATTTTAACTCTGGTGCAATCCCAGGATGATGTCAGAAGAAAGAGGATGATGCGGGAGCATTTACAAGGCCTGCGCTTGACCCTAGGCTTCGGGACCAGGTCTCCAGGCCAGGTCCTGGTGTCAGGATTGGGCCTGCACCGAGACCCTGGTGTTGGGACCCAGCCTGGGTCCGGGCTTCAGCCTAGGTTGAAGTCCAGGCATTGGGGCCTGACCTCCGGGTCAGGTTGCGGCATCAGGCCTGGGTTCGGATGGAACCCCGGCATCGGGACCTGGCCTCCAGGCCAGGTTGCGACGTTGTGCCTGGATCTGGGCTCTGAGGCACAGGTGTCGAGACCCAGCTTCTGGGCTAGGCCCTGGTCTGGCTGAGACATTGGCCTCAAGTAGGCCGATGTTGTGGCAACCTACCATGCCATTGGCCTATGCAAGGCCGAGGCTTCGGACAGGGCCTAGGCCTCACCAACCTATTCCCACCGGACTGGGTAGGAAGGATTTAGGGGCGATTCTGGCCTTGGCATTTTTCCGGGCAGGCAGGCAGGAGGCCCCAAGAGGCTTCGTTTTCATTTTTTGACCCAGGCTTCAGGACCTTGATTAGTTTTTTCCTCATGAATCAAACAAATCAAACAATACATGAACCATAATTCGTGGGAAAAAAACTCACGAAACAAGACGAAAACAAATATTTTCCCCCTGCACATCCCTAGTTTGTATATCAGTTCAACCCTACAACTGCAGATGTAAACCCTATGTACCTTCTTCCTTATGGTCCTCCAGCTCTATCAGTCAGAGTCATCTCAAGAACCGCATTCCATTGTGCGATCAAGTTCAATGTAGGTTCTCTTTCTTCATATATCAAATTAATGGCTCTGAAGAACAACAATATATTTTTCTTTCCTGGCCCAGTTAAAATCAAAATCCGTTCCACCTGTGAGGATGTAGTCTTATCCCATAATGACCCTTCAGACCTTAGCAACATCTGACAAACATCTTTCGAGCCATCCTGCAACTTGAAATCATCTAGCAAAGTCTCATGGGAGACCCAGCTATCCTCGTCCCATAACTGACCCAGAAAATGCAAGCCCTCCTTCTACCAACCAGCTGTTGCTGCATGAAATGTGAAATGAGATATGGGGGTTATCCCTTAATACTGCTAATGAAATGTGAGTACCCTTTGGAATCCCTAAGCTTTTACACATCATCCACCAGATGTGAACCATAAGTGCTATTATGGGGCATGATTTCATGGCCCATCTGGTGTGAGGTGAGGTGGATGGCATAAACGGCAATAAAGCCAAATCAACCCTCCCAGCAGCACCTGCTTCTAGAGACAACCTTGGAGACACCGGCTCCCTCTCCAGCAATCCTCGAAGAAATCCAAGACAGGAGGCCCAATAATAAGGAGATTAGGTAATACCATGCATGCCTCCCCTGTTCTCCACAGAGTACTCATTTTCACTCGGGGAGACCTTCCCGGCCAAATAAAATGAGACATATGCCCATTCAAGTTAGAAAAGAACTTCATTGGTAAGTTAATGGGAATGTGCTGAACTAGATACATAAGTCTAGGTAATATATTGATTTTCAGGATCCCAATCCTTTGTGCCCATGTGACCATCAACCCTGACCATTGTTGCAGATCATCCAGTATCTTAGTGTATACCAGTGCATAGTTTGCCCTGTAAATGTCAGACCATTTTCATGGTAAGAATATACCTATATATTTGAATCCTTTTTTAGCCAACTAGAAGTATTTCATATTCTGTGGCAGGGCATGCTCTGACGTTTCTCCCAGCAGGAACACTTCCAATTTTTGGTAGTTAACCAAGTAACTTGACACCTGACCTTACTCTTCCAGAACCGCCAAGACCCTGGATGCTGATTTTTTAATCTTGGTAAGATACAACAACACACTGTCTGCATAGAGGGATATTTTAAGATTCTTTCCATTAAACCAAAAGCCATCAATCTCCTCATCTTACCTGACCAATGGAGAAATCGAACAATAACGGAGATAAGGGGCACCCCTCCCTCGTGCCTTGCAGAATAGGAAAAGTACTGGACAACAAACCATTCGTCAAAAGCTGTGCCATGGGTTGTGCATATAGAGGCAGATTTTAAAAGCCCTGCGCACGTAAATCCAGCTGGATTTACGTGCGCAGGGGATTTGCGCGCCAGCGCGCTTATGTCGCGTAGGCCGCCGGTGCGCGCAAAACCCTGGGATGCACGGAAGTCCCGGGGCTTCGCTCGGGGGGGGGGGGGCGTATCGGGGGCGGTGCGGCATTCGGGGGCGTTGTGCCGGCCCGGGGGTGTTCCGGGGGCGTGGCCAAGGCCTCTGAACCAGCCCCCGGGCTGGGGAATGACACGCCGGCAGCTGGTCGACTCGTGCAAGTTACGTCTGCATCAGGCAGGCGTAACTTTCTTCACAAAAGTAGGGGGGTGATTTAGTTAGGGCTGGGGGGTGGGTTAGGTTGGGGAAGGGAGGGGAAGGTGGGGGGGGCTGGAAAAATCGGAGCGGCCTCGGAGGGAACGGAGGCAGGCTGCTCGGCTCGGCGCGCGCAGGTTGAAAAATTGTGCACCCCGCTGCGCGCGGCGATTCTGGATTTTATAACATGCGCGCAGCCCGTATATAAATCGTCATAATATGACCAAAAAGTTTCATTAATGGCTTGCAGAAACTCTCCCATTAGACATTCAAATCTTAGTAATTAAAGTCCCCCTTGCCTGTTTTTTTTTAATAGACCCACCAATAGCTTACCCACTTTATTACTGTGCTCATAAAACCTTTGGCGAGAAAAGGGCATAGACCTCTCTATGAGAGCTGTGTGAAGTAACTCAAGCTCCTGCCTCTTAGCCAGCAATTGTTTCCATACCCCTCTTATGAATCTGTTCTAAACCAGCTATTTTTTTTCTAATATTTTTACCCTTGCCTCTCTAGTCTTTTTAAGATGGCTGGTGTAACTTATGCAAGATGGCCTTTAGAGTTTACACAGCATGAATATCCTGAAAAGCCTTGATCTCTTCTTTAATCATGATCTGAAAATTGCCCCTGCCCAATACAGAAAAATTAAACCTCCAGGTACGCTAAATCCAAAAGGTCTGGGAGAGATCAATCACCAGTTCAATAGGACTATGGTCTGACAGACAGCAGGGCAAAATATCCACCCCGAGCAACTTTTTAGAACAAAGGAAAAAGTCCAAGCAACTATAAGTATTATGAACAGACGAGTAATGTGTATAATCTCTGCTGCTAGGGTATTTGAATCTCCAAACATCCACCAAATCTACCCCTTGCAGAAAGATTCTAATACTCTTGTTGGGCTCAGCCTCCCACTGGTGAGATCTGTCCAAGACAGGATCTAAGCTTGCACTCTAGGCTCCCCCACAGCCGCAACAATGGGATATCCCAAGAATCTGGCCATTTTCTGAGTCCCGTATATATGGTCCATGCAATGTGACCAATATCACATTGCCGTATCTGTGTGGGCACAGATACGGCAATGTGATATTGGTCACATTGCATGGACCATCCAAGAAACTTGGGCTGTTAGCAGAAAAACATCTAACAATAAGCTAAGTATCAAGAAGCATTATGAAGATTGCTTTAAATTGTTAAAATATAATGAAGATTGATACAGTGATCACTGAAGTGAATATTTAAAAGAAGATTTTAATACACGGAGCACTTAAGCACTGAAAAATTTAAAAAAAATATATGTATGGACTGACCTATGATTATATATAAGGCAGAGTGATTGAATTGGCATGGATTGTCACACAATGACGCCTATTATGACGGTCAATTAGTATTGCGCAAGAATAGGTTTATAAGAAGAGGTGTGGGGATTCATAATTAATTGTCATATATTATATAAGTTCCCTTCTCATACTAGAAAATAGAAGGTGACACTAGGGATTAATAGTGACCCGTATATATTAACCACAACCACTGACTGCTCATAAAGGGTCCCCTCTATAAAGTCATACCTGCCCCCGGGTCCTTTTGAGTTTTGTGAATCTTCAATGGCAAGGCCCTGGGTACCAGAATACACACCCCCTCACTGTTAGAATTGTGAGAAGCATAGTACACCTGCCCCACCCAATCTTGTAAAAGCTTATCATGTTCTTTGTCAGTGAGATGTGTCTCCTGAAGAAGCACTATGTCTGTCGAACGTCTCTTCAGATAATGAAAAATGCATTTTCTCTTAATGGGAGAAGAGATATCCTGGACACTCCAGACCACCAAGCTAACCTTAGAGCTATTCATTCTCTGGTAACAGAAAAAGCAATTGCCAATGCAAATCGAGAGTCCCTCATTGCACAATCATGTGACCATTAAACCTAAACAGGAAAACACCATGATATCTTCCCCATTTTATTTTTAACTCAACCATTAAAACCCAAGAACATACCCCAATTACAACACCCAACTCCTCCAAACCCCCCTAATCCTTTAAAACCTCTCGGATATGGCTAGCTTTCTTTTTTTTTTAAACTTTCGCCATAGCAGAAGCAAACTTACGCAGCACTAGACTTGGGCGTGCGCCCAGGCATGTAAATATTTGCATGCCTATCTCTCGGCCCTGCCCTGGAACGTCCATGCCCCGCCAAGACCACACCCCTTTATGAATTGGAGCAAGGTCTATGCAGCGGGAGATACGAGCACAGCTGGGCGTCTTTTAAAATATGGTGGGCACTCGTATCCCCTAATTGATGTGCATGCCGGGCTTTTAAAATTCACCTTATAATGTATACACAGTTGGGTACATTTTAAAAAACAGCGCGCACGCGTATCTTATAAAATCCGGCGTCGGCGCACACAAGGGGGTGCACATTTGTGCAACTTGCGCGCGCCGAGCCCTGCGCACGCTGCCCGTTCCCTCTGCCTCCCCCCACCTTCCCCTCCCTTCCCCTATCTAACCCACCCCCCAGCCGTACCTAAATCCCCCTACTAGCCTTTATCCTCGAAGTTACGCCTGACGGCTGTCTGCTGCTGCAGCAGGCCCCGACACAGGCCGCTGTGTCGGGGCACTCAGCCACGCCCCCGGACCGCCCCCATGCCCCGAACACGCCCCCAAGCTGACACCACGCCCCCTGGCCACGCCCCCGGGACTTATGTGCGTCCCGGGGCTTGCATGCGCCGCCGAGCCTATGCAAAATAGGCTCTGCGCGTGCAGGGGTTTTTTTTTTTTAAGGGTTACTCGCATAACTTATGCACGTAACCATTTTAAAATTCGGCCCAGTACTTTTTTCTACAATAAAAGGTGCCAGTACTCAGATGCAGGGCTGTCCTTGGGAGCAGGGGGGCGGGGGAGCAGAGGATATGAAGGCAAGCATCCATCTCCCTGTAAATGGCTGCAAAGTTCAATCACAGCGTGATCCTTCCCCGTTCCCATCCTCCCTCCCACCAGCAGGAGGCATAAGAAAGCAGCGCTTTCACCTGTGGTTGGAGGGTGTTACAGGGCAGCGGGAGCTCAGATCAGACCTAGTGACGTGGTAGCCTCAGAGGACCTTGGTTGAACGTTTTTGCTCAGCTCTTACCTGTCACCGTGACACGAGTTGTGGTGTCGTAAAACCTGAAGGAATTTTTGTCTGGGTCTATCCATGTGTAATAGACATCGGCATCACCGTCTGCAACGTTGTTGATCTTTAAGGAGCACGTGCTGTTGCCCAGATCTCCGCTTAATGCCGTACGACCCTGGAATGCTCCCTGAACGGGGATCTTGCTGTTGTACGCCTCGGGGTACCTGTTAAACCTATACAGATACCAATTAACGCTGAACTCTCTGGAGGTCCTCCGGGGCCCGGGGTAGGTGAACATGCAGGGGATCACTACGCAGGAGCCCTTCAGGGCCTGGATGGATTCCGGCTGCCAAGAAGACCAGGTCTGCTGAAACGAAGCTGGAAAGGAAGCTGAGAGAGGGGAAGCGTGAATTCGAACAAGAAAGGAGCACAAGAGTTACATCATAGTCGAAGGCGTTTGTGACATCATAGCCAATGCAGACCAATTGAGTCTGGCAAGTGCTCACATATTGCAAGAACCCCATAAGACCTGCCAAACTGGCTAACACCAGACGTTAATGGAGCCCAGCAGCAGGGACTTAGAGGAAGTGTTAGTGTGCCCCATACTCTCTGATATCCTCTAGGGCGGACATCCCTGACTGTGACTGATCTGCCTTCCACTTCCATGCTCTTTGTCTCCACAACGTTCCCTGGCATTGAGCCCCACGAGTTAACTCTATGTTGCATGAAGACGTGCTTATGTACTATAAGACACATTCCCTGTTTACTTTCTCTATGCTTTTCATGATTTTGTGCACCTCTTTCATCTCTCTCTCTCTCACTTATGTCGTTTCGAAATTGAACAGTCCCAAGCTTTGAGATTCTCTTAGTATGAAAGTTGGTTCCATACCCTAAATCATGTTTGCTGGCCTTCCCTGTACCTTTCCTTCCAGGAGTTCAGTGAACTGCTTAGAGAGGATGTACAAAACAATCCCAACAGTAAAACAGCAGAGGCAGGGGCTAGCCTAGCAAATCCTGTCCTGGGTTCAAATCCTGTCCTGGGATGCTGTGCCACCCCCCCCAAGCTGTCCAGCGCCGAGGATGCAGTGCAGGAAACGTTCACAGTCCTGAGGCAGGTAGGGTCTCTGCAATCGCTTCGCGAGGACACCTAAAGGCCAGGCCTGCGGTGCTTGGCCAAGGACTGTCCCCACCACGGCCGGGCAACAGAAGTTTGCAGAAATAGCTGCAAACGAAAGCGCCGATGCAGCTGGAAGCTACCCGAGGGCTCACCGGGGGTGAAGTTACCTTGAAGAGCGATGAGGCAGAATGCACAGCGCGGGAGCTCCATGCCGCAGCCCACCGGGAAACGGCGCTTCATGCGGGAACGGAGGCGCGGAGGCAGCCGTGGACCCCGCCGAGCGAAGATCTGCAGGGCTCGCAGCCTGCTCGCTTTCTTGGGCCCTTTGGGGAAAAGCTTCTTTACTATCAGTAGCCCTCTCTGCCACTCCTCAGCTGTCAGCAACGTTTTGAGCTGAGCTGGCAGGGAAGTTCAGCCCAATTCGAAACTTTCCTCCAGCTGAAGTTTCTTCCTGTGCTTTCCTTTCTTTTTCTTGTTACTGTAAAAAGCTCCTTCAGTTCTGCTTTCTGTTCCGTCAGCGCTGCAGCTGTTATTGCTCAGGTTGTATCCACTGCTGCTTATTGTCAGGCTCTCATTTTTCTAAAAGCGATGAAACCACACAAAATACTTGCAAAAAAAAAAAAAACCAAACCACTGTACACTGTGGAAAGGTTTTCATGCTGAAGCAAATACTTTGCGGAAGATCTGTTGTCCCTTAGACTTCTGTTTTTGTACATTTTTGTACATTTTAAATCCTAAATCCAAGGCTCAAACAATAATGATAAGCTGCATGGTATCTGGCCAAGCTTCCCCACCCTGTAGGGCAGAAATTCTAAACTAAAAAGCAAGAACAGAGCACAAAAATAAATAAATAAATAAATAAATAAATAAAACCCCTTTATTACAATTATTTGTCTCAACTTTAAAAGCCACAGCAACTTTCTTAAGCATGTCCTCTAGAAATCCACAGGTCACACAGCCTCACAAAATATTCTACAAGATTCTTGAAGCACACAGGCACATTTTTATTATATAACGTCCAAGAAAAAAGCTGTTCTTAAAGTCTCCATCAGCTGCAGCCTGGTTTGCTGACACTAATTTTCCCCGTGAGACCTTTTCATATCTGAGACCCTTGCAGTAGAATTGTACACTGGGTCTCTAATTGCCAGGTTCTTGTGGCCTGGTTTTGGCCTCTGTTGGAAACAGGATGCTGGGCTTGATGGACCCTTGGTCTGACCCAGCATGGCAATTTCTTATGCTCTTATGTTCTTATGTAAGATCTTTAAGTGTGAGTGGGTGTGAGCGCTCAGGTCTTGGATGAAGTGTCTGCGTGTGTGTGGGGGTCTTGTAGCCTTATCTCCCCAGGATTGGACGACAACAGCTGGGCAGCCTGCTAGGATGCATCCTGAGCAGCACGAGCAGAGATAACGGGGCAGATTGGATGGATCTGTTAGGATTTATTTGCCATTATCTACTAGGTTACTATGAAAATCGTTTTTAGATGGCTTGGGTTTTCTGTAGAAGGCTCATATGTTATTTTTTTCCTGTGCATTTTAAAGCGGAGATAAATGATATTTGGGGTGATATCCCACAACAGATCAGCAACAATAGTGTCAAACCACACTCCTGCACTGTGCTTTCACCGGATGTCAGACGCAGTGCCCCACTCCTTTTCAACGTCCGATGGATGTAGCCACCAGACAAAATCTGCTAAATCAGTCACACATCCCACTCACACCATTCATCCCATACATGCCCTCATCCAAGCCCCGCCCCCTCTTCTCCGAACCCCTAGGAGAGTAGCACATAGGACTCATAAGACATACTTTTTCAGATGAAGAACATAGCAAGCAGGACATTAAGGCCCAAGAATCCCTCCAACAGCTCCCTACGCCCAGCCCTTTGGACTCAGGGGCATGGATTCTATTACTATAAACTAGTCTAGCTTAGTCACTTCCATGAAGAGTGATATTTTTATATTTCTATTTCTATATTTTAACTGCTTTTATATATCCCAGTGAAAGCAGGTACGTTTGGATGTCCAGCGGCATTAAGGTGAAGCAGGTAGCCCAACATTACCTGTAGTCCGAGTCCGGCGGTCTCAGGGCCTGTAAAGAGGCTAATCTCTCCAGTTGCATAGAGGAGGCACATTGATAAGACCAGGCCTTTGTGGTAGGGAGTTTATTTGGTTGTATCCAGTCTGCCAGGACCGTGCGGCAAGCCAATAATAGAGCAGAATGGCCAAACCTGTCCAAAGAGACCTTATAGACTGGCAGCGAACTTTGCAGGCCCGACAGAAGAAGCTTGCCGCTCCTGCCAATGGTTAAATGTGTACTTTGAGCAACAACAGTCAATACTTCATTCCAAAACCCTGCCAATTGTGGGCAGCTAAACAGTCGGTGGACCAAACTTCCTCTGTCTTGATTACATTTGATGCACATGGGGTGATGCAAGCCTCCCCATTTGATAACGGCGCCTTTCAGAAGGCATTTGACAAAGTTCCTCATGAGAGGCTTCTAGGAAAAGTAAGAAGTCATGGGATAGGTGGCGATGTCCTTTCGTGGATTGCAAACTGGCTAAAAGACAGGAAACAGAGAGTAGGATTAAATGGGCAATTTTCTCAGTGGAAGGGAGTGGACAGTGGAGTGCCTCAGGGATCTGTATTGGGACCCTTACTTTTCAATATATTTATAAATGATCTGGAAAGAAATACGACGAGTGAGATAATCAAATTTGCAGATGATACAAAATTGTTCAGAGTAGTTAAATCACAAGCAGATTGTGATAAATTGCAGGAAGACCTTGTGAGACTGGAAAATTGGGCATCCAAGTGGCAGATGAAATTTAATGTGGATAAGTGCAAGGTGATGCATATAGGGAAAAATAACCCATGCTATAATTACACAATGTTGGGTTCCATATTAGGTGCTACATCCCAAGAAAGAGATCTAGGCGTCACAGTGGATAACACATTGAAATCGTCGGTTCAGTGTGCTGCGGCAGTCAAAAAAGCAAACAGAATGTTGGGAATTATTAGAAAGGGAATGGTGAATAAAATGGAAAATGTCATAATGCCTCTGTATCGCTCCATGGTGAGACCGCACCTTGAATACTGTGTACAATTCTGGTCGCCGCATCTCAAAAAAGATATAATTGCGATGGAGAAGGTACAGAGAAGGGCTACCAAAATGATAAGGGGAATGGAACAGCTCCCCTATGAGGAAAGACTAAAGAGGTTAGGACTTTTCAGCTTAGAGAAGAGACGGCTGAGGGGGGGATGTGATAGAGGTGTTTAAAATTATGAGAGGTCTAGAATGGGTAGATGTGAATCGGTTATTTACTCTTTCGGATAGTAGAAAGACTAGGGGGCACTCCATGAAGTTAGCATGGGGCACATTTAAAACTAATCGGAGAAAGTTCTTTTTTACTAAACGCACAATTAAACTCTGGAATTTGTTGCCAGAGGATGTGGTTAATGCAGTTAGTATAGCAGTGTTTAAAAAAGGATTGGATAAGTTCTTGGAGGAGAAGTCTATTACCTGCTATTAAGTTCACTTAGAGAATAGCCACTGCCATTAGCAATGGTTACATGGAATAGACTTAGTTTTTGGGTACTTGCCAGGTTCTTATGGCCTGGATTGGCCACTGTTGGAAACAGGATGCTGGGCTTGATGGACCCTTGGTCTGACCCAGTATGGCATTTTCTTATGTTCTTATGTTCTTAAATAATATGATGTAACATTTTAAATTGTAGTTCCTGGAGTGATAAATCTGGCACACTGTTTTGCATATTTTTAAAACATTAAAGCAAGTAGGATGAGGACACGTCAGTCGCCCCCATCTCAGTCCAATATTGCGCCAGGTATGAGAGATGTCGGGGCAAGTGATACCGTCTTCCCACGTCGCACCATCCTTTGATTGAGTTTTGCTTTAAGACCGCATCAAAAAAACACTGGGCGAATAGACGTTCCCGTCTGTACTGGTCGTCTGTCCATTTGAAACTGTGCAAGTAATGGCGCGTTTGTAAATATGCAAAAAATTGCTTAGCTGGTAATTCTTAATTTATAGCCAATGATGGAAAGTCTTGCACTAGTGGTGTGTCCTCAGAATAAAATTGATACGTGAATGGGAATCCTTTTTGTAGCCAGGCATCAAAAATAGCATAATGTTCACCCCCTGGAGGAAAATCCCAGGTGCCCAGCAACAGCATTAAGAGAGAGACGAGTCCAGTCAGGCCTCCTTGTGCCCGGATCCACCGCCAAGCTTGGCGACAGGAGTGAACCAAACTCCGCGGAAGTTGTAGAGAACGATATACCTTATTACTAGCTTGCATAAGGTTTAATGGAGACCCTGGGGAAACCATACTAGCCCATCTTCACAGTAAGTATAGTGATCAAGGAGCCACTCACCTACAAAATGTAATTGACAGGCTGCATTAAAGAGTCGGATATCTGGCAGACCTAGGCCCCCCTCCCCCCTAGAATATGTCAACACCTTATAATTCAGCTGAGCTCTCTTTCCAGCCCACACAAACCTTTGAAACGCCGCTTGTAACCAATTGATGTCCCTGCCTGTCAGCCAACAAGGCAACAAGTGCATCTTATAAAGTAACTTCGGCAATAGAACCATTTTAAGCAAAGCACATCTGCCAAATAGGGAAAGAGGCAGGGCCCGCCACGTCTGAAGTTGGGCGGCTAAAGCTGTGATCGTGTTGGAAATATTGAGCTCATAGAGATCTGTAAGATCTCGTGATATCCAAACCCCCAAATATTTTATTTTGCTTTGGGCCCAAGTAAAGGGAAAATCTCCCCTCCGCTGACGTTGCACCTTAGGGTTTAACGCTAAAGCCTCTGATTTTGCAAAATTAATTGTTAAGCCTGCTATACTGTGAAAAGAGGTAAAATGTCGGATAATGACTGGGATACTAGCTTTCGGATTGCCAACAAATAGCAAAATGTCATCAGCAGACATTGCCAGTTTCATCTGATGCCTTCCCAGTCGTAGACCCTTAAATTCCCCATCCAGCCTTAATTTAATTGCCAGAGGCTCTAACGCCAAAACAAATAAAAGAGGCGAGAGGGGACACCTCTGTTGTACCCCACATTGAATAGGGAAGGGTGTAGACAATGCCCCATTAATGAGGAGACGGGCGCTAGGTTTGGAATACAACGCCTGCAACCAAGTGAGAAAAGGACCAGATATACCATAAGTCTGCAGAGCCCAGAATAAATAATTCCAAGAAAGAGAGTCAAAGGCCTTCTCTGCATCCAGGCTCAAGACCACCGCCTCTGTTGTCGGATAAAAATTTAACAATCCAATCAGACGCCTCACGTTCTTTTCTCCCTGCCGCCCTTTAATAAATCCTGTTTGGTCTTCATGAATTACAGAAGGCAAGAGGGAGTTTAATCTAGCAGCAAGGACAGCAGATAGAATCTTCAGGTTGCCATTAATTAAAGAAATAGGCCGATAAGAGCCAACATCTTGCAAATCCTTGCCTGGTTTCAGCAAGAGAACTATAGTAGATTGATTTTCCAGGGGACTAACTGTTGGACCCTGAAGCAACCCATTATAGTACTGCCGCAACACCGGCAGCACGGGAAATTTTAAGATCTTAGAGTTCCGGTCCTAATCCATCCGCCCCGCCGCCTTGCCCGGTTTCAAGCCATGTATCACCGCATGAATTTCCATATCTACTGTTGGTTTATTTAACATGGCCTGCTGATCCACAGTAAACCAAGGCAAAGGCACATTGTTAAAAAATGCTTCCCTCATCTCATTATTACTTGGTTTATCCCCATATAACTGGCTGAAGTATTAATGAAATCGATCCGCTATCGCCTGCGCAGTAACGTGGTGCCCCCCAGAGCGATCCTTAATACTAGTGATGAAAGATTTAGGACCATGTACATGTACTAAATTAGCTAATAGCTTACTGGACCAGTACCAGCCGCTACGAACACATATCACCAATTCTCAGGAACCTACACTGGTTACCAGTAAATTACAGAATTCTATACAAATCAATCACCTTAATCCATAAAACCATCCATCATCAACTTCAACTTGACCTAGAAATACCTTTCAAACTTTACTCCTCTAACAGACCAACTAGAGACATTTACAAAGGCACTCTTAATGTTCCACCCACTAAAGCTACACGCCTCGCTACGACCAAAGACAGAGCCTTTTCGACAGCAGGCCCTTCCATCTGGAACAGTATCCCATCGAACCTCAGACTGGAGCCATGCCTATTAACTTTCAGGAAAAATCTTAAAACCTGGCTCTTTCTCCAAGCCTTCCCTGAACCACCAGACAATCACTAGCTGGCCTTCTTTCTTACCCAGTCTGTCACTCCGTTTCTCAAAGAAAAAAATAAATGGACTCTTAGACTTCAGATTAAAGCACCGTTCTTAAGTTTGTAACTTGTACACTCTACGGTAAAATTACTTTACTGGCCTTTTCTTCTTTCCAGCTTGTTGCAAGCTTCCAAGTTCTCGCCCCCTGTTGATTGTAACTTTGACTTATTCCTGCTTTGGTTATCTTTCGTTTACGTGAATTTGTTACTCTAGTTTTTTCCCTTTGTTAAACTGTAAACCGATCCGATATGGTAATCTACTCTGAAGGTCGGTATATAAAATTGTTAAAATAAATAAATAAATATTACCATAATGATACATCTGAAACTGATAATAGCACAAGGATTTAGACGCTCTCTGGTGTAAGAGCGCTTGTAACGTTTCACGAATACCCTCTGCCTCCCTTTTACGAAGCTCAGACATCTCCTGCATATGTCAAAGTTGGGCAGATTTCAACTCTGCAGTAAGTTTAAGTATCGCAGCATTTCTAGCCTTATTCTGAGTGGCAACATATGCTATAATGTGCCCATGCATCACCGCTTTTCCCACTTCCCAAAGAATCCCAGGCGTTACCTCGGGGTTCAAGTTTAAGTGTAGATAATCCTCCCATCTCTCCTGCAGAAAACGTGAAAATTCCTTGCCCAGAAGTAGACCAGGGGGCATGCACCAGGAAAAGGGAGGTTTCGGGGTGCAACCCAAGGTGACAACCACTGATACCGGAGCATGACTGGCCAAGGCTATTGTACCTATTGGGAGCGTTTTTGGGAACAAGAAATCTGAGATCAAAAAATAATCTGGTCGAGAGTATGACCCATGCGGGTGAGAAAAAAAGGTGTAGTCTTGTTCTCCAGGATGCAAAGTCCACCAGATATCTAATAGGTGCAACTCTTGGCACAAAAAATTAGGCCCCTTTTGATTATCTCCAGGCTCTACAGACTTAGGCAGTCGACAGTTCCTCAGTTTTATTAGCTACATAGTTGAGATCTCCCCCTACCAGCACTGCATAGTTTGAATTCCCTCAACATCCCCAGCAGGCATGTGAAAAAATCAGGACTATAAACATTTGGTGCATATACATTACAAAGGATCACTTTTTGTTGGTTGCACAATCCCTGGACAATGATGTAATGGCCTTCCAGTCCTGCCAAACCCTCTCCGACTGGAAGGACAGTTGTTTATGAATTAATATTGCAACCCCTCTTTTCCGAGAACTATAAGAGGAGAAAAAACTAGGGATGTGAATCGGACTTCGGACGATTGAAAATATCGGACGATATTTTCAAAATTGTCAGAAATCGGGGGCTCCCCCAAAACGATAGGAAAATCTCACGATATTGATCGTGGGGGTTCTCTTATCGTTTGGGGGAGGGCGGGAAAAACGGCACACAAAAATAACCCCTAAACCCACCCTGACCCTTTAAAACTAATCCCTTAGCTTCCCCCACCCTCCCGACCCCCCCAAAAACTTTTTACAGGTACCTGGTGGTCCAGTAGGGGACCCTGGAGCGATCTCCCACTCCCGGGCCGTTGGCTGCCACTAATCAAAATGGCGCCAATGGCCCTTTGCCCTTACCATGTGACAGGGTATCCGTGCCATTGACCGGACCCTGTCACATGGTAGGAGCACTGGATGGCCCACGCCATCTTGTGCTCCTACCATGTGACAGGGGCTGACCAATGGCACCGGTAGCCCCTATGACATAGTAAGGGCAAAGGCTATCGGTGCCATTTTGATTACTGGCAGCCGATGGCCCGAGTGCAGGAGATCGCTCCCAGACCCCCGCTGGACCACCAGGGGCTTTTGGCAAGTCTTGGGGGACCCTCCTGACCCCCACAAGACTTGCCAAAAGTCCAGCGAGGGTCCGGGAGCGACCTCCTGCACGCGGACCGTCGGCTACCAGTATTCAAAATGGCGCCGATAGCTTTTGCCCTTACTATATCACAGGGGCTACTGGTGCCATTGGTCAGCCCCTGTCACATGGTAAGAGCACAAGATGGCGCCGGCCATCCAGTGCTCCTACCATGTGACAGGGTCCGGCCAATGGCACGGATACCCTGTCACATGGTAAGGGCAAAGGGCCATTGGCGCCATTTTGATTAGTGGCAGCCGACGGCCCAGGAGCGGGAGATCACTCTAGGGACCCCCACTGGACCACCAGGTACCTGTAAAAAGTTTTTGGGGGGGGGGGTCGGGAGGGTGGGGGAAGCTAAGGGATTAGTTTTAAAGGGTCGGGGTGGATTTTTTGTTTATCAGCTCGGGCATCACTATCCTACGGGTGACGTCATCACCGGAAGTCGATATTTGTTTTTTAATAAAGACTTTTGTATCATGTTTGAGCCGCTTGCTTTTGGCACTAATTATAATTTTTGGAAACAGTAGCATTGCTGGGAATCTTAAGGCGTTTTTTAAATGTATTTGGGATTTTTGCAATTTGGAGGACAGAAAGTAACTGGGTAGGATTTACTGATCATAGCATTCAAAGCCCCAAGGGTTCTGCCTTATTGCCTCTGTCCAGTTTTTCTGGAAGTAGAAAAACAAGCAGAGGGTGGAGAAGCTTAAGCAACAGAGTGAGACAATTACAGACTTGAGAGATGGGGTAGAGATGGAAAACAGAAAATGTGAATATAGATAATCCCTCCCAGCCTGAGCCTCCGAGATCATAAGGAAACCGCTCGTATCTTGCCTCACCAGTGCCCATTATAGACTGTTTCCCAGCCAAAAATACTTTCGCTCTCCTAGGGATTCCTTCTGACCCCCCCAACCTCCAACATCCACTCCCATACACACCATGCACAGCATACATACCAGTTAACAAGCCATTCATACTTACGTCTTGTAATTTGCATCTTTAGGAGGCCCAGAACTCCAACATACCCCTGTTTTCGAGGCATGCCGAAGTTCTCCTCTGCCCCCCCCCCCCCCAAAATGAAATTGGACAATTATTGCAAAACATTACAGTAGAACCTTGTAACTGTTGAGAACTGAAACAAAAGGCTGAAACTGTGGCACCCAAGTGTTACAATCCCCCTCCATAGCCCATCTTCCAGAAATAACAGCCATTAATCAGCCCACACAAATAAAGAACAGAATACGAAAGATAGTGACTAAGAAGCAAGGGCACCATCTTTGAACCAACACAAATATGAGTGATCTCATGGAGCAGATTTTCAGTTTTTCCTTCAAGAACAACCAGGTCCTGGCCACTCTCTGTCGTGAATGGCGTCTATTTTGCGGCTCCCGCTTCAGGGTGTCCTTCCAGAACCAAGTTCGCCCGGAAGGCAGAAGCATCATCGGGTTTCAAAAAGACGAGAGTCTTGTTATCATAGTTTATCCTTAGCTTCGCCGGATAAAGCAGTGCAAACGAGATGCCTCTTTTATGCAGCTCGGTACACGTAGGCGCCATTGCCCTCCGCTGCATGGCAACCGCCGCTGAGAAATCATTAAAGAGCAAGATGCGATTTCCTTTATATTCTATCACCTGTCGTTTTCGGCACTCTCGCATCAGCTGCACCTTATGTAGCCAGTTTAGAATACGTATCATTACAGGCCGTGGTCTATTATCTCCTTCCCGTAAAGGACCCATCCGATGGGCACGCTCACATCGTAGTTGGCCCACCAAAGATGCCAGGCCCAAATGATTGGGTAGCCAGTCTTCTATAAGATGATACAGCTCTGATTCTTTTACAGTCTCTGGGATTCCAACTATTTTAATATTATTCCTTCGGTTTCTGTTCTCTTGATCTTCTATCTGGGTCAGGAGTTGTTGGACCTGTCTTTCTGCATTTACCAGCCTGTCGTCCTGGTCACTAATCCTTTGCTCCACGCCATCCATCTGCTTGGCCTGTCCTTCCAATGTCCCCTTTATATCGTCCATCATAGTCTGCAGCCTCATGAGTCTCTCATCCAGTGCTCCCGAGACCCGTGACGAGATTTGCAGTAAGACATCCTCCGACACTGATGTGAGTTGTTTCGCTCCGTCCGCATTAGTAACCATTCTGGCTGCGGGAGTTCCTCGCTCAGGACAAGCCCTGGAACTCCTGTGGCGCATTCCTTGATATCCCCCACGCTGGACGTTATCAATGCTCAGCAATCTATCCACTCTGGAAGAACCTGCCTTCTTATTACTGTATCCAGTAAAATCTGCAGTGGCCTCAGCAGGTAATAAAACGTGAGATAGACCAGGATGACAGGGCTGGGTGCACTGTCCACAGGCAAAAACTCTATGTAATCAAGGCAGCTGACGTGTATATTCTGTGAAATCAACATGGAGACCAGTGTTTATGAGAAGGGCCAGGGATGTCAGCGTGTGTGTGAATTACCAAAATAGTGAAGAAAGAACTGCACTCACGGTATTGCCATCACAATAGGAGAGCCAGTCAAACTATCATGCTCTAATGTCCATATTATTACTCCTTGCGATTGACCCCCTCTGAGACCGAGAACGCCGAAGTAGCAAGCCTTGGCCCGGAGATCAGAGACGGGAACACGCTGAAACAAACGCCATCTTGACCACGTGGGCTGCTCTGAAGAACTGGGTCCGTGTTCGGAGCCTCTCGTTTACACCACTCCGAGCAGGTACAGTCTCCTTGTTCTTAGATGGGTGCCGCTGCCTTAGGGTTCCTTTGCTCACTACCCCCGCGATCGCCTCCCGAATCGCTGCCACAGACGGAGGGTTATGATTGCCGTCCTATCGGGCAATCGCCATTTTGAGTGCGCGAGATGCGGGATCACAATGCGGAGTGCTTGCTATCTGCTCCCCCAAAATCCGACGGTTCTCACCTCGGCATCGGGAACAGGGGCATGCGAGAAGCCCCACCGGAAAAATTCTGGGGAAATCACCGCAGTTTCAGCCCGATTTTAGGGGGAAGGTCAGAAGGGAGCTGCGGAGCTCTCACTTCCGACTATCCTACGGGTGACGTCATCACCGGAAGTCGATATTTGTTTTTTAATAAAGACTTTTGTATCATGTTTGAGCCGCTTGCTTTTGGCACTAATTATAATTTTTGGAAACAGTAGCATTGCTGGGAATCTTAAGGCATTTTTTAAATGTATTTGGGATTTTTGCAATTTGGAGGACAGAAAGTAACTGTCAGCTTCGAGGACCCTTAGGCCGATCAAGGTGGATATGGAGGGCTGTGAAGGATCACAGCAGGCGTCTTGACCGGGAGGCGGCCAGATGGACTAGGGTACGGCTTGGAGAGTGTGGGCCCGGGTGGAGCCCTATGCGACCAAGAGCTCAGTGGTGAGACGAAGAGAAGTAGAGGCAGGACCCAGGAGTTGAAGACCTTCACCCTGGAAGCCGGTACCCCCCCGAGAGGCGCTCGTAGGGGTCCAACTGCTGGGACTTTTGGAGGTTTCGCCTTGGAAGCCGAAGACCCCCAGGAGGAGCCCGTAGGGCCCGGCCGCTGGGACTTAGGAGAATCTTCGGGTCCGCAGAGAGGAGAACCAAGGAACAGCGGACTGAGACGGAATCCGGAAGCCAAGCCGGGAGACAGAATGAGAAGCCAAGCCGAAGGAGCAGGAGAAAACGTGGTCAGGGTACAAGCCGGGTCGGAGCCAAGATCAGAGGAGATGCCAAAGCCAAGGGAGCAGACGGAAGCGTGGTCGGGATGCAAGCCGGGTCGGAGCCAAGGACAGTCGGATCAGGAACAGTAGGAAGCAGCAACTAGAACCAAGGGGTACCTTGGAGAACCTTGTTGCAAGGCAGGGAGATCCGGGACTGCAGGGCTTAAGTAGCCCTGCAGCGTCTGATGTCACACCAGGGAGGATCCAGGCTTTCCCGCGCTGGCCCCTTTAAATAAGAAACAGAGACGCGCGCGTCTAAGGGGCGAAGCTAGCCGCGGGGGAACGCCGGCGACTTTGGAGCTGCAGGAGCGTGGCGTCCGAGGACCCCGCAGGCCCGGGCGAGGTGGGGACACGACGAGGACGCAGCGACCGAAGTCCCCGCAGCCCCGGAGGGGGAGGGCCCGAGGCGGAACCGCGGCGGGGTAAGTGACGATCCCGGGGCCGTCCCGGGATCGCAACAGTACCCCCCTCCTACGCCCCCTCCCGGGGGGTCGCGGCTTGTCCGGGTGCGCCACGTGAAACAGGCGAAGGAGGTCTTTATCCAAAATATGTGAGGAGGGCTCCCAAGAGTTCTCTTCTGGACCATACCCCTCCCAGGACAGTAGATATTCCCACCGATGGCGGTGGTGACGGACATCCAACACCTCCTTTACCGTGTACGTGTCATCCTGGTCGGTGGAGGTGAGGGTAGCTTCCGGCGGGCGAGGTCGAAATCGAGAGAGCACCAGCGGTTTGAGTAGGGACACATGGAAGACATCGTGGATCTTGAGAGTAGAGGGCAAACGCAACCTGTAGGACACTGCCCCTATACGTTCGGCCACCGGGAAGGGACCAATATAACGCGGTGCCAACCTCATTGAAGGAGTTCGCAACTGGATGTGTTTGGTGCTTAGCCATACCTTAGTGCCAAGTAGGAAGACCGGAGCGGGCCGCCATGACCGATCAGCGTATTTCTTGAACCGCGCCGCAGTCCTGCGAAGCTTCTCCTGAGTGGCTTGCCAGAGGCAGTGGATCTGGCTAGCCGTTAGTTGCGCCGCCGGCGAGGAGGTCATCACTGGCAACGGCAAAGGAGGCTTGGGGACCCTTCCATAGACCACTTGGAAGGGGGCCTGTAGCGTAGCGGAGTGTTTGTGGCGATTATACGAAAACTCGGCCCATGGTAGAAGGGCAACCCAGTTGTCCTGGAGCTCTCCTACGAAGGCTCGGAGGAAGGCCTTCAGTGTCCGATTTGTTCGCTCAACCTGCCCGTTGCCCTGCGGGTGAAAAGCCGTGGTGAGATCCAACTGTACCCCGAATCTTTTGCAGAGCGCCCTCCAGTATTTTGCTGTGAATTGGGGACCCCGGTCAGAGGTAATATGCAGCGGTAAACCATGTAGTCGAAAGATATGATGGACGAACAGTTCAGCTAGTTCAGGAGCTGTGGGCAGCTTGGCGAGAGGCACAAAATGGGCCATTTTCGAGAACCGGTCAACCGTGACCCACACCACAGTCTTACCCTCAGACGGAGGCAATTCTACTACAAAATCCGTAGAAATGTGAGTCCACGGTTCCGTGGGTATGGGGAGTGGCTGGAGGAGACCCCAGGGACGACCGGGTAAGGGTTTCTGCTGTGCGGACGTGGGACATGACTGTACATATAGACAAACATCCTCCTTCACCCGTGGCCACCAATAGAACTCTGTTAGAAGTTCAAGGGTCCTGGCAATCCCTGGGTGACCGGCCGTCAGTGAATCGTGTGCCCATGCTAAGACCCTCCTTCTCGAGCGGGCGGGAACCACTGTCTTCCCCACAGGTCCAAGTTCTGTGGCTGCCAGTTGAACCTTAGCCGGATCCAGAATGTATTGAGGAGGTTTGGAAGCATCCTCGATTTCTGTGGCGCGGGAGAGGGCGTCTGCCCTAACATTCTTGGCCGCCGGTCAGTAACGAAGGGAGAAATTGAACCGACTGAAAAAGAGGGACCAGCGCGCCTGCCGGGGATTGAGCCTCTGTGCGTGAGATAAGTATTCAAAATTTTTGTGGTCGGTGTAAACTATGACCGGGTGTTGAGCTCCCTCCAGCCACTGGCGCCACTCCTCAAAGGCTAGCTTGATGGCAAGTAGTTCTTTGTCACCGATACCGTAATTTTTCTCTGCAGGCGAAAACTTACGGGAGAAGTATGAACATGGCTGAGATCTGCCGTTCTTGGAGGTTTGGGCCAGGACAGCCCCCACTGCCACATTGGAGGCATCCACCTCCACTATGAATGGGCGTAGAGGGTCCGGATGTCGGAGGCAGGTGTCCTGAAGGAAAGCCTCCTTAAGATCCTGGAAGGCCTGTACGGCGGTTGGGGTCCACTTTCGTGCATCGGCACCCTTACGAGTGGGAGCTGTTAGGGGAGCCACCAGGCTGGAATAGTGCGGGATAAACTGGCGGTAAAAATTGGCGAAGCCTAAAAAGCGCTGGAGTGCTTTTACCCCCAAGGGTTGCGGCCAATTCTTGATGGCGGATACCTTCTCCGGATCCATGCGGAATCCGGTGGAAGAGACGATGTACCCCAGGAAGGGCAGGGACTCTTGCTCGAACTGGCATTTCTCCAGTTTGGCATACAAGTGATTCTCCCTTAACTTCAGCAGAACTTGGCGAACATGTTGACGATGCGTCTCGAGGTCCCGAGAGTAGATTAACACGTTGTCCAGGTATACGATGACGGAGGTGTATAGGAGGTCGCGCAGTATCTCATTCATCAGATTCTGGAACACCGCCGGGGCGTTACAGAGACCAAATGGCATGACGAGGTACTCGTAATGGCCGTCCCTGGTATTGAAAGCGGTCTTCCACTCATCCCCCGGGCGGATCCGTACGAGATTGTACGCCCCCCTAAGGTCTAGCTTAGTGAATACTCGAGCCCCTTGAAGACGATCTAGGAGCTCCGGGATCAGGGGCAATGGATAGCGATCCCATCGAGTGATCTGGTTTAGACCCTGGTAATCTATACAGGGGCGAAGGGACCCGTCCTTTTTCCCTACAAAGAAGAAACCGGCCCCCGCCGGAGAATTAGATGGCCTGATAAACCCCCGGTCCAAGTTCTCCTTAATATACGCGGACATAGCCTTGGTCTCCGGCAGAGACAGGGGGTATACCCTACCTCGGGGCGGTGTGGTTCCCGGCAGCAAATTAATCGCGCAATCGAAGGGCCGATGCTCCGGGAGTAATTCGGCCCTCTCCTTAGAGAAGACGTCCCTGAAGGCGTGATACTGGGCTGGTATAGTTAATGGTGTGGTAAGGAGAGGAAGCGTTGGCAGATGACGAGCGGGAAGGCAATGATGGAAGCATGCTGGACCCCAGGAAGTAATCTGAAGTGAACCCCAATCAATCACCGGCGAGTGTTCCCTCAGCCAGGGCAGGCCCAGGACAACTGGATGGATGGACTTCTCAAGGATGAGGAATGAGATCTCCTCCTGATGGAGGACACCAACCTGAAGCTTGAAAGGACGCGTGCGAGTGGAGATGGTCCCCGGCAGTGGGGTCCCCTGGATGGAAGAAACTCGCACGGGCGGTTCCTGGGGCAGGACCCCAAGCTGAAGCTGTTGCACCAGGTCTTGAAGGATAAAATTCCCCCCGGACCCGGAATCGATCAGAGCCAAGGCATCAAAACCACCCTCCGGGAGACACAGCCTTACCAGCACGGTACATGGGGAGTTGGGTGAGGTATTGCCTAGAATCAACTCACCCCTAGACTCTAGGTTCGGGCGTTTCCCGGCCGCTCGGTGCAGCGGGCCAAGAAGTGTCCCTTACCCCCACAGTAGAGACACAGGCCTTGGGAGCGACGGCGTTTCCGCTCCTCCGAAGACAGGGGGTCCCGCCCCAATTGCATGGGTTCCTCCGCCGGAGCGGTTGTGGATGCGGGTGGAGATGACCGGACACGAGGCGGGGTGGTCTGCCCTTGGGTGGGCCTTCGCTCCCTGGAATCGACGCTGGATACGTCGATCTACCCGGCCGGCCAGCTCAATGAGCTCTTGGAGGTCGTCAGGAAGGTCTCGGGCGGCCAGTTCGTCCTGGAGACGAGGAGAAAGCCCCTCCAGGAATATTCCGTGCAGGCTGTCGGCTCCCCAGGCCAACTCAGTGGCAAGGGTCTGAAATTCCATGGCGTACTCCTCCAGAGCCCGGTTCCCCTGTCTTAGCTGAAGTAGTTCCGAGGCAGCGGTGGAGGCCCGAGATGGTTCATCGAAGACTCTCCGAAAGGACTTGATGAACTGCACTAAGTTGTTCAATCGGGAATCCTGGCGTTCCCAGAGGGCCGAAGTCCAGGCCAGAGGTCTCCCATCCAAGAGGGAGATGATATACGTCGTCTTAACTCGGTCGGAAGGGAACTGCGCTGGCAATAAATCAAAGCGAATGTAACACTGGTTGAGGAAACCCCGACATGCTTTTGGATCTCCTGAATACCAGGATGGAGCCAGCATCTGTACTGGAGCGGAGGGGCCGGGGTTGCCCTGGGAAGCGGATGCCGCAGCGCTGGTGGCAGAAGCCCCCTCCACGCGATCCGCTAGACGCTGCACTGTTGACATCAGGGTGTCGAGACAAATCTGTTGCTGCTGGAGCTTCTGGGCTATACCTGGAATAGCCTTTAGACCGGCAAGGTCCGCCGGGTCCATGGCCTTGCAATCTGTCAGCTTCGTGGACCCTTAGGCCAATCAAGGCGGATATGGAGCGCTGTGAAGGATCACAGTAGGCGTCTTGACCGGGAGGCGGCCAGATGGACTAGGGTACGGCTTGGAGAGTGTGGGCCCGGGTGGAGCCCTATGCGACCAAGAGCTCAGCGGTGAGACGAAGAGAAGTAGAGGCAGGACCCAGGAGTTGAAGACCTTCACCCTGGAAGCCAGTACCCTCCCGAGAGGAGCTCGTAGGGGTCCAACCGCTGGGACTTTTGGAGGTTTCGCCCTGGAAGCCGAAGCCCCCCCAGGAGGAGCCCGTAGGGGCCCGGCCGCTGGGACTTAGGAGAATCTTCGGGTCCGCAGAGAGGAGAACCAAGGAACAGCGAAGGACTGAGACGGAATCCGGAAGCCAAGCCAAGTCGAAGAGCCGGGAGACAGAATGAGAAGCCAAGCCGAAGGAGCAGGAGAAAACGTGGTCAGGGTACAAGCCGGGTCGGAGCCAAGATCAGAGGAGATGCCAAAGCCAAGGGAGCAGACGGAAGCGTGGTCGGGATGCAAGCCGGGTCGGAGCCAAGGACAGTCGGATCAGGAACAGTAGGAAGCAGCAACTAGAACCAAGGGGTACCTTGGAGAACCTTGTTGCAAGGCAGGGAGATCCGGGACTGCAGGGCTTAAGTAGCCCTGCAGCGTCTGACGTCACACCAGGGAGGATCCGGGCTTTCCCGCACTGGCCCCTTTAAATAAGAAACAGAGACGCGCGCGTCTAAGGGGCGAAGCTAGCCGCGGGGGAACGCCGGCGACTTTGGAGCTGCAGGAGCGTGGCGTCCGAGGACCCCGCAGGCCCGGGCGAGGTGGGGACACGACGAGGACGCAGCGACCGAAGTCCCCGCAGCCCCGGAGGGGGAGGGCCCGAGGCGGAACCGCGGCGGGGTAAGCGACGATCCCGGGGCCGTCCCGGGATCGCAACAGTAACTGGGTAGGATTTACTGATCATAGCATTCAAAGCCCCAAGGGTTCTGCCTTACTGCCTCTGTCCAGTTTTTCTGGAAGTAGAAAAACAAGCAGAGGGTGGAGAAGCTTAAGCAACAGAGTGAGACAATTACAGACTTGAGAGATGGGGTAGAGATGGAAAACAGAAATAGAACTGCTCAGTTCCTGTTGAGCTTCACTCTGTTCTGTTTGCAGCTATTATTATATGTGTTGTAAAAGGCTCAAATACGTTTCTCACCACACTAATGTGCTAGGGGAGCACTTGGGGCAGAGTTTGGCTATCCTGCTAAGTCAGCTTAGCTCAAGCAGTAAGGTCTTTCTGCTCTGAGTGCCCAAGGCTGTGGGTTTGAAACTACCTTAGGGAGGGGGATGAAAAGTAGGTACTAGTCAAGCTTTGGCAAAAAGAATGTTGGGAATTATTAGGAAGGGAATGCTTAATAAAACGGAAAATGTCATAATGCCTCTGTATCACTCCATGGTGAGACCACACCTTGAATACTGTGTACAATTCTGGTCACCGCATCTCAAAAAAGATATAATTGTGATGGAGAAGGTACAGGGAAGGGCTACCAAAATGATAAGGGGAATGGAACAGCTCCCCTATGAGGAAAGACTAAAGAGGTTAGGACTTTTCAGCTTGGAGAAGAGACTGCTGAGGTGGGATATGATAGAGATGTTTAAAATCATGAGAGGTCTAGAACGGGTAGATGTGAATCGGTTATTTACTCTTTCGGATAATAGAAAGACTAGGGGGCACTCCATGAAGTTAGCATGGGGCACATTTAAGATTAATCGGAGAAAATTCTTTTTCGCTCAACGCACAATTAAACTCTGGAATTTGTTGCCAGAGGATGTGGTTAGTGCAGTTAGTGTAGCTGGGTTCAAAAAAGGATTGGATAAGTTCTTGGAGGAGAAGTCCATTAACTGCTATTAATCAAGGTTACTTGGGGAATAGCCCCTGCTATTAATTGCATCAGTAACATGGGTTCTTAGTGTTTGGGTAATTGCCAGGTTCTTATGGCCTGGTTTGGCCTCTGTTGGAAACAGGATGCTGGGCTTGAAGGACCCTTGGTCGGACCCAGCATGGCAATTTCTTATGTTCTTTGTGGGAAGTCTTTAAATTTCTCTGACACCTTTGGGAAATGTGCATCTCTGATATCTTTGTATGTAGCCTTTCTGGAGGACTTGCCTAGGTTGACTGACTCCCATTGCTTCTCTCCACCAATCCTCTGTTGGCTGGACAGGCATAGAGATGGCTGTGCGGTTAGTAGTGAGTGATCACACATAGAATAAGAACCGCAGCCAAGGGCTCTCATGTGACCAGTCAAGGTACTGGCAGTGATCATGTCTGATGTTAAGGTGGACAAGCAGCTGGATAAAGCAATGGCAATAATCAGAAAACTGCTTGGTTCTGTAGGCAGAGGAGTGGTCAGCAGAAAAAGGGAGGTGATATTGCCAGTGTTTAGGTCCCTGGTATCTCAGAGTGTGAGCCCTTCAACTCTGGTGAGATTGGCATTGCCCGGATAGCGAACCAGCTGGGCCTCCACCAACAGGAGACAGACTCGCTTAGACTGGGACAGACGCTAGGCTTCACCTGTCTGAACCGCTTCCCCACAGGTTGAGCCCTTGGGTTCTAAGGCCGGCAGGACTTAGGCGAGAGTCCCGAGGAAAGCAGACAGGCTAAGTCAATAACCAGGCCACGATCTGAGCAGGCAAAGGTTGGTCGTGTCAGTGCCCAGGCACAAGGTCAGAGCAGGTGGAGATCTCGCAGTACTGATATCTGGGCAGGAGGGCAGGGCAGGCAGATATCATGCAGCGTCCGTATCCAGGAAGAAGATCCGAACAAAGAATCAGAGAAGAAAGTCAGGGAGGAAGAGAACAAGGCAAGGAGTGGACAAGGAGGCAAGGAGAAGGACAGGAGCAAGTCAAGGCTGAATTGGCAGAAGGCAGGCAGGAACTGGACCGGAGCAGAGGTAAGACAGGCAGGAACAGGATCAGGATCAAGAACATAAGAAAATGCCATACTGGGTCAGACCAAGGGTCCATCAAGCCCAGCATCCTGTTCCCAACAGTGGCCAATCCAGGCCATAAGAACCTGGCAAGTACCCAAACACTAAGAAGATCCCATGCTACTGATGCAATTAATAGCAGTGGCTATTCCCTAAGTGAACTTAATAGCAGGTAATGGACTTCTCCTCCAAGAACTTATCCAATCCTTTTTTAAACACAGCTACACTAACTGCACTAACCACATCCTCTGGCAACAAATTCCAGAGTTTAATTGTGCGTTGAGTAAAAAAGAACTTTCTCCGATTAGTTTTAAATGTGCCCCATGCTAACTTCATGGAGTGCCCCCTAGTCTTTCTATTATCCGAAAGAGTAAATAACCGATTCACATCTACCCGTTCTAGACCTCTCATGATTTTAAACACCTCTATCATATCCCCCCTCAGCCGTCTCTTCTCCAAGCTGAATAGCCCTAACCTCTTTAGTCTTTCCTCATAGGGGAGTTGTTCCATTCCCCTTATCATTTTGGTCGCCCTTCTCTGTACCTTCTCCATCGCAATTATATCTTTTTTGAGATGCGGCGACCAGAATTGTACACAGTATTCAAGGTGCGGTCTCACCATGGAGCGATACAGAGGCATTATGACATTTTCCGTTTTATTCATCATTCCTTTTCTAATAATTCCCAACATTCTGTTTGCTTTTTTGACTGCCGCAGCACACTGAACCGACGATTTCAATGTGTTATCCACTATGACGCCTAGATCTCTTTCTTGGGTTATAGCATCTAATATGGAACCCAACATTGTGTAATTATAGCATGGGTTATTTTTCCCTATATGCATCACCTTGCACTTATCCACATTAAATTTAATCTGCCATTTGGATGCCCAATTTTCCAGTCTCACAAGGTCTTCCTGCAATTTATCACAATCTTCTTGTGATTTAACTACTCTGAACAATTTTGTGTCATCTGCAAATTTGATTATCTCACTCGTCGTATTTCTTTCTAGATCATTTATAAATATATTGAACAATAAGGGTCCCAATACAGATCCCTGAGGCACTCCACTGTCCACTCCCTTCCACTGAGAAAATTGCCCATTTAATCCTACTCTCTGTTTCCTGTCTTTTAGCCAGTTTGCAATCCACGAAAGGACATCGCCACCTATCCCATGACTTTTTACTTTTCCTAGAAGCCTCTCATGAGGAACTTTGTCAAACGCCTTCTGAAAATCCAAGTATACTATATCTACCGGTTCACCTTTATCCACATGTTTATTAACTCCTTCAAAAAAGTGAAGCAGATTTGTGAGGCAAGACTTGCCCTGGGTAAAGCCATGCTGACTTTGTTCCATTAAACCATGTCTTTCTATATGTTCTGTGATTTTGATGTTTAGAACACTTTCCACTATTTTTCCTGGCACTGAAGTCAGGCTAACCGGTCTGTAGTTTCCCGGATCGCCCCTGGAGCCCTTTTTTAAATATTGGGGTTACATTTGCTATCCTCCAGTCTTCAGGTACAATGGATGATTTTAATGATAAGTTACAAATTTTTACTAATAGGTCTGAAATTTCATTTTTTAGTTCCTTCAGAACTCTGGGGTGTATACCATCCGGTCCAGGTGATTTACTACTCTTCAGTTTGTCAATCAGGCCTACCACATCTTCTAGGTTCACCGTGATTTGATTCAGTCCATCTGAATCATTACCCATGAAAACCTTCTCCATTACGGGTACCTCCCCAACATCCTCTTCAGTAAACACCGAAGCAAAGAAATCATTTAATCTTTCCGCGATGGCCTTATCTTCTCTAAGTGCCCCTTTAACCCCTCGATCATCTAACGGTCCAACTGACTCCCTCACAGGCTTTCTGCTTCGGATATATTTTAAAAAGTTTTTACTGTGAGTTTTTGCCTCTACAGCCAACTTCTTTTCAAATTCTCTCTTAGCCTGTCTTATCAATGTCTTACATTTAACTTGCCAATGTTTATGCTTTATCCTATTTTCTTCTGTTGGATCCTTCTTCCAATTTTTGAATGAAGATCTTTTGGCTAAAATAGCTTCTTTCACCTCCCCTTTTAACCATGCCGGTAATCGTTTTGCCTTCTTTCCACCTTTCTTAATGTGTGGAATACATCTGGACTGTGCTTCTAGAATGGTATTTTTTAACAATGACCATGCCTCTTGGACATTTTTTACTTTTGTAGCTGCTCTCCACAGCCATCTAAAAAGCCGGGCAGTAGCTGGTGATGCCTCAGCAAAAGCGCTTCCAGAGACAGGCAGAAGACGCCCAATCCACGCCCAAGTAAAAAAAAAGGAGCCCAAAATCCCGCAGCGAAATAATGAAAAACTTTACTGCACAAGTTCATTGCTGAATTGGGTGAGAAAACCACCCATCTAGGAACATTGCTGAGCTCTTCCCCTGCAATCCATCTTGTGCTTCTAAGGTTAATTAGTACAGAACAATCCCTTTAGAGATTTATACTCCAGTTAGTTGTCCTGAGTGACTCCCTGCTGCTCTGATTAACAAATCTTGGACCTAATCAAATCAATCGCACTACCTTAATACCATTCCAAGGTGAGGAACTGAACCTTTTCAGCCTTTTTTCTTAGGTATGCACTGCTCCTGGCTTATTTCTAGCTTCTGCCTACGTTTTTTAAGTGCAACACACAAACATCTGTTTAATGCCTGCCTTTCTGACTTCCTATTTAAAGTACAATTAGAAGAGCCGAGATCTTTATATCAACTGCCCACTCATGTCTACCTTAATTTCTGTTCACGCCACTGATGTGTACATTTTTACAATCTTTCTGCACACATTTTTATGTACTAAGATCCTTAATAAATCATGAATAAAGTTATGCCCAGGTGTTGGTAAAAATGTTTGCTCAGCCTAGTGCACCTTATTACATTGGCCCCTTAATGTTTTATGTAAAGTGTTGGTGACTCCTTCCAAAGGATCAAAAGATCGTGAAGTATTCTGTATAATTCCTCCTAATAGTTATTTGCATAAGGCAAGATTTTAAGAACTGGAAAGTAAAATCAAACTCTCCACATTGCAAAACCAGGAGCACAGCACAACGTGATTCAAATCATCCCTTCCTCTTATAGACTGGGACAGATCAGGAAAAACTAAACTCCCCCTGGAGGTTTCAGCTCTCACATTCAGCTTCAGATAACTCTACTGGCAAAACACTTTTATGTATATTGTCCAAGCCATGCAAAGAATGATCAAAGTAAATGCGTAAAGAAACAGAATATAAATGAACTCAAACATTACAAAATAATAATAACAGTAAAGATTCTGATTACGGAAACATCAGGGCCAGGTCTCAGGTTTTGGTGGCTGCCCATATTGTCCCTGGTCAGATCACGCATCCAGCCTGGTGGCAGGATATCACATATTATGCTGCTGTTTCTCTTGAGGTGAATATTCAGTCACTGTGCAGCTCGGCTCGTTAGTTTATCCAGATAACTTAGCTCATATACAGGTCGATACAGTAACGTGCAGTTAAAGATTGCCCGTCTGTAACGTGCTGGGAGCGCACAATACAGACGAGTAAGGCCATCCAGCCATACAGTCTCCAGTTTCACGCGTCCTTAGCGCTTCCTAAAATAGACTCATAACCCTTTCCGCACCCAGCATGTAAATGAACGAAAAAGCTGTATAATGAAGGAATTAGCTATTCCCCTCCGATACTGTAACGGGCGCTGATACTATCTCCTCAGTAACCTGCTGTTTTGCCGCGGCCTTAACCTGTTAGTTTACGCCTCCCCCTAGTAGGAGTTAGTGTAGTGTAGTGTAAAAAACATTGCTTACCCGCCCTGGTCCCGTCCGGTCTCCGGTGTAGCCCCAGTCCGGTCTCCTGCAGCCCGTCCGGTCCCCTCCTCCCGAAGCAAAAAAAACCAAAAAACGAAAAAGTAGCAAGGCTCGGGCCTGCTACGGCAGTCCCTTCTCCCTTCCTCCCGATTTCGCACGGCCATTCATTCAGGCAGAGGGAACCGGTGGCGAAAACGGCCCACGGTTCCCTCTGCCTGGATGAATGCACGACCACCCGGCTCCCTCCGCCTGAATTAATGCGCGCCTGTGAGACCCAATCGAACACGCGCCTACCCGCCCGCGGCCTCGATCGAACACCTGGCTCCCGCCGCCGCCCGCCAGCCGCCTGGATGACCGCATGAAAGTGACAGGTATTTAAAAATTTATTTTTTTTAACACTCAGGTTTTTACATATTTTTGGTTTTTTTTTTTTTTTACACTTCCTGGTGCCTGTCATTTGAAATGACAGGCACCAGCGCACCCAGGTTACTGTATAGGCGCTGTATTAAGCGCCTATACAGTAAAATGGGTTACGCGGGCATAACCCTTCCCTAACGCTTCACAGCCGCGGCATGCATTTGCATGCAATTAGAAGAGAGAATCAGGCGCTAGGTCAAGAGAACTGTGCGTGCGGGGAGGAAGGGTGCGCCTGACACTGCCGCACTGTTTCTACCACGGCCTTACTGTATCGACCTGATATTCAGCAGCACAACCACTTTGCCTATGCAGCACTGCAGGAAGAGAGTCCTGATCCCAGTTCCTGCAGGGCATCTCTTATTTGGGACAGGAATTAAGCCTCAGCCATAATGGTTCCATTAAACCTTTCCAATAATTCAATTACTGATATCTAAGAGGTCCCTGCACTTCCCAACATCATCTCTGGTACCTCTTAGATCCACCAGGTACACCTCGTTTAAGCTCAACCCCTCCCTAAAATATTCCCAATTGCTTTTCTCACTGGGCAGGGAACCTGCTTTCCACACTACATACAGACACCATGAGGCAGAAGAACCCCTGCAGGACGCTCATCTACCCACATTGTTGCGCTGGGAGTGGACCCTTGGCCTGGTGCAGAATTGGTACGGCCCTCCGGTCGGACCCGGGGAGCGCCTGCCACCAGGAGGAGGAGGACAGGAGGAGACAGAGGCTAGCTGGAGCTTCACCAATAGCAACCCGGGGTTCCCTCAGGTTGAACCCTTGGTTACCCGGGCCACCTGGTCTTAGATGGGCCTCGCAGGATCTCCTAGAGAGGAAGCGCAGGGGAGTGCCCACCACGAACAAGGGTGCACGGTATATGTCCAGGCAAGAATGTCCAGAGGTCACAAAAGCGTGTCTGAGTGGATAGCGAGGATGAAGGCCAGAGTATCATTCCAGAATGGTCAGCCGAAGCAGGGGTCAATATCTGTAGTCAATCCGGAAATAGCCAGGTCAGGCAGAGGTGAAGTTCCAGGCGGCGATAAGGAGTAGCTGGAGAACAGGCAGAGGTCAGGTTCCAGGCAGCAATCAGGAGTAGTCAGGAGCAAGCAAAGATCAGTACCGTGAGATCAGTCCGAAGGATATTACCAGGAATGGAGAGACGAAGGTACAGGAGACACAGGATCCGCTGGAACAGGAAAACTGGAGAACACCAGAGTGTACGACCCGATTGCCAAGGCAAGGAAGTGGTGTCTGGCCACTTCCTTATATCTCCCTATCAATCAGGATGCGCCGCTGAGCTGGGACCCGCCCTTGGCCCTTTAAGAGGCCTGGCGGTCCACGCACACGCGCCTAGGGGCAGGGTCAATGCCAGGGAGCATCCCGAGCCCTGAGGTGAGGCCTGGGGAATGGAAGAAGGCCTAGCATTCGCCACTGCAGGATGCTGAGCAGAGCTGGCAGCAGCAGCGGGGAAGGACAACCCGGGACCTGTCAGAGCAGGGACGAAGTGAGCAGGCACAGGCCAAGCATGGATGGGACGCACAACAGTACCCCCCCCCCCCCCCCAGGCCTCCCCCTCTTCGGTCGTGGCTGGTCTGGATGAGCCTGGTGGAAGTCCCGCAACAAGTTCTTATCAAGGATATTATGTGAGGGTTCCCAAGAGTTCTCTTCAGCCCCAAATCCCTCCCAGGCAAGGAGATATTCCCAACGGCCTCGAAGCCAACGAACTTTGAGGACCTCCCTTACCTGGCGGGTAGCATCAGTTTCAGCAGAGACTTGCGGTGGATCTGCTGGGCTACGACAGTACCTGAAGGTTAAGGAGGGACACATGAAATGTGTTTTGGATGCCCATGTTGCGAGGTAGCTGTAAATGATAAGTTACTGCCCCTATGCACCTGAGGATTGGGAATGGCCCGATGTATTTGGGGGCTAATCGTTGGAGGCGTAGTTTGATGTGTTTAGTGCTTAACCAAACTTTCTGGCCAGGTCGGAACAATGGTGTGGTGCGACGATGAGCGTCTGTGAATCGTTTGGCGCATTCGGCTGCATGAGTTAGTCTCTCCTTGACTTGGTTCCATAACCGACGTATTGTCTGTGCTGTGGACTGAGCCATGGGTGAGGGTACTGAAAGCGGCACTGGAAGAGGAAGGCGTGGCTGGCGGCCAAAGAACATGGAGAAAGGTGAGACGTCAGTGGCAGAGGCGACATGAGTATTGTGGGATAACTCGGCCCATGGCAAGAGGTCGGCCCAGTTATCCTGTTGATCGTTGACGTAGGATCTCAGGAATGTTTTCAGTGAGTGGTTTGTCCTCTCTGCTTGGCTGTTTGCTTGAGGGTGATAGGCCGATGTCAGGTTCAGGGTAATATCAAAAACAAAGATTTCCTGTATTTGGCAGCGAATTGTGGTCCACAATCGGAAACGATTTTTCTGGGTAAACCATGTAAACAGAATACATTGTTTAGGAAGAGTCTTGCCAACTCAGGAGCTGAGGGAAGGTTCTGTAGTGGAACAAAGTGGCCCATTTTCAAAAAGCGGTCGACAATAACCCAGATAACCGTGTTGCCCTTTGACGGGGGCAGATCGATGATGAAGTCAGTTGAGATGCTTATCCAGAGTTCGCTGGGAGCCGGAAGAGGTTGGAGGAGTCCCCAAGGATGGCCAGTTGGAGGCTTCTGTTGTGTACAGATCGGGCAGGAGTCTACATAACTGCAGGAGTCCTTGACCATGCTGGGCCACCAGTAATGTCTTCTTAACATCTCAAGGGTCCGAGCCCGGCCAGGATGGCCAGCCAACTTCGAGTCATCAGCCCAGCAGAGGACGTGCTCCCAGAGACAGTGTGGGACCACCGTCTTCCCAGCTGGTACTTTGTTAGTAACTGCAAGGGTTATACAAGCTGGGTTGATGATGTGCCTAGGAGTTTCGGGCGTATCCTCTGGCTCAGGAGAGCGAGAAAGGGCATCCGCTCGGGTGTTTTTTTTGCTGCTGGAGTTCAAAGTTAAAACATTCAAAGAACAGCGCCCAGCGGGCCTGTCTGGGGTTCAATAGCTGGGGTTCCTTTAAGTGTTTGAGGTTTTTGTGATGTGTAAATATCATTAATTTATGCTGTGCTCTTTCTAACCAGGGCCGCCATTCTTGAAGAGCCAATTTTACAGCTAAGAGTTCACAGGCCCCGATCGTGTAGTTTTGCTCTGCGGGGGAACATTTTTGAGAGTAGAAAGAGCAGGGTACTAAGACCCCCTTGGAGGAGTATTGGCTCAGGACAGCCCCTGCTTCAATGACTGAAGCATCAATTTCGACGACAAAGGGGCAGTTAGGATCTGGGTAACGTAGACAGGGTCCAATGCAGAAGGCCTCTTTCAAGGCATAGAATGCAGATTGTGCTTTGGGGTTCCAAACGTAAAGGTTACTACCTTTCCCAGTCATGGCCGTGAGTGGAGCAGCTAGCGTGGAGTATTTAGCGATGAGGTTCCTGTAATTATTTGTAAATCCAAGGAATCTTTGTAAGGCACGGACGCCTACTGGCTGGGCCAATCTCAAATCCCTTAGAGTTTCTCAGGGTACATGGTGAAACCACAATTGGAGATAATGTAGCCCAGAAATGGTAGACGAGTCTGTTCGAAGATACACTTCTCTAATTTTGCGTAGAGTCGATTGTCTCTGAGGCGTTGGAGGACTGTTTAAATATGTGAGCAGTGGGACTTCAGGTCTTTGGAAAAGATCAGTATATCATCTAGATATACCATGACAAATGAATATAGTAGGTCCCCGAAGATCTCATTCATTAAATGCTGAAAGACCGCAGGGGTGTTACAAAGTACGATAGGCATTACTATGTACTCGTAGTGACCGTCCCTAGTATTGAAAGTGGTCTTCCAGATATCCTCTGGCTGGATCCATACCAGATTGTATGCCCCTCGGAGATCTAACTTTGTAAAGATCTGGGCTCCTCGTAGGCGATCAAAGAGTATGTTAATGGATGGCAGAGGGTAACGGTCCTTGCGAGTCACGGCGTTTAGCCCACGATAGTCAATGCAAGGATGTAAGCTACCATCCTTCATCTCAACTCCTTCCAGAGTCCTTTTTTTGGAGTCTCATCAATAAAGGAACACTCCACCTCAGCATCCACAACTATAGTGAACACCTTTCCCCACCATCCATGAACATCTTGGTACAGAACTGGACCTCAGAACTTAAACTGGCCAAACACACGATCTCCCCCCATAGAATTGTTAACATCAAAGCTCTAACCCAACCCCTTAGTTTACACCACATTAAAAGTACTAAAGAGAATGGGGAAGAAACTAAAATAAAAGTGGCATAAGAGTCAAAACTGGAAAAAAAAAATGCTGACATCATCATTTATTATTTACTTATTTATTTAAAATCATTACTATTCTGCCTTTCTCAACAATCAAAGCGGGTAACAATTTCACATTCATAAACCTTTAAAATAAAACAACACCATCAATAAAAACAAACAAAAATGCATTTTCTGTTACAGGTGTATTCTTGTGTTACTATTGAAAACTTAGTAAATAAAGATCTAAAAAAAACAAATGTAACCCCACCCTGATGTGCAAGTGCAGCACAGGTGAGGCCATAAAGTTATTTCTACTCTTTGGGGCAGGGACCCTGACTAGCTCTTCGATCTCCCTCACTTCCCTGAGTGTGGATTCGCAGGACTGGGGGAAGGAAGGAGTTCTCTCAGGTCCCGATGAGACAGGGGCGTTTCTTTACTCATTTCCCTGATGGACGTAGTTTCCCGGGGAGAGGATCTCTATCCTTTACGTGGGTGCAGTGAGTGCAGAAATAAATATTCTGGAACCACTTCATTAGTGTCCTAAATAAAGTCTTTACTGTTTAAACACTGATGGTTGAATATCACAAAACTCAAACTGCAGCACCACAGAAACCTCTCTTCAGGTCCTTTACTGTCGCTTCCCTCTGTCTTTGCAGGACTCACTTATATCAGGGCAGGGAAAACATCCACTCCCTTGCTTTACGATGAAGTGCAGCTCCCAGATGGGCAGGGTCTTTGGGATGGTCAAAATCCCCTCCAAGCTGATAAAGAGAGCAAAGTCCATGGCACAGAGAGGAAATCCTCTCTTTCTCTCCCCAGGGTGGTGAACCCCAGATGGATGTCCGCAGTGATGCTATTCTCCTTTACTCACAGTTAGCAGATCTTCAGGATCTCCTTGATCTTACACACTCTTTTAGTACTCTCTCTGTATCTTTGATGGAAAGGACCCTCCATGAAACCAACAGTTCTCTTGCTCCTAACAGGAAGGAAGGGGCAACCAAAGCCTTCCTCCTGGATCTTGTAACAAAAATTCTTTCCCTCAAACAACTGAATTTAACACCAGAGTTGTTCCTTGCAGCAGGTCACTGTCACTCCCCTCCCTCACTGAGGGTACAGAGGTCAGGTTTCCCATATTCCTGCAAGTCCCAGACACTGGGTTTCCCCCAATCCCTGTGGCCCAAGAAAGGCCCAGGTGTCTCACAAATCTCTACCACAGAAAATAACACTCAAAACCCTCAAAACAATCTGAAGGGATATCCCAACCAGCGAGTGAGCAGACTGGATGAAAAACCCTCCCAACCTGGTCAGGACCCACAGGCTGGGCTAGCCCTGCTTTTACTGACTGGGCCTGAAAACAACCAAAGCTAAAAACTCTTCTAGCTCTCTGCATTCTTGAAAACCTAAGGGACTGCCTCTCGTGCTCACTGTGGAGAGCTCCTAAATAGACATTCAGGGGGCAGCCATTCCAGACTCCTCGAAGGGAGGAGCTGCATTTGAATGGAACCTCTCTCTACTCTTAGCTGTTCTCTTCTACCTGACATAAGAGCTCACCCAGATCTTACTGGTAGCATAACCGTAGAGTCCGCTACACAAACAATAAAACATATAACTCTTCTGCTGCAGATCGCCAAAGATGTTTATTCAAGGATTACTTCTCACTCATCTCTTTTTCAGAAGCAAAAAACTGGAAGGTTACCTTTCACAAACACAACAAACTCTTCCAAAACATTCACTAACAATCTTCAACCCCAGTGAAAGAGGAAAATGTGGATACCATCCTCTCCAACCATCAGCTATGAAGATCCCTGCCCATGGTTAATCCAACAAGAAAGGTCTGGACTACTTCACCACATCCAAACCATCATCAATGCATCACTATCAGAGCCACAATACCAAGATGTCTTAAAAGAACATTAAATCAGACCCACCTTGAAGAAGCCTTATAACTACAGTCCAATTTCTAAATCTCTCTTTTCTAAGCAAGAGCAACTCTTAATTTTCTGATTGCCACCAAATTCTCGGATCCCTTTCATTCTGGCTGCCTTTCCCATCACATTACGAGACAAAATTGATAAGTCTAGTCAATGTACTCAGACTACTTCTTGATCCTGGTCATTCAGCTCTGCTAATACTCTTGGATCTATCAAGCAGCATTTCAATACAATATACCATAACATTGTAACTAAGTGATCTCTGAGTTACAGGCCATTTCTGTCCTAGTTCACCTCCTTTATATTCAAACACACACAATCGCTTGTTCTAGGGGCAGCTCTCTCAGACCACAAACCTCTCTCCACAAACCTGCATCCTCTCACCAATTTTATTCAAATCTATATTGCCCTTCTCAGCAAGCTCTTCTGAGACCACCACAACCCTACTACTTCTCTGCTGATGACTACTGGTTCCACTCAGCACAACCACTGGTTCCACTCAGCACAAACCTAGATGTGACCATCACTAATTTACCCGACTGCCTAATATAATCACAAACTGCTTACAAAATAATACAATTTACTTCAACCCAAGCAAAACAGAGATTGGAAAGAGAGAATCGGACCATTCTTTCCCAAAAGTAGTCCTTGTTGAACTTCCCTCTCATTCTGTACCCAAATGCAAAGTCTAGGATTTATCCTAGACCCCCAACTCACCATCAAACCCCAGATTGAAGCAGTTTCCAAATCAGAACAACCTGAGGCATTCCTAGATGACAAAGCTTTTGAAACCATTGTGCAAGCTTCAACTAATCTCCCACTCACTGCTTTCCAAACTCGGCTCCTGTCTTCAAGAGACCAAGCAGTCAGCCTATCCCCACAGAGGCTGCCTGACCTGGTGTGTAACCCCTTTTCACCAGGGCCACCTACAGGGCCTGCAGAGGGGATGAGCTAACCTAGTGCAACCCTTGGGAACAGTCCCGGTCCTCCAGGGATCACCAGTGAGGAGCAGAAGAATTCTCTGGGAGGCCCAGGCGAAGACTTACCAACTTCAAACGAAAGGCCACGGTTCACACCTAAAGTCTGGTCCCAAATCAGAATTCTATTGTGGATCCAAAACAGCACCAGGACAGGAGTAACAGACCCAAATATAGTCCAGGAACTCATAACAGACCAAGGTTCTCCAATCTCCAAATTTCTCTTGGGACTGAGATGGCCGACAGAATAAAAATCAGCCCCAAGCATCCCCTTTTGTCAAAACAATTTCTTCAACTGCTTTCTCTTTCCTTGGAGCTTCCCCACGCAGAGATTTATACCCTCACCTCAGGGCTTCTCCCCTCTGTTTGCTTCTAGAGATCTTGACAGAAAAAATCCCTGGAATCAACTCTTCTTGCTTAGCATACCTCAGGGGTCCTCCAAACTCCCCCAGACTCTCTCCTAAGATGCCTCTGGAAGCCTCTTACGTAGACTCTACCTGTAACCCTTACTGGGGAGGTTTACATCCCAAGGGCACACAAACGTATTTATTCTCTTTGGGGCAGGCATTGGGCTATCACTTACTCCTTTGCCTATCTCTCTGTCCCAGGGTGGGGAGAAGCTCTCGTTTATGGCCCAGATAGTGGTGAGTTATTCCCCGTGTGCTGTAAGTACCTGCATCCCAAGGGGTGAAATGCTGGGACAATCAGGCAGGACTAGGCTCTGGGTATTAAAATAAAGTTTACTGATTTTGCAACAATTATATTAAAGTCCAATTTACCCATAATAATGAAGTTACATCTGACTGATGCTACAGATGTGACTTTCTATTTAGTAAGTGTCCTTTATTTCTGGCATCTGGGAGAAGCTTCCCATGATGATGCTAAGTCCACAAAGCTCTCCCAGCACCTAAATGGGAATCCTATTGAGTCCCCTCAAACACAGATAAAAACAGTCCTATCTGAATCCATCTCATTCTTGGACATCCCAGCGGAGATCAGATTGGGGACTTCTGGTCTTGATCATTCTCCTAAGTTTTATTCTTGGGGGCTTCTCTTGCAGGAAAAGTCTTTAGACACAGGTGCCAAGGCTATCTCAACTCTAAATCCCCTTGGGGTCACTCCACAAAGCAATTGTCCATAATACTTTCTTAATGTAAAACTCGATACATTTCCAGCCATCAAAATCTCTCTCAGAAGGTCCTGTCATTGGTTTTGCCAATCTAGGGAGTAGAATGGAGCTCACGGTTCTTCAGTCCCCTGAACGGAGAGCCCCAAAAGGAATTCCAGCCAACATCTACCTCTCTATAAATCTACATCTCTAATAGGAGAAGGAACATCTGGCAGGGAGTGCACGATGAAGGACCTCTTCAAACTTCAGGTGCACAATGAGGATGGGAGGCCTCACCTGAGAGTCAGAAAAAAAGACATCCTCACAGATAAGAGGCTTTCTAAAACTGACCACATAGGATACTGAAACGGCTGTACAAAATAGGATCAGGCGTCCAATCCAGGCCCTCCAGATTGGGAGCAGGCCCGGCGCGACCAGATGTGCATACCGTGTATTTGTACGGGCGGCACATCCAGGGGAGGGGGGGAGAGTCAGTGGGCCAGCGGGAGGAAGAGCGGCCATGGGGCTGCCGAAGGAACCAAAC